>NC_080422.1:10791307-11128228 GCF_029873635.1 Malania oleifera
TTATTGTATATAATACAAATATCAATAATAATGATTAAAATATTTTATAGTAAATAATATTATTATATTTTATATTTAATGATGTCATAATATTTATATCATTTTTAAAATTTATGTAATATATATTATATTATATTATATATAGTATTACATTAATATTGTAGTAGCCCGAACCCAGAAAAGAAAATAAAATAAATAAAAGGAAAGGAAAAGGAAAAGTAAAAAAAAGAAAGGAGATGGTATGGTTCAGCATCAGACCATCTTAGAAAACTGTCGATAGTTTTTGTAACGACCCAAAAATTCATGTCATTTTTTTATATATAGTCTGTATTATAATACTCTGTTTCCCCTAATAAAGTCTGCTATAACATCTTGGTCCCAAAGTAGCACCGAGGAATTCCTGTTCATAAGACAACACACTTATGCAGCAGAAAACATAATATCATAAAACCATAATTACAATATTAGAATTCAATATTTTCCCAAAACATATATATACATACACATATCTCCCTAGTATTCTCCACTAGATCATTTGGGATCTATACAAGAATACACCTTCCCACATACACTTACCCTAAAGACAAGACAGTACAAGATCCCTTCCATCTCCGAGCCTGATCTGCTCGTCTAAGTATTTCACCTGAAATGTTTAAATTACTGGGATGAGACAACTCTTAGTAAGACGAAATATGTTATTATCAGTGTGTGGCAACTGAGTTTACATAAATATTATACTTTAATCAACTAAAACTGAGATAATAGGTAAAATAAAATACATCATAACTCACACCTATGTGATTTAAAATACAACTAATACTGAACTTTCTATTTAAACATACTTTTAGTATCTATAAGTATATCAGCTGTTTTCTGTAAAATTGTATACATATATACATAACAGTGAAAACTTCCTTGGATATCTCTATGTCATGATTTAACCCCTTATGATAGGGTTGTGCGGCTCGTAGGCGGGATTCAACACTAGTTGGCCAACCAGGATAAGTCAATTGAAACCTTTGTCGTCAGATCGGCCGCCTCAACCCGGACTACCGAGGAGTCTGCAAGCTCTCCCAAAGCACGATCGACTACTCATAAAATCCACACACTATCTGAGATATGTGGTTGCACTCTGTACTGAAATAGCTACGGAACCGTGCTATGAAATATATATATATATATATCTTACTGTTTTACCATGATTCTGTTTCAACTGTAATAACCATAACAATGTAAAAGTTGATCTAAATAAACTGTAAAATCTGATCTGAATAAACTATAATATCTAATCGTTATGGTTCTATAATCTGATTATCATGGTATTCTGTAAATACTGTAAAACATATTTCCTGTGTATATACTGTAAATCATGATTCTGTAAATTCGGTAAAATATCTTTCTATATATAAATACTGTAAATAATGATACTTTGAAAGCTGTGTAAATTCTATACTGAACTGATATTTACTCATGACACATAATGAAATAAATAAAACCCATGTACAGTAACCTGTATTTTTCCAATGATAAAGATAATTTATAATCTGTAGAATTTCCGTGAAAATACATAATTTCATACCATAAAACATCCAGAGTTCATATCCTAAAATACATATATTTTACTGATAGAAATTCCTAAAATTACTAGCATAACATATTTCTCTTACCTAACTAACTGGGGGCCTAACTCCAACTTTATCCTCATGCCCACGACGTCAACTCAAAATCCTAAAATAATGTACATTTCCTATTTTAACCAATCCAAACTCAGAATATTAATTATACTTGCCTTTTTCCCAAGCTCACATATTTCTTTTATCCATAAAATTATAAACTAATAATTATTTATCAATGACACCTAAGTTCCTGAGGGAACACCCGCTGGGATCCTCAACCTATGCCTATGGTGTTTGGAAACCCAAACCTTGAAATCACAACACCCTAGTTTAATCAACTCAAACTTCAGTATATTTTCACCTAACACAAAATCTGGGTTCAGAAAAACCTACTAACCATATAAACCATAAAATAACCAACTTACCTTGATTTTGGGATGATGCCTAAACTTCTCAAACCAAAATTATGCTCCGACTAAGTTGTAGAGAATCTCCTCGAGATTATTGTGATAACTTCTGATCATTGAAACGAGGTGAATTGGAGCTGAAATCGTAGAGAGGAGGTGGAGAAACCGAAATGTAGAGAGAAAAAGAGAAAGAGGAATTGATTTCCTTGCTAAAAAGTGATTTTCGGCTATATATTGACAGTTGTCCACGTGGCTTCGTCAACGAGACACATAGATTCGTTGATGAACTTACGAAGGGTGTAAGAACCCGATCCGTGATATGGGGAATTAATTAATTAAGAGAGGGGTGAATTGGTAATTAAGCAAGCTTCGTCGACAAAGCCAGAGTTCGTTGACGAAGTCTTTGTAGTTCTCGCGACGAAGTGCAAAGTCTTTTCAACAACAAGTGGTCGAGCCAAAGTACTATAAATAGTGTTTTCCATTACTTTTCAGTTAAGAAATCATGAAATCTCTCTCTATCTCTCTATAAACTCAACCTACTCTCTATCTCTCTTGATTTCTGCGTCATACATTGCGAAAATTGCTGATCCGACGTTACCACAAGGATCGAGGAAGGATTCTCTACAAGTTCTACGGATTAGATCATCGTTTCGGGTATATTCAGGTTTTGGCTCGAAATTGAGGTAAGGCTCTGTTTTCCATTCTGATCTGGTAGTTGTGCAGAGAATAGATTTGTGAGTATATTCTGTATTGTGGTATATAGGTTTTGGAACTCGGTTCGCTATTTAGGGGTCTTGGAGTTCAGGGTTTGTCATTTGGGGAAACGTAAGAGGATTCAGTTTATGTCAGTTATTTCTAAAATCAAACTCGATAGAACTATGGTTCATGGTCCTACGTGCATTTTGGTTACTTATTTGAGGAAATCTAACCAATAAAATTATGAATTTTTCATGTAACAGTTTTTTGGGAAAAAAGGAGGTACTGGGCTGCATTCCTTGGTTTTGTGGGAAAACCTTTGGTGTACTGTGTGATGTATTGTGTTAGGGATGGTCGTGCCTTGACTTTATTAACTGTGTACATTAGAAAAATCGTGGTTTACAAATTACCAAATGGATGTGGTTTGTTTGCTTATATGAGTATGTATGGTTGTGTTTCTGAAATGAAATGCAATAGGAACTGGGTTCCAAGTTATTCCAGGCACTGAAAAAGTGTCCTACTCTATATCTGAGGGCATGTGTTTATCGCCTGCCACGTTGGTAAGAGTGTTCGACTCTATAACCGAGGACGTGAGCCTTATTGGCTAATCACCGAAGGGTGTGGATCCACCAGTTTGTACCGGTACGATGCCATGGGAGCCTGGGGTTCGTCATGTGCCGGGGATGCCGTGTATCGCGAGCTGGCTACGGGCTGACGCTGGATATCGCAGGCTGGCTTCGGGTCGAAGGATGTGACGACATTAGGTTACTTGATCATGTGTGTGCATGTATGCACTGTTTTGAAACGGTTTTTTGGAAGTACTGGAATTGCATTTAACTGTGTATGTATTGCTATCATGATAACACTCAAACGTCAAACACCGATATAACCTGTATCTGCCTTACTGAGATGTGTCTCACCCCTACTGTACGTACATATTTTACAAGTCCTTCTAGTAACTAGAACTAGCGTCTTGGTGTTGGGAGCGTAGTGGTCGGTGTACTACGAGAAGTACTTGGGTAAGTACTAGGACTGTACTGGGTGGTCTATTGGTGATTTTTCTTGACACCCGAGTTTGTGTTGTATTTTATGGAGTTAACTCCTTGTATAGACTCTGGTATGGTACAGATTGTGTATAGAAAGACTTATCTTCCGTTGTGTTCTTGTTGTGTATGTGGATATGTATAGGGTGCCCAGGAACCCCACGGGGTCGGACCCTCATTCATTGTACTGTATCTTGATTCTATATGATACAGGGACAGGTTAGATTACTTTTTCACCCTCGGGTCCAATTATTGGGTTTAGGTGGTGACAACTTGGTATCAGAGTTAACCAGGTTGGTAGGTATTGTAGACTTGGTTAGGCTTAGTTGTGTGTACATACCAAAGCATAGGAGGTTGGATATGGGTAGGGTTGGTTGAGGAATGTTTTATTACTAGACCGAGACTCGTCGGTGGTGTTCTGTGTTTTTCCTAGAATGATGATTTCAGTAAAAACATGGCAAACCATTGATGACTTTCATGTTGATGTGATAGGATAGACCTAGACCTGACAAATGGTAGTTAACATGATTTGTGTTAGATAATTGTGTTAACTATATATGTTGTAGGAGTCATGATAGAACTCTACTGTGTTTTCAGAATGGAGCCCAAGGATAATAACTTGGAGAGTAGCTCCGAGGAGACGACAAGTGATAAGTCTCCTTCTATGCCTCGGGGACTAACGAGGCAGGTCCTGCGGGAGATTGGGCGGAGTGTCAGGAGACGCGAACGCTCTCCTATGTCTACGGGGTGCACTATTGAGAGGTTCACACGCATGCAACTTCCGACGTTCTCAAGGGGACATGACCCGACGATAACAGAGGATTGGGTCGAGAAGATTGAGAGGATTTTGGAGGTTTTACACTGCACTGACAGGCAGAGAGTCCTCTATGCTACCTTCCAGTTGTCAAAGGAGGTAGAACGTTGATGGATTACAGTGAATCTACTGGAGAAGTAGAGGGCAGGTTCTGCAGAGATGACTTGGAGCTGTTCAAGGAGGTATTCTTTGATAGATACTTCTCGGCTTCCGTACGTGATGCTAAGGCGGATGAGTTTTCTACTCTGACTCAGGGGAGTATATCGGGGCAGGGGTACGCCGCTTGGTATATAGAGCTATCCTGATTTGCGTTGTGCTTGATCTCGAATGAATATAAGAAGACTCGGAGGTTCGAGAAGGGCTTGAGGAAGGACATCCGCAGATTAGTGGGTATGCTTCAGATCCATGAGTTCTTGATTTTGGTGGATAAAGCCACTCTAATTGAGACTGGTATCCAAGAGGATGAGGTGGATCAGGAGCCGAAGAAGAGGCCAGTACATTCTGGGTCTCAGTATGGATCTCATTAGGGATCGTGGAAGAAAAGGTATAATGGCTCGGGTTATCGACAGAATATCGAGCATCAGGGTTCTTAGATGAGCCAGGTGGGTGATTATTGTACCAGGTGCTGCAGATGGCATAGCGGTGAGTGCCAGTCATTTGGGGGTAACTGCTACAACTGTAGCTAGTCAGGTCACATGGCTCAGGATTGTCACGCATTGAAGAGGGGTACACCTTTTTCGAGTTAGAATCAGGGGAGTAATTAGGTATCCCGAGGAACCCACCAGACAAACACAGCTCCAATGAGGGTGTACTCACTTACTCCAACGGATGCTGAGCATGTAGGGAACGTGGTGACAAGTACTATGATGTTTCTTTTAAATAGAGCTGTGATTTTATTTGATTTGGGTGCGACCTACTCCTTTATATCTGTTAATTTTGTGAAACTGTGTGGAGTGGAGACCCAAGTCATGGAAGAGGGATTGTATGTAACCACATCGTCTGGGAGTATATAATTTTGTATGAGGATGTTGGAGGACTGCCCAATGGTAATCCATGGGAAGCTGCTACCAGCAAACCTTGTAGTTACGACATGTCAGGGTTTGATGTTATATTGGGAATGGATTGGTTATTCTCCAGATATGATGTGATTGATTGTCGTAGGAAGGTGGTAATGTTTAGACCTCCTGGGGAGTAGGAGTACGAGTTTGTGGGATCGTGTGTGCGTTCGATGCCACAAATTCTATCGGCATTGCAGGCGAGGAGTTTACTCTTGGATGGATGTCAGGGGTACCTAGCTTGTGTGAAGGAACCGTCGCGGAATGAATTGAGGCTCGAGTATGTTCGAGTAGTCAATGAGTTCCCGGATGTGTTCTCAGATGATTTACCCAGTTTACTTCCAAATCGTGAGGTGGAGTTCGTGATAGAATTGCTGCCTAGCAAGGCACCGATCTCTAAAGCTTCGTACTGGATGGCTCCATCAGAACTTCGGGAGTTGAAGGAGTAGTTATAAGAATTACTGGACAGGGGTTTCATTCGACCTAATGTTTCACTCTGGGGAGCTCCAATACTATTTGTGAAGAAAAAGGATGGGTCGATGCGTATGTGCATTGATTATCATGAGATTAACAAGATAACTGTGAAGAATCGCTATCCTTTGCCTTGTATAGATTATCTCTTTGACCAGTTGCAGGGGACACAAGTCTTTTTGAAGATTGACCTACGGTCAGGATATCATCAGGTGAGGGTCAGATATGAGGATGTAGCGAAGACTCTTTTTTGTACCTAATACGGCCACTACGAGTTTTTAGTCATGCCGTTTGGGTTGACGAATGCTCTAGAAGTGTTCATGGATCTTATGAACAGGGTTTTCCATGAGTACCTAGACTGATTCATAGTGGTGTTCATTGATGACATTTTGGTGTACTCAATAAGTGCTGAAAAGCATAAGAACCATCTAAGATTAGTATTACAGATTCTGAGAGAGAAGAAGTTGTATGCTAAACAAAAGAAGTGTGAATTCTGGTTGAATTAGGTGGCATTCTTAGGTCATGTAGTAACTGGTGATGGTATATCAGTTGATCCTAGCAAGATCGAAGTTGCAGTCGATTGGATGAGGCCGAAAGTGTGCAAAAGGTTTGGAGTTTTCTAAGATTGGCGGGTTATTATCATCGGTTCGTGGAAGGGTTTTCTAAGTTGTCTGGGCCTCTGACTTAATTAACCAAGAAGGGGGTAAATTTTGAATGGACCAGTGATTACAAGCAGTGTTTTCAGGAGTTGAAGCATCAGCTGGTTACTGCTCTAGTGTTAACCATTCCTTCTAGGGATGAAGGTCTTGTGATTTATAGCGACGCCTCTTTGAAAGGTTTGGGTTGTATACTTATGCAGCAGGGTAAGGTAATAGCTTATGCTTCTCGACAACTAAAGAATTATGAGAAGAATTACCTTATGCATGATCTGGAGTTGGCTGCTGTTATATATGCACTGAAAATCTGGCGACACTATTTGTATGGTGTGCAATGCGAGATTTTCACTGATCACAAAAGCCACTGGTACTTTTTCACGCAGAAGGAGTTGAATATGAGGCAAAGACAATGGCTTGAGTTGATTAAGGACTACGATTTCACCATCAATTATCACCCGGGAAAAGCTAATGTGGTAGCTGATGCGTTGAGTCAGAAGTCGAATCACGTGGCAGTATCTGCAGTTGTTGCTTAGCACCACATCATAAAGGATCTGGAGAGCCAGGTATAAAGTTAGTGTGTGGTGATCATCAGGCTTTCCTTGCTACTTTGGTGGTCCAGCTAACTTTGTTTGAGCGTATTAAAGCCGCGTAGGCTAGTGATGCAGAGTTAACAGAGGTTGTGGAAAAGGTACAGCAAGGATTGGCTCCAGAGTTTAACATCTCTGAGGGAGGTGTGTTGAGGTTTGGGACCAAATTATGTGTTCCGAATGACGATGAGATGAGAAGGATGATTGTGGAAGAAGCGCATCGTTCTTTGTATACGGTACATCCAGGTAGTACAAAGATGTATTGGGACTTGTGCAAAACTTTTTGGTGGAGTGGTATGAAGAGGTAGATTGCTCAATTCGTGGAGCAATGTCTGACATGTCAATAGGTGAAAGTTGAACATCAGAAGCCGGCAGGGCCGTTATAGCCATTGGCTATTCCAATGTGAAAATGGGAGCATATTTCTATGGACTTTGTGACCGGATTGCCGCCAGCACTTCATGGGCAAAATGCTATTTGGGTGATCGTGGATAGGTTAATGAAATCTACTCACTTCTTACCGATGAAGGCTAGCTACCCTTTGAGTAGGCAAGCAAACATGTACGTGCATGAGATAGTTAGAATGCACGGGATACCAGTGTCCATTGTATCAGATTGAGACCCAAGGTTTACTTCTCGATTCTAGGCGAGCTTACAGGAAGCATTGGGGACGAAACTTACTTTCAGTACAACATTTCACCCTCAAACTAATGGACAGTCGGAAAGGACGATACAGATCTTGGAGGATATGTTGTGGGTTTGTGTGTTAGATTTCGGTGGTAGCTGGATACAGTTTATGCCATTAGTAAAGTTTGCTTATAACAACAACTTCCAGGCTAGTATCGGGATGGCACCGTTCGAGGCTCTGTATGGTCGATGGTGTCGATCTCCTCTATATTGGAGTGAGGTTGGTGAACGTCAAGTGTTAGGACTTGAACTCGTGCAGCAGGCATCTAAGAAGGTATGTTTGATCCGAGAAAGGATTAAATCAGCTCAGAGTCAGTAGAAGAGCTACACAGATGTTTGCCGCTGTGAGTTAAAGTTTGAGGTGGGGGGTAAGGTATTTTTTAGGATCGCTTCGTTAAAAAGGGTGATGAGATTTGGGAAGAAGAGCAAGCTGAGCCCAAGGTACATTGGACCATTTGAGGTTATTGGGCGAGTGGGTCCGATAGCCTACAGGATTGCACTACCCCCAGCTCTCTTGAGGGTCCACGATGTGTTTCACGTATCCATGTTAAGAAAGTACGTGTTGGATCCTTCACATGTTATTAGCTATGAGAATGTGGAGATTGGGGATACTTTAGCGTATGAGGAGATACCTATTCAGATTCTGGACCATAAAGTTCAGAAGCTACGTACCAAGGACATATCTTTGGTGAAGGTATTGTGGCGGAATCATGAGGTTGAGGAAGCTTCTTGGGAATTGAAAGTAGAAATACGCCAGAAGTGTCCACAGTTGTTCTGAGTTGTGTACATTACCCTACTTTGTATTGAAATAGGTGGTTGGTCTTGAGGAGTGTGTGTATTTGTGAACTACTATGACGATTTATGTTTGTAACTACGGTATTCCTCCGCTATAAATGAGGGTATATATATGTTGTGACGGGGTTGCGTTATAGTAGTCATCGGTTTTCTTTCTAAATTTGAGTGTATAATTGATTTTCATGAATGAGTTTATGAATAAAAGATAACAAATTTCGAGGACGAAATTTTTGTAAGGAGGGGAGGTTGTAAGAACCCAAACCGTGATGTAGGAAAATAATTAATTAAGAGGGGTACATTGGTAATTAAGAAAGTTTCATTGACGAAGCCAGAGTTCATCGACGAAGTCTTTGTAGTTCTCGGCGACGAAGTGCAGAATCTCGTCGACGAGGAGTGGTCGGGCCAAATGACTATAAATAGTGTTTTTCATTACTTCTCAGCTAAGAAATCGTGAAATCTCTCTCTATCTCTCTAGAAACTTAACCCACTTTCTATCTCTCTATATTTCTGCATCATACGTTGTGGGAATCGCTGATCCGACAATACCACGAGGATTGGGGAAGGATTCTCTACAAGTTCTACGGATCAGATCATCGTTTTGGGTATTCTTGGGTTTTGGCTTGAAATTGAGGTAAGACTCGATTTTCAATTCTGATCCGGTAGTTGTGTAGAGAATAGGTTTGTGAGTCTATTATGTATTGTGGTATGTAGGTTTTGGAACTCGGTTCACGAGTTTAGGGGCCTTGGAGTTCGAGGTTTGTCATTTGGGGAAAGGTAAGGGGATTCAGTTTATGTCGGTTATTTCTGAAATCAGACTCTGGAGAAATATGGTTCACGGTCTTGCGTGCATTTTGGTTACTCATTTGGGAAAATCTAACGGGTAAAATTGTGAGTTTTTCATGTAACAGTTTTTGAGGAAAAAGGGGGTACTGGGCTGCATTCCCTAATTTTGTAGGAAAACCTTTGGTGTACTGTGTGATGTACTGTGTTAGGGATGGTCGTGCCTTGATTCAATCCCTGCACCGAAAAGTTTTGGTGGGAATTGAGTTTAACTAGACCCAAGAGGGAAATCTCACCTTCATGGCCATGGATTGAAAGCTCCGGCGACTCTTATAACAAGTCAGAGACAACAATTTAATTGGCACCGAAACCGAAAGGGAGATGAGGGCAAAGTGTATTTAAGAAGAAGAAGTAGAAGAAGAAAGGCTTATAGTTTGTAGAGCACGGTATGTGTCGTGGTTAAGCAGGAGGTTTACAGACTGATGGAGGGGTTTTTATAGTGTCATGCAAGGAGTCGATGTCAAATGTGCAGGCTAGAGAGAGAGAGAGGGCGGTGGAGGTTCGTGGGATGGTTCCAAGGGGTTGGGACGCGGCAGGAACGTTCGACGGGGGGAACCCAGAAGGAGACCCAAGCCAAACCATCCGAAGTCTTGGTCCGGGTCTACGCCCGCCCTTTCCGGACTGGGGTACCAAACTTGCATCGTCTCAATTTCAATTATTGTAAACTCTCGTCATACTTTTCTTTTCCAGAGAAAATATTTTTGAACCATCTTGGATCGTTCACAAAGTCAGTCTTATTATAAATTAAAATCACTTTTTGAGCTAGATATACTAATAGAATAATTTGACAATCACAAAGAATAATTTAAATAATTAATCATATTTTTAAATTGTAAATAATTTTTAAAAATTAATCATTTAATTTTTTTAAAAATAGGCTCTCATATATACATATGTCAAAATAAAAGTGGTTCAGAATTACTACGTATAAAAGCGATACTTTAATAATGAAACCTAAACTTAAAATATTCAAAATAGAACTCCTAAGTTTTAACTTAAGTGAGAAATTTTTAATGCGCTAAATAATTGATATGTAAAAATTATAATATTATAAATATATAATTATTATATAATACTATTTTACTAAGCTATATAATAAATAGTTTTTACATTAAAATTATTTTGATAATCATTTACCTTTTTTTTTTTAGATTACACACCGAGTTTTCACGTGTCCGTTTTACGGTCTACGTGACTAATCCCGCGTCCCTTGAAGCGGATCCCACAACTCCAAAGGGAGGTAAATTTTAGGAATGGTGGAGACGAACCCGGGAGGGTTTGAACACCTGACCTCGTGAGAGACACTCCCGCAGCCCGTATTACCACCTGAACCACACCCTGAGGGTTTGATAATCATTTACTTGAATATATTACTATAGTTTATCATATTCATTATTATTTTGTTTTAACAACATTTTAATATTATATTTTTTTCTAATATTTTATTTGTATTCTATTTTAATATGTAACTTATTAAATATAATAAAAATATCACATATTTTAACACTAACATAATTTATTATTTAATATAAAATAATAACATAATAAACCAACTACCATAACATTATATTTTATTACAAAATAGTATTTTATTTATTTTTATATATTACATCATTATTAAAACTTAGTATTATATTTGTATTAATAATATTAATTGTTAGCTTTGGTGTATTCCCAAGAGGGGAGGTAAATTGAAAATTTTAAAATTTTTCTTTTATGTTAAATCAGATATCAGTATTATTTCGCAACCTAGATTCTTTCTAAGCAGTCCTAAATGCGTAGATAAAAATAATATGCGAAAAATAAATCATGCGCAGCATTCACAATAAAACATACACGTGCGATGAATAAATTGCGAAAATGTAAACAGACACACGATTTGTTATCGGGGTTTGGCCAATATTGTCTACGTCCTCGCCTTGGTTACACCAGCACAAGGATTCCTCTAATGCTCACTTAACGGGTGGAGCAGTACCGGTTACAATCAGATCAATTAACGGGGCTGACTTCAACATACATCTTACTAGGATGGTGCACCTAACTTTCCTAATTGGGTCTAAGCCAATCTGGGACTATTTCACAGGGCTAGTCTCCCTCTTCAGGTCCATGCTTGGAATACAACAGATGTAAAATTTTATGTACAAATAAATGTTTCTTACATAAACAGATATGTACCACTATACATAATATAATCAATGCACCTCAAGTATGTATGAACTATAAGCTCGGTGCTTTATATGTGCAATCAACACTTAGTATAGTAATTATCTCAAGTCAAGCACATAAGTATTTATACAAGCTAATCTTTGAAACTAAACAATGATAAACTCTCAATCTTAGTTTAAGGTTTCAAAGATTCAAACTAATAGAAATCTAAAATATCTCCAAAAATAATTTTCTCAATAACAATGCACAATGAGATATTCAAGTCTGAGCTTGTAAAATATTTTTGCACACCAAAAATTATAAGCTCTAATGAGCATTGCAATGATAATGCAAAGACCCACTTAGCTATAAGATTTTTTGTAACGACCCTGACCCGTCACGTGGGCCCGGAGTGCTACTTTAGTGACGTCTATGTATCCAATACCTTATTCATCATATATAAAGCATATATACGTAGCGGAAATAAAATACAAAATCCTCAAATTACATTATCAGAGTTCTATCTATCCTTATACACAAATATATCCATTTTCACATAATTACAACCCCTAAAATTCCACAAAAATAAACTCTCTATCCATACCCACTACCTACGTAAATTTATATTGTTAGCTCGGCTCCTCTAACCTGCTAGACCCAATCTTTGGGATTTCTTGAAAAGTTAGTTTGTAAAGTAAGGGTGAGGCATAGTTAAGTAAGGGAAAGACTAAGTTAATGTTAGTGTGTAGCCAGCATGCGTTTAGTGTACAGAAAAATACCAGTTCACTAAGTAAAAAAAAATATTTATGAAATCACTCTTATTTACACTCACACACATAATTAGTCGAGGCTAAGGAAGATTACCCACTCATACAAGTAGTTTCCCTCTACTCTAATATCATTACTGCTATTAGGACACTCACCTTTCTCACCAAGCCATCGAAATTATCTTATTAATTATTCGTATTCACATAAGTTAACAGATATGCATATAAGACACTCCATGTGACAAATACGTCATTTACTTCCCCCATGACACGGGTTGTGTGGCCCAAAGGCTAGACTAAGCATGCGTGATCGGCCCAAACAAAGTCAAAAACAACATCTTCTGCAAATACATCTGTGGGCATCCACAGCAAAGTTGCAGGTCTGAGACCCTTACTTCAACCTCACGTAGGCAGTCGGCTACACCCCCTACACTTCTATCCATAACAATGTGGGTGCACATGGTCTAACTAGCAACGGTACCGTGCTCATAATACGCTGGTCCTCAGGGTTCCTAAAGCATATCATGCAATTTAAATAATAGAAAATACCATTTAAAACATCATTTTACATATTTTTCTTATTATTCAAAAAACCTGGCCCCTGGCTACAAAATACAACCCGGCGTATAGCTGTTAATTAAAACTCGGCCCTCAACTGTCATACCAAATTCCTACATTTTTCACAAGCAATTCCAGTATTTTCCGCAACAATGCCAATATTTCATAAACAGATCCAGTATTTCGCAAACAATCTCAAATCCAGTTAAACAATAAATCCTACAAAATAATCATCGGCCACATTATTTTAACATTTAAACATAACCATATAAATAACCAAACTTTCCATCGTTTGTTTCTATTCAAAATACCATACCACGTATCCTAACTTTGTAAAATTCATTTCGAACAGTTGGTTTTCTAAATAACCTTCAAATTCATAAATAAATAAATATATTAATTTAATTGGTTCAAATTAAATAAAATTCTTGAGTTAACTTAATCCCCTTGCTTGATTCCTAAAAAACCCGATAAAACCTCCGCCTACGCCCCACGACGTTCAAAACCCCTGAAACTCTGAAATTCAACTTTCACCATATTATTTATCATAATCCCTAGAGTAACTTTTCCTAAAATCCCCCTAGGTTCTGAATACCCTAAATAACCCAATAAAAGCCTAAATTATTAAACTTATCCCGATTTAGGATTGGTGCCCTAAAGCTCCAATTCGAAAACCCGCTCAAGTAGATTGTAGAGAATCTCTCCATGAGTCTCCTGACAATTTCTGTTCGTTAATTGGGATTATGGTTTAAGAAAAACGGAGGTAAGAGTGAAAATTGGTAGGAGATATGCCTACGCCACT
The DNA here is from genome assembly GCF_029873635.1 of Malania oleifera. Lineage (NCBI taxonomy): Eukaryota > Viridiplantae > Streptophyta > Magnoliopsida > Santalales > Ximeniaceae > Malania > Malania oleifera. Next base: position 10,805,245 of record NC_080422.1, read on the forward strand.
CCTACGACAAATCTGTTCCAGTAGGATTGTCGATGGCGGTGATAGGAACCCAATGGTATCTTCGGATTTTCGATCGACCGAATATTGGATACGAGATTGAGGAGAGTGGGAAAGAGGGGACGAGGAGACGTGAGACACTGTGAGAGAGAGAGAGAGAGAGAGAGAGAGAGAGAGAGAGAGAGAGAGAGAGAGAGAGAGAGATAAAGTCTCTATAAATTGTGATATCTAAAGGATCCTGAGATCCTTCAGATGGTTATATATATATATATATATATATATATATATAATATTATTATAATATTATATTATTTAATTAATAATTATTTATTTATTTAAAAATTTTTCTTTTAATTTTACTTTTTTTTAAGAATAAATTTTTTTTTAGGATTGCTACATTCTCCTCTCTTTACAAAAATTTCGTCTTCGAAATTTGTTAACTATTACCAATCACATTCTTAATTCACTATCCTTGTCTACAGAAGAGTCAGTTGCCACCCACATAGAGACCTTGTCCCACGTTTATTGACTATCCTCATTTATGGCAGAGGAATACCGTGGTTACAATACTGCCTTTGGGAAATTACAATATCCATAATAAATTTTTCCAAAGACTATCTATAATTAAAACTATACACAACCTACTCTAATCCCTTCATATGCAACCATACCCTTACCCATCTGGCACTAGCCCTCGCTAAACAACTGTGGGTACTTCTGGCGTATATCCATTTCTAACTCCCAAAAAGTCTCCTCAATTGCATGATTTCACCACAGCACCTTCACTAGTGGTATATCCTTAGTACGCAGTTCCTATATTTTCCGATCCATAATTTGAATTGGTACCTCCTTGTATGCCAAAGCATCCTCGATCTCCAACAACTCATAACTGATCACATGTGAGGGGTCTGGAACGTACCTCCTCAACATGGACATGTGGAACATGTCGTGTGTCCTTGACAACGCTAAGGGTAATGGTATCCTGTACGCTACCAAACCAATCCTCTCCAAAATCTCAAATGGCCCAATGTATCTAGGGCTCAGCTTGCCCTTCTTTCCATACCTCATCACCCCATTCATCATAGCAATTCTCAAGAATACAATATCACCTATCTCAAATTCTAACTCCCATCGGCGAGTATCTACACAACTCTTCTGCCGACTTTGGGCTGCTTTAATGCTTTCCCTAATAAGCTCGACCTTTGCGGAAGCCTACTGAATAAGTTCTAACCCCAAAATCTGCCACACGCCTACTTCATCCCAATACAATGGAGATCGGCACAAGTGACCATATAAAGCCTCATATGATGTCATTTCAATGCTGGCCTAGTGATTGTTATTGTATGCAAACTCAACTAACGGCAGATATCGGATCCAGCTGCCCCCAAAATTTAACACACGGGCCCATAGCATATCCTCGAGAATCTGAATGGTTCGTTCAGAATGTCCATCCATCTAAGAGTGAAATACAGTACTGAAAGTGAGTTGAGAACCCAACGATCCCTACAGACTCTTCCAGAATCGGGAAGTGAACCAAGGATCTCGATCTGAAACGATGGACATGGGCACGCCATGTATTCTGACTATCTCCTGTACATAAAGTTTTTCCAGCTTATCCATGGAGTAACTGGTTCTAACCGAAATGAAATGGGCAGTCTTCATCAATCTGTCAACAACTACCCATATGGCATTCTGCCCATGCAATGTTAAAGGCAATTCTGATACAAAGTCCATCGAGATGTGCTCCCACTTCCACGTAGGGATGTCAAGTGGTTTGTTGACCTTATTGGTCACGCCCGGTTTTGATTATGACAAATACTCATTGTATCTAATGAGTAGTTGAGTTTTTGTGCAGGAATCAAGAATGATAAGATCAAGATGTGCACAAAGCAAGAAAGGCTTGAAGACAATTTCATAAACTCTTAATTATAATATTTTCCAGTGAAATTGTCTGTAATAGTAATTAGGGTTTTTCGGTTTGTAATAAGCTCACACACATCACATGAATGATTTACTTTGTAAGCTCAAACCGAACCATAGAAAGACCTTAGGGTGTACCTTCGGTCGACCGAAACCGGACTTTTTCGGTGTCTTCAAAATTGGACCCCGAGTGACCTTAGGACACTCACCTTTGCACTTGTATGTAATAGGCACTTGAATAGGGTTTGAATGTTGCAAGAAGGGACCAAAATGCACACTTGGTGCACTTTCGGTCGACCGGCCAACTCAGTTCAATTTGGCCCGGTCGACCGAAACCGGTCCGGGTCAACTGTTTGACCCAGGCCCGGTCGACCGAGCACTTATAGGTCATTTGACCTCAGTCGACCGAACCTCCTGGGGGTCAACAGTTTGACCTCCCGGTCGACCGACCATTTTTGTTCTTCAACAACTTGGTCGACCGAAGGGTCTCGGGAAAATTCCCAGCGGTCCGGTCGACCGAGCCATGCAGTTCAAAAAGGGGCCGGTCGACCGAACCTCGGTGTTTTCTGAAAATCATCTTTCCCGGTCGACCGACCACTCAGTTCAAAATCCCCCAGGTCGACCGAGCTACTTAAGTCCCGGTCGACCGGACCTCTCGGGTTGCTCCCATTTTTACTGTGGTTAATATTTTTCTAAACAGGGTTAAAATGCCTTAAACGTCATTAGACTTTTCTAATAATACCCTATAGGTCCCCAACGGTCATATTTTCTCCCTTGCCTATATATATGTCTTCATTTGCAAAAGATTACAGTGTATTAGCCACCTTGATTAGGGAAAAATTCTTTGAAAAACCAAAACCCTATAATACTCATTTCCAAGCTACATTCACTCATGCTTACCTTCTTCAATCTCTAAAACCCTTTGTAAGTCGATTGAGTGTGTTTGTTTAGTAGGTTTGCTCTCCCATTCATATTTGATTGTTGTATTATCTTCGAGAGCTAAACCTTGAGTATTCTTAGGGGACTTTATTAATAAGTCTATCCTAAGAAGACTTTGATAGATCTTCTAAGATTTGCATCTCCATTGCAACATCTTAAGAAGATTGTATTTGTATTTTGGTTGCAAAACATTTTCAAATATCTACTGTGTTATTAATCTTGAAAATATTTGATGAGATATTTGCTTGTGTGATAAAATCTTTGTTGCAATACTCGTTAACTCATATATCTCTTGCTGAATACAAAGATTGAATATCCTTTTGCAAACCAAACTTATACGTTGCTAGAGCTTCATATACATATGTGTATTGAGAAAACTTGTTGATTGAAATATATGAAGTTTGGATGATATCTTTGTTTGAGCACTTAGATTGAACATCCTGTGATACAAAGATCATTTAGGTTTGCACTCTCACGTACGCATTACACTGATAGTAAATCTATTTAAGAGTTGACATCTTAGACCACACTGAGCTTACAAATTATTTCATATTTGTGGTGTATATTATTGCGCGAATTTGGGTACATATCTGCTTTACTTGAAAGCATAATCACTGTACCATTTCATTGTAATACACTTTGGTTGTATTTCCAGGCACGGGCCTGAAGAGGGAGACTAGCCCTGGAATAGTCCCGGATTGGCTTAGACCCGGTTAGGAAAGCTAGGTGCGTCGTCCTGTTAAGGCGTGTAGGTTGAGGTCAGCCCCGCTAATTGACCTGGTTAAGGTTGAGGTCAGCCCTGTGTTAATTTGACCTGGTTAAGGTTGAGGTCAGCCCTGTGTTAATTTGACCTGGTTAAGGTTGAGGTCAGCCCTGTGTTAATTTGACCTGGTTGTAAACGGTGCCGCTCCACCCTTAGGTGAGCTATTAGTGGAATCCTCTAGCTTGCGAGCTTGAGGCGGGGACGTAGGCGCGGTTGGCCGAACCCCGATAACATATCGTGTGTTCATTTATATTTTCGCACTTTATATTTACCGCACATGTATGTTATGGGTGAATGATGCGTATGACTTAAATTTCACATTATACTTATCTACGCATTTGGAAATTGAATAGGCATACCCTAGGTTGTGTATATACTGCTATTTATCCAGTTCAACCTAGGTGATAAATTTTAAAATTCCAATTCACCCCCCCTCTTGGGAATACACAAATTCTAACATGGTTGAAGTGGTCCCGCTGGCCTCTGGTGTTCTGCCTTCACCTGATGACACATCAGGCACTGACCCACAAATTTAGCAATCTCCTTTTTCCTGTTACTCCACTAGAACGATTCATGCAAGTCTCTATACATCTTCGTGCTACCCCAGTGAACAGTATAGAGAGAACGGTGAGCTTACCCCAGAATCGTCCTCTTTATCTCTGTGTCATCTGGCACACACAATCGAGTGTGAAATCTAAAAACTCCATCCTCAGCAACATTAAAGTCTGTGTGCCGCTCATCCTGTATCTTCTCTACAATCTCCATCAACTCTTCATCTTTCAACTGAACTATTTTGATTCTCTCTCGTAAAGTCAGTTGAACCACTAGACTAGAAATGAACTCCTGATGATTCCCTTCTACCAACTCTACACCCAATCTCTCCAGGTCCATTATGATCTAGTGTGAAGCCATAACTGCTAAGGCTAACGTACCCCCAGATTTTCGACTCAATACATCGACTACCGCATTTGCCTTTCCTAGGTGATAGCTAATGGTGCAGTCATAATCCTTTATCAACTCGAGCCATCTGTACTGCCTCATATTCAACCGTTTCTGGGTGAAGAAGCACTTGAGACTCTTATGGTCAGTAAAAATCTCGCACCTTACACCATAAAGGTAGTGCCGCCAGATCTTTAATGCAAACACAACTGCTGTCAACTCCAAATCATGCGTAAAATAGTTCTTTTCGTACTCTTTCAACTGGCGAGACGCATACACAATGAATTTCCCCTATTGCATTAGAACACAACCAAGTCCCTTCTGCGATACATCACTGTAAATTACAAATTCACCTTCACCTGATAGAAGGGTCAACACTGGGGCAGTGACTAAACATTGCTTCAAATCCTGGAAGCTCTACTCACATTCGTCAGTCCAGTCAAACTTCACATTCTTCCTCGTGAGTCATGTCAAAGACTTTGATAATCTCGAGAACCCTCGACAAATCGGTGGTAGTATTCGGCAAGACCTAGAAAACTTCTGACTTCCTGCATGTTCTTCGGCCTTGCCCAATCAACTACAGCCTTTACTTTGCTTAGGTGCATTGAAATCCCTTCCTTAGATACCACATGACCCAAAAATGCAACCAGCTCTAGCTAGAATTCACATTTTTTAAGTTTAGCAAATAACTTCTTTTCCCTGAGCACCTAAAGTACTAGTCTCAGATAAACTTCATGCTCCTCAGGGCTCCTTGAATAGACCAAAATAGCATCTATGAACACAAAAACAAATTGGTCTAAGTACTCGTGGAATACCTTATTCATCAGATCCATGAATACTGTGGGAGCGTTCGTCAACCCAAACAACATAACCAAAAACTCATAATGGTCATACCGAGTTCGAAAAAAAAGTCTTCGATACATCATCTGATCTAACCTTCACCTGATGATATCTAGATCGTAGATCAATTTTAGAAAAAATCTGCGTACCCTGACGCTGATCAAACAAGTCGTCAATTCGGGGTAATAGATACTTGTTCTTCACCGTTACTTTATTAATTTCCCGGTAGTCGATGTACATCCTCATCGACCTATCTTTCTTCTTCACAAACAACACCAGTGCACCCCAAGGCGATACAATCGGTCTGATAAGCCCCCTATCTAGAAGCTCCTATAGTTGCTCCTTTAACTTCTTTAATTCAATTGGAGTCATTCTGTATGGGGCTTTGGAGATTGGTGTTGTCCCTAGGATCAGATCAATTGAAAATTCCACCTCACGATCAGGAGGCAACCCCAATAAATCCTCTAGAAAAACATCAAAGAACTCCTTTATCACTGGGATATCTTCCAACTTGAGCTCCTGCTTTGGAGCTTCCTTCACAATTACAAGGTAAGTCTAGCATCCCCCTAAAAGTAACCTCTTCGCCTGGATAGCAGAAAGGATCTGTGGTGCCGAACGCACACACGACCCAACAAATACAAACTCCAGCTCACTAGGAGGTCTGAATACCACCTCCTTCCTGCGACAGTCAATGCTCACGTAGCTAGATGCCAGCTAATCCATGCCCAAAATAATGTCAAAACGATGCATATCAAGGACTATCAAGCTAGCAGGAAACACTCTCCCCTGAATCTTAACTGGATAATCCATGATCACCCTACTACATATTAACACTGACCCTGTCGGTGTGCCCACTCCTAACTCAGTCTCTAACAATTGAGCCCCTAACTCACATAAACGAGTGGGTTGCACCAGAATCAAATAATACAATGGCACTATCTGACAGTATGTAAATAGGATATAACCCGACTTAGACATTTCACCTTCAACATAATTATTATAAATATGGCATAATGGAATTGATATAATATACGAATTCTAATTTAATAATTCATATTCCAATTCTATCATAAAACCATTGAGGTAAAAATCTTCATCCTAACCTTAACTTCACATACATACCCACTCATCCTAACGTTCCAACCTAAATTTCTTGAGTTCCAGTCCCTCCACCTAGAAATGAAACCATCAATGGATTTACCATGGTTTTCTGAAACTCGCGATTGAATTAGAAAATCACATAAGTCCATCAATAGATTTCTACCTCCAAGCTTCCAAAACAAAACTCATCTTAACCTACCCAATCATATCCCTATCTTATCTCAACCTATACTCTGTTAATTATCAATCCTCAAAGTCTACAAAACCTAGAAAACCTAGGCTCTAATACCAACTGTAACGACCCCGACCCGCCACGTGGGACCGGAGTGCTACTTTAGTGACATCTATGTACCTAATACCTTATTCATCATATATAAAGCATATATATGTAGCGGAAATAAAATACAAAATTCTCAAATTACATTACCATAAATCTATCCTTATACACAAATATATCCATTTTCACATAATTACAACCCCTAAAATTCCATAAAAATAAACTCTCTGTCCATACACACTACCTACATAAATTTACACCGTTAGCCTGGCTCCTCTAGCCTGCTAGACCTGATCTCTGGGATTTCCTGAAAATTTAGTTTGTAAAGTAGGGGTGAGGCACAGCTCAGTAAAAGAAAGACTAAGTTAATATCAGTGTGTGGCAAGCATGCGTTTAGTGTACAGAAAAATACCAATTCACTAAGTATAAAAACACATTTATGAAATCATTCTTATTTACACTCACACACACAATTAGTTGAGGATAGGGAAGATTACCCGCCCATACAAGTAGTTTCCCTGTACTCTAATACCATTACTGTTATTAGGAACTCACATTTCTTAGCAAGCCCTTGAAATCATCTCATTAATTATTCGTATTCACATAAATTAACAGATATGCATATAAGACACTTCCTGTGAAAACACACCATTTACTTCTCCAATGGCATGGGTTGTGCAGCTTAAAGGCTAGACTAAGCCTTTGTGACCAGCCCAGACAAAGTCAAAAATAACATTCTCTGCAAACACATCTATAGGCATCCACAACAAAGCTGCAGGTCTGACGCCCTTACTTCAACCTCACGCAGGCAGTCGGCTGCACCCCCTACACTTCTATCTAGAACAATGTGGGTACACATGGTCTAACTAGCAACGGTACCTTGCTCACAATACACTGGTCCTCAGGGTTCCTAAAGCATATCATGCAATTTAGATAATAGAAAATACTATTTAAAACATCATTCCACATATTTTTCTTGTTATTCCAAAAATTTGGTCCCTGACCACAAAAGACAACCCGACGTATAGCCATTAATTAAAACTCGGCCCTAGGGCGTCATACCAAATTCCTGCATTATTCACAAGCAATTCCAGTATTTTCCGCAACAATGCCAGTATTTCACAAATAGTTCCAGTATTTTGCAAACAACCTCAAATCCAGTTAAACAATAAATCCTACCAAATAATCATCGGCCACACGATTTTGATATTTAAACATAACCATATAAACATCCAAACTTTCCACCGTTCAATTCTATTCAAAATACCATACCATACATCCTATATTTGTAAAATTTTATTTCGAACAGTTGGTTTCAAAATAACCTTCAAATTCTTAGATAAATAAATAAATAAATATATTAATTTAATCAGTTCAAATTAAATAAAATTCCTGACTTAACTTAATCCCTTTACCTGATTCCTGAAAAATTTGAAAAAACCCCGCCCTACGCCCCACGATGTTCAAAACTACTAAAATCCTGAAATTCAAATTTTACCATATTACTCATCACAATCCCCAAAATAACTTTCCCTAAAATCCCCCTAAGTTATGAATACCCTAAATAGCCTAATAAAAGCCTAAATTATGAAACTTACCCCGATTTAAGATTGGTGCCCCAAAGTTCTAATTCGAAAACCTGCTCCAGTTAGATTGTAGAGAATTTCCCCACGAGTCTCTTGGCAATTTCTGTTCGTTAATTAGGCTTATGGTTTAATAAAAACTGAGGTAAGAGTGAAAATTAGTCTTACCCCAAGAAATATGCCTGAATGGCTCTTACGGCAAATCCGCTCCAGTAGAATTTTCGGTGGCGGTGATAGGAAGCCAAAAGTATTTTCAAATTTTCGATCGACCGAATATTAGGGATGAGATTGAAGAGAGTGGGAGAGAGGGGACGAGGAGACGTGAGACACTGTGAGAGAGAGAGAGAGAGAGAGAGAGAGAGAGAGAGAGAGAGAGAGAGAGAGAGAGAGAGAGAGAGATTATAATAATAATAATATTATTATTATTATTATTATTATTATTATATCATCTTATTTAATTAATTCATTTATTTACTTTTTTAAAAAAATTAATTTTAATTTTAATTTTAATTTTTTTTAATAATAATAATAATTTTTTTTTTAGAATCACTACATTTTTTCCACACAGATTTATCAAATAAAATCGGGGGAAAGCTAAACCCTCAATATGAAAATCACAAGTACAAGAACAAGTGAGAGTTTTTAGTAAAATGGAATAATCACTAAAACACTCACAAAGCTATATTTCTCAAATGAATGGAAGTATTATAAGTGTATAGGGTTGGAATGAAAAAAAGGGTTTAGGAAATTTGAAAAAGTTTTTGGCTAATCATCTTTGCTAATCACCACTAATTTTTGCAAATGAGCCCCTATATATAAAGAATGACAAAATTATGACCGTTGGGGACACCAAGGGTATTATTAAATTTGTTTTAAAACCCATTAGGAAAATTAACTTTGTTTACTTAATTTTAATCCCCGTAAAAAATAATTTAACTCGAGAGATTCAAGTGCCCAGTTTGAGGTTCAGGTGTCCGAATAGATTCAGTCAAAAAATCAATTGTTAAAGGTTCGGGTGCCTGAAGTCAAGCTCAGTTGACTGAACAAAAGTTAGAAACTTTCTATCCGCGGTTCAGATGCCCGAAGCTAAGTTCGATAGCCTGAACTTGCCAATTCGGTCACCCGGGTCATATTTGAATGTAGGGTTTGGCCACCCAAGTTGGTGAAAAGAACTCTGACATAGGTTCGGTCACCCAAGGGCAATATGTTCATTACAGGTTCAGTCGCCCAAAATCTGATCAACCCGCTGACTTCTCAGCAGTTCGAGTGCCCGTGGTGTTTTGAACACTAAGGGTTCGGTTGCCCAACCACTCATAGGATTTTCAATTGAGTCCCATTTTTTCTTCAATTAATTCCCCTGATATTTTAAGTGATGTTGGGGACTTTCTTGCATGCACGTGCTGGGACTTAGGGTCTTTCTAAGGCCTTTTTAAGTACGCTAAAAAACCTGGCGTCGATCAAAAAGGGTGATCCCTAAGGTCTTGAGCTTATAGTCCTACATGCATGTTATGCATATTATTACAGACCTTGAATGATTATTATTACAAACCTAATGATAAAAAATACAACAATAAATATGTTGGGTCTTCACTTCTCTTCAGGTTGCCGCATGCCATTATATGAACTTATCAATGAGAACTTGAACACAAACTTGTCAACCATTAAATATCAGAGTATTTGTCATTATCAAAACTAGGAATGACCCAAAGGGTTAACATTAAGAATTAATGTTTATCTTATTTTGAGGTTGTACATAATAGCATAGTAAATAAATAATCATATCACAACTATATCATAATATTTTACAATTCAATACTATTCTATTACTTTAAATGTGTTAAAAGATTATTATAATACAAATATCAGTAATAATGATTAAAATATTTTATAGTAAGTAATATAATTATATATTTATATTTAATGATGTCATAATATTTATATTCTTTTTTAAATTTATGTAATATATATTATATTGTGTAGTGACCCGAAGAATAATATTATTTAAATAATAAAGAGGGAGGAAAATGGAAACAGGAACAGAAGGAGGCAGTAGACTTCGTTGACGACATCGATGAATATAGGACTTCGTCGACGAGTGCATAAGGAAATTCATCGACGAAGCTACGTCTCGTCGACGAGATGACATGTTTCGTTAACGAAGGCCGCAATATAAATAGTGTAGCGACCTGCTTAAATAAATGGGGTTTTTTTTTTTTTACTCTAATATTCTACATGCTCTAATACCATGCTGGGGGTAAACCCAACCAAAACCTAAGCAGCAAGAAGCGGAAATCATGTAACAGAACCATAAATTATTACATACAATACTAGAGTTCAGAAATGTTTTCCCCAAAATATATACATATATCACTATTCCCAAAATAACCTCAACTGGTGAGGGTAATACAAAAATGCTCCCAAAATAATACTCACTCTCTGTCATAGCACCACTGAAGCCCTTCTATTTGTGAGCCTGATCTGCTCGCCTACCTGGATCACCTGAAAAATGTTTCAACACTGAGATGAGCCAACGCTCAGTAAGAAGCAATATGTTATTACTAGGGTGTGGCAAATGAGCTAACAATATTATGCTAAATCTGATTTCATATAAACATGTATAACTGGATATGTTAAGTACAGTGTAAGTAAGAAAATACATCCCCCTCTTCCATGTTGCTTTACATAACAGTATTGTAAGTTATAATTCAAGATACTTCTAGTGTACATAAGTAGGGTCCCTAAATCTGTAAATCCATATGTATGTAATAGTAACTGAAACTATTCCCTGTGGCTATCTGTGTCATGACATGCCCCTCATGACGAGGTTGTGCGGCCCGTAGGCTAGATTTACCTTGACTGGCCAATCAAGAATAAATCACTAAACTCCGTCAGTCGACCAGCCCACCTCAACCCATATCTGGATGGGGAGCCTAACCTCTTCAAGGGCCTAGGTGGTCGACTTTACCACGTATATCTGAATAGGTGGTTGCACTCATAAAGTAACATAGTATCTGTAGCAATGGTACCGTGCTCTGTAGCTATAAGTCCAACAGGGTCTGATATCATAAAATATATTTCTATACATAACTAACTGATTTATCATGATTTTGAAATACTGAAATAACCATGATGCTGCATAATGTACTGAAATCTGAATAATCCAAACATGGAACTGCATATTCGTAATACTGGAGTTCGTATAATCATGGTGCTGAGATTCATAAAATCATGGTACTAAAATATCGTAAAATCATGGTATTGAAATCTATAAAAGCATGATACTGAAGTTCGTATAACCATAATACTGAAATTCATAAAATCAGGAAGCTAAATTCGTAAAACATATCCCCATACCATATACATAATCACAAGCCACACCATACTAAAATACATAATTTTAGTAAATAAATAAACTGTATAATATTTAGAAATTTCCTAACATAGCATATTTCCCATACCTTAACTTTGAAAAGCCCCTAGGGAATACAAGCCTAACACCCACAGGGCCTTCTACAAAACACCCTGAAAACAATATTGGCAAGAACTAAACATCAATATTTTTCTGCCTACATCATTTCCTATAACTACGAGAAAGTCAGAAACTAGATAAAAGTCCTTACCCTGAATTTAGGATGATTTCCAACTCCGATCTCCCGACGATCCGCTCCGGTAGATTTGCAGAGAACTTCGCCAGAAGCGTTGTGGTAGCTTCGGATCATCAATCCGGCGACTGGTGGGGCCGAAAATGAAGAGAGAAAGGAGAGGGAGTTGTAGGAGAGAGAGAGAGAGAGAGAGAGAGAGAGAGAGAGAGAGAGAGAGGAGAGAGAGAGCAGCGAGAGAAATGTGATAAAATCTCGGGTTTCCACTATTTATAGGGACAGGTTCGTCGACGAGACCCTGTGTTCATCAATGACCCCTTCACAAAATTCATCGACGAGGCCTTATATTCGTCGACGAAATTCAGAGCAACCCGAACTGTCTTTCGGTATTTTTTCGTCGACGAAGCCCTGTGTTCGTCGACGAAATTCTGAAGACCTTCGTCGATGAAACCAGGAAAATTTCTGAAATTTTGATTATTTAATATTATCTCCAAAATGCAATGTCGTCTACGGCCTCCTTCTGTTTCTGGTTCTATTTCTATCCCTCTTATTATTACTAAAATGCTATAATTCTTCGGGTCACTACAAATAGAGAGAACCTAGATTTTTATCCATTTTTAACGCCGCTCTCCTCTCTCTCTCTCTCTCTCTCTCTCTCTCTCTCTCTCTCTCTCTCTCTCTCTACGTCCCTCTCTCACTTCTATCTTCGTTTCTGGGCCTGTTTCTCACCGGATCGAAGATCTGAGGCTACCACGACGCTCTTGGCAAAATTCTTTGCAAGTCTACTAGAACTGATCGTTGGAAAAGTTGGGTTGGATTTCGTCCCAATCTCAGGGTAAGGCATTTTATTCAGTATTTACCTTTCCCTCAGTTATAAGAAATGTTGTAGGTAAAAAAATACTAATATTTTGTTCTAGGGGATTGTGTTTTCAGGATGTTAAGTTAGGAACCCTGCGGGTATAAGAGCCAAAATTTTATAGGGGTTTTTCAAAGTTAAAGTAAGGGAAATATGCTATGCTAGGAGTTTTAATAAAGTTAACAGAGATTTCATAGACATATATTCATACCAGTTTATTATACAGTATTTACAGAATATGAATTTAAATGCTTGTGTGGCTTGAGTAGATTTTCATGAGATGAAGAAATTTATACAACTTTTATAATGTATCATACTATACTGAATACACTGATATAGATAGTATATGCAGTTTATATAGTTTTTCCCAATATATGGAATTATACAGAGTATACAAATATAGTTATATATTCACAGAGATTATACAGAGAAATTTACATGCATATACAACTTTTATACAAATAGTTTCATGAAACAGATATATACATATATACATATACATGTATACAGTTTTACTCAGATCAGTATATATACTACAGTTTATACAGAACAATATATACATAGTTATAGCATGCCATGTTTCCTATTGCCATAATGTACAGAGTATACAGATAGAGTATATAGACAGAGATACAGACAGATATACAGAGGTAGTATCAAGATGCTACAGATACAGTATACAAAGATTACAGTATTTACAGTACAGAAAGATAGCGTTATGGTAATTTTGGATACATGATGAAAACAGTAAAAGAGTATATATGTATGTATTTATATAGTATCAGATCCCTGTGAAAAGATTACAGACAGATACAATACAGATATAGATTATAGAGTACGGTACCGTTGTTATATACAGATAGAGTGCAATCACATATCTCAGATAGTGTGTGGGTACCGTCAGCCGTGCTCGGAGAGGTTGCAACTCCCCAGTTCACTGGGTGGAGGGAGCTGATTTTGACGAGGTAGTAGCCAGTCCTAGCCTAGGAGTGAATGCAGTTTGGCCAGGCTGAGGGAGAGTAGAGTATATTGGCTTATCTAGAGAGCCGACCAAATAAAGTCCCGCCTATGGGCCACACAACCCTGTCATGAGGGGTCAAATCATGGCTTACAGAGTCTCAGGGATAAAGTACAGTTATGTATATGTATACAGTTTTAAAATATATGATGAGTATAGTATGATATTATTAGTATGAAAAGTAGAAAATACACACGATATAGTATATTTTAAATTGAGAAAGAAAGATATGCTTTACAGATTATTTATTGCATTACAGTTCAGTTTTTATTTTAAAACTATTCTTAACTTAGTTGTCACACACTAGTAATAACATATTTCCACTTATTGAGCGTCGTCTCACCCTATTATTTTAACATTTTTCTGGTAAGCCAGTTAGGCGAGCAGATCAGGCTCGCGGACAGAGAGTAGTTTGATTACCCTGGTTATAGAGTGAGTTTTTGACAGAGTTGTGTATATTTTTGAGTAGGTGATGCTGGAGGGGTATTTTTATATGGCTATGGTCTGTATACACTGGATTCTGGTATTGTGTAGTATATATGTGAATGGTTGTATGATATGTGTTCCCGCTACCTAGGTATGAATGTAGATATATATATATATATATATATATGTAATCAGATATTAAAAAAAATGGTAAGAATTTTGAGGATGTTACATTTGGTATCAAAGCTTAGGTTGCTAGGTTCTGTAGACTTTAGAGTGCAGCATAAAACAATACCAGAATATAGGGAAAAGATTTGAGGTTTTATTCTGTGATCTGGATACAGGATTTCGTGATTGTTTCTGTGTTTTTCTTGGGGTGACGATTTCAGGAAAACCACAGTAAACCATCGATGAGTCATGTGTTTGGGTTGCAGGAAGGGATAGTTAGTAGAGGACTTGAAGTTTTAGTTGAATAAGTTGGTTCTGTAGGAAGATATAATTTTGAAACGGTGTTCTATGCGTTTGCAGGATGGACCCAGGAGGCAATAGCGCTCACACCCGTGGGGATGATAAAGCGGGTCCTTCTAGCGTAGCAGGTGAGGATTCAAATGCTGTGCTACGCATTGTGGCTCAGCAAGTCATGGCTGAAATAGCGCGGAGTTCTAGAAAGCAGGGAGGCCCATCGTCAGCTTAGGGATGTACTATAGAGAAATTTATGACGATGAATCCGCCAACTTTTTCTGGAGTGACTGATCCTGCAGCTACTAAGAACTGGGTGCAGGAGGTAGAGAAGATTATGACAGTGCTACACCGCACTGATGAGCAGGGGGTCTTATATGCTACATATAGGTTGGCGAGGGAGGCTGAGAGATGGTGGGCAGCCACCAGGTTGTTGAAGGAGCATAGGGCTATACCAATGCAGATGTCCTAAGCCCGATTTAGGGACATGTTCTTTGATAGATATTATTTTGCTTCAGTTAGAGATGCTCGAGTACAGGAGTTTCTGAGTCTATCCTAAGGGTCGTTGACTGTCTCATAGTATGCGGCGAGATTTATTGAGCTCTCTCGTTTCTGCCCATATGTTATTCCCGATGAAGCAAAGAGGGCTAGAATGTTTGAGAGAAATTTGAGACATGATATTTACAGACAGGTGGCGGTACTGAGAATCTAGGATTTTACAAAATTGGTTAACAAGGCCACTATAGCGGAGGAGAGTCTATCTAGAGAGATGGAGACATAGAGTTAGAAAAAGAGGGTTGTGCCCTTGATTTTTCAAGCAGGTCCCATCCGAGGCCCTCAGAGAGGAGGTAAATCTGGTGGAGGCCAAAGACAGATGGTAGAGCATAGGGGATTTCAAGGCGAACAGCTTCCTACTATTTGTCCTAGATGCGGATGGAGATATCCTGGTGGGTGCTGACAGGGGGGAAATATGTGTTATCGATGCGGGAGGCCCGGTCATATGGCTCGATCATGTCAGATGCCGTCGAATTATGCACAGGCTCCTAGACCATTTCGAGGTAGATATCAGACACCCCTCAGTGGTCAGCAAAGGAACACTGCGCCAGCAAGGGTCTATGCATTGACACCAGGAGATGCTGAGACGACTGGAGACGTGGTCACAGGTATTCTTACTACTTTACCATATAGAATGATTATTTTGTTTGATACAGGTGCCACCCACTCTTTTATATCGGCAGGATATGTGAAAATAGTTGGAATAGAGACACAACCATTAGATATAGAATTGTCTGTGGGTACCGATGGGATCTGTAATTAGATACAGGAGGGTACTTCAGAATTTTCCAGTAAGTATTCAGGAAAGAGTGCTTTTAGCCGATCTTGTGGTCCTGGATATGTAGGGATTTGATGTGATACTGGGTATGGATTGGTTAGCCATTTATCACGCTAGTATAGATTGTCATCAGAAAGAAGTAATTTTCAAACCCCCAAATGAGCCAGAATTTAAATTTATGGGTTCACGTTTGTGTGCTTCGCCCCAGCTGGTGTTGGCTATTCAGGTGAGGAGACTGTTACAGGATGGTTGCCAGGGGTATGTCGCATACATAAAAGAATTGCCAAAAGAAGCATTGAGACAAGCTGACATACCAATAGTGAGAGAATTCCCAAATGTATTTCCAGAAGAATTGTCTGGTTTACGACCAAATCATGAGGTTGAGTTTATGATAGATTTGTTACTGGGATCTGCACCAGTATCTAAAGCACCATATCGTATGACACCATTCGAGTTGAAATAACTAAAAGATCAGTTACAGGAATTACTAGATAAAGGTTTCATTAGTCCCAGTGTGTCGTCCTGGGGAGTGCCAGTCTTGTTCGTGAAAAAGAAAGATGGAACCATAAGATTATGCATTGATTATAGAGAGATAAACAAACTGACAATCAAGAACAAATATCCTCTCCCTAGGATCGATGATTTATTTGACCAGCTCTAGAAGACCGAGGTTTATTCTAAGATTGATCTGCGGTCAGGATACCATCAGGTGAAAGTTAAAACAGAGGACATTTCAAAGACCGCTTTTCGTACTAGATATGGGCATTACGAGTTCTTAGTGATGTCATTTGGGTTGACTAATGCACCGGCAGTTTTCATGGATTTTGATGAATTGGGTGTTCCACCAGTATTTGGACCAGTTTGTGGTTGTGTTTATTGATGATATACTGGTCTATTCGAGGAGTGTTGAGGAGCACGAGCATCATTTGGGGTTGGTGTTGCAGGTATTAAGGGAAAGGAAATTATATGCAAAATTCAAGAAATGTGAGTTCTGGTTAAGGCAGGTTACTTTTCTCGGCCATGTGATTTCTGAAGTAGGTGTATTAGTTGATCCAAGTAAAATAGAGGAGTGGTGAATTGGGAAAGGCTGGGAAATGTTCAGGAAGTCAGGAGTTTTCTGGGATTAGCAGGTTATTACCGATGCTTAGCGGATGGTTTCTCCAGACTATCAGGTCCATTAATACGACTTACGAGGAAAAATGTAAAATTTGAATGGACTAATGACTGTGAGCGGAGTTTCCAAGAATTAAAGCAGTGGTTAGTTTCAGCTCCAGTACTAACTATTCCATTAGGGGAGGATGATTTTGTAATATACAGTGATGCCTCTTTGAGGGGTCTTGGATGCGTGTTGATGCAACACAGTAGGGTTATTGCATATGCATCTATGCAACTTAAAGAATATGAGAAGAATTATCATATCCATGATTTAGAGCTTGCTGCAGTGGTGTATGCTCTCAAGATTTGGAGGCATTATTTATATGGTGGAAAGTTCGAGATTTTCACGAATCATTAAAGTTTGAAATATTTCTTTACTCAGAAAGAATTGAATATGAGGCAAAGAAGGTGGCTAGAACTTATTAAAAACTACGATTGCACGATTAGTTACCACCCAGGAAAAGCAAATGTAGTGGCAGATGCTCTGAACAGGAAATCAGGAGGATCTGTATTGGCAGCTATGGAGATTCCGCACTCGATTCTGGTGGATTTGGAGAGGATCAGTATAGAATTGGTGGAGGAGAGTCCTTAGGCAGTTATTGCCAGCCTAGTGGTTCATCCTACACTATACGAGAGGATTAAGGTAGCTCAGGGTGATGACGCGGAATTGGGAGCGGTGATGGCTAGAGTACGTGATGGTCAGGGTAAGGAGTTCAGCATATCATATAATAGAGCTCTGTGATTTCGTACTAGGCTATGTGTTCCTTCAGATACTGGGATCAGGAGAACTATACTAGAGGAGGCCCAAAGATCCCTATACACGATCCATCCCGGCAATACTAAAATGTACAAGGACCTGCGAGAGTATTTCTGATGGAGTGGAATGAAGAGGGAGATAGCCGAATTTTTTCAACAATGCTTGACGTGTCAACAGGTTAAAGTTGAGCACCAGAGACCAGGAAGACAGTTGCAGCCGTTTTTTATTTTATAGTGGAAGTGGAACCACATTTCTATGGATTTTGTTACAGGGTTACCACCAGTGCAGCAGGGATTGAATGCAATTTGAGTAATTGTTGATTGTTTGACGAAGATTTCCCATTTTATCCCTATTAAAATTGGATATTCCATGGACAGACTAGCGGAGATATGTGTTCAGGAGATAGTTCATGTTCATGGATTACCAGTATCCATAGTTTGAGACCGAGATCCTCGGTTTACTTCACGATTTCGAAAAAGTTTTCAGGAGGCTATGGGTACGCAGCTAGCTTTTAGCACTGCTTTTCATCCCCAGACAGATGGTCAGACTGAGAGGACAATTCAGACATTAGAGGATATGCTTCGTGCTTGCATGCTTGATTTTGGGGACAGTTGGATTTAGTTTATGTCGTTAGTTGAGTTTGCTTACAATAATAACTATCAGGCTAGCATCGGCATGGCACCTTACGAAGCATTATATGGCAGGAGATGTTGTTCTCCTCTTTTCTGGGATGAAGTAGGTGAAAGGTGAGTTTTGGGTCCCAAGATAATACAACAGGCATCCGACAAAGTCCAATTAATTAGAGAAAGAATCAGTACAACACAGAGTCGGCTAAAAAAAGCTATGTAGACACTCACCGTCGAGAGTTGGAATTCGATGTGAGAGATCGAGTATTTTTTAAGATAGCTCCTCTGAAAGGAGTTATGCGATTTGGAAAGAATGGCAAGTTGAGCCCTAGGTATATTGGCCCTTTTGAGATACTTGAGAGAATAAGGTCAGTTGCCTACAGGCTAACTTTGCCACCAGCTTTAGCTCATATTCATGACGTGTTTCATGTTGCCATGTTACAGAAATACGTCCCATACCCATCCCACATCATTAGCTATGCAAAGATAGAGCTTAAGGATTCATTGGCATATGAAGAAGTACCAGTACCGATTTTGGATAGAAAGGTTTAAACTTTATGCACTAAAGAAATTCAGTTAGTTAAATTTTTGTGGAGGAATCATGCTATAGAGGAAGTTTCATAGGAGCTCGAGGAGTAGATCATACAGAGATACCCGGAGTTGTTCCTAGAGGTATAAAGGTACTCAGGTAAAGTATAATAGTTAGATAAGTTTTCTTGCAGGTACATGTACTGATTTTAGTTAGTAGATAGTTTTATTTTGTTTTATATGTGCAATTTCTCAGGACGTAAATGTAACCACGATATTCCTCCGCCACAAGTGACGGCAAGTAATAAAATAAGTAGACTATTTTCCTTTACTGAATAATGAAGAGTATAGATAAAGATACAGATAGTAAATTTCAAGGACAAAATTTTATAAGGAGGGGAGAATGTAGTGACCCAAAAATAATATTATTTAAATAATAAAGAGGGAGAAAAATGGAAATAGGAACAGAAGGAGGTAGTGGACTTCGTTGACGACATCACATTTTAGAAATAATGATAATAATAATTTCAAGGAATTGCCAGAACTCATCGATTAATATAGGGCTTCGTCGACAAGTGCACAAGGAAATTCTTCGACGAAGCTATGTCTCGTCGACGAGAAAATACCGAGAGAGGTTTTAAGGTAGCCTAAATTTCGTCGACAAGGGAGTAGGGTTCGTCGACGAAATTACTGAAAGATTCATCGACGATATGACATGTCTCGTCAACGAAGGCCGCAGTATAAATAGAGAAAATCCAAATTTTTATCCATTTTTAATGCCGCTCTCTCTCTCTCTCTCTCTCTCTCTCTCTCTCTCTCTCTCTCTCTCTCTCTCTGCGTCCCTCTCTCACTTATCTCTTCATTTCCGGGCCTGTTTCTCACCGGATCGAAGATCTGAGGCTACCACGACACTCCTGGCAAAGTTCTTTGCAAGTCTGCCAGAGCTGATCATTAGAAAAGTTGGGTTGGATTTCATCCCAATCTCAGGGTAAGGTATTTTATTCAGTATTTTCCTTTCCCTCAGTTATAAGAAATGTTATAGATAAGAAAATATTGATATTTTGTTCTGGGGAATTGTGTTTCAGGATGTTAAGTTAGGAATCTTGCGGGTATATAGCCAAAATTTTATAATGGTTTTTCAAAGTTAAAGTAAGGGAAATATGCTATGCTAGGAGTAATAATAAAGTTAACAGAGATTTCATAGACATATATTCATACCAGTTTATTATACAGTATTTACAGAATATGAATTTAAATGCTTGTGTGGCCTGAGTAGATTTTCGTGAGATGAAGAAATTTATACAACTTTTATAATGTATCATACTATATTGAATACACCGATATAGACAGTATATGCAGTTTATATAGTTTTTCCCAGTATATGGAATTATACAGAGTATACAAATATAGTTATATATTCATAGAGATTATACAGAGAAATTTACATGCATATACAACTTTTATACAAATAGTTTCATGAAACAGATATATACATATATACATATATATATATATATATATATATGTATACAATTTTACTCAGATCAGTATATATATTACAGTTTATACGGAACAGTATATACATAGTTATAGCATGCCATGTTTACTATTGCCATAAAATACAGAGTATACAGACAAAGTATATAGACAGAGATATAGATAGATATATAGAGGTAGTATCAAGATGCTATAGATACAGTATACGAAGATTACAGTATTTACGGTACAGAAAGATAGCATTATGGTAATTTTGGATACATGATGAAAACAGTAAAAGAGTATATATGTATGTATTTATATAGCATCAGATCCCTGTGAAAAGATTACAGACAGATACAGTACATATATAGATTATAGAGCACAATACCGTTGTTATATACAGATAGAGTGCAACCACATATCTCAGATAGTGTGTGGGTACCGTCAGCCGTGCTCGGAGAGGTTGCAGCTCCCCAGTTCACTGGATGGAGGGAGCCGATTTTGACGAGGTAGTAGCCAGTCACAGCCTAGGAGTGGATGCAGTTTGGCCAGGCTGAGGGAGAGTAGAGTATATTGGCTTATCTAGAGGTCCGACCAGATAAAGTCCCGCCTACGGGCCACACAACCCTGTCATGAGGGGTCAAATCATGACTTACAGAGTCTCAGGGACAAAGTATAGTTATGTATATGTATACAGTTTTACAATATATGATGAATATAGTATGAAAAGTAGAAAATATAGACGATACAGTATATTTTAAATTGAGAAAGAAAAATATGCTTGAAAGATATGTTTTACAGATTATTTATTGCATTACAGTTCAGTTGCTATTTTAAAAGTATTCTTAACTTAGTTGTCATACACTAGTAATAGCATATTTCCACTTACTGAGCATCGTCTCACCCTATTATTTTAACATTTTTCAAGTGATCCAGTTAGGCGAGCATCAGGCTCACGGATAGAGAGTAGTTTGATTACCCTGGTTATAGAGTGAGTTTTTGACAAAGTTGTGTATATTTTTTAGTAGATGATGTTGGAGGGGTATTTTTGTATGGCTATGGTCTGTATACACTAGATTCTTGTATTGTATAGTATATATGTGAATGGTTGTATGATATGTGTTCCCGTTGCCTAGGTATGAATGTAGATATATATATAATCAGATATAAAAAAAAAAATGGTAAGAATTTTGAGGATGTTACATATTGTATTATATATAGTATTACAATAATAATATTTTTATATCAATGTAGTATATATAATATATTATATATAGTATTATATTAATATTGTCTTTTATAGTATGTAGTATATATTTTATTCTATTATATATAATGTTACAGTACTATAGTATATATGTATATATGTGTCTGCCTATATTTAATGTACAATAATATTATATTTTTTTCCTGCACCAATCATTATTAAATTTTATTATTATATATTTTTACAATTGATGATAGAAATAAATATTTTTATTTTTTATTTTATTTTTAAGATTATAAATAATAATATAATAAATCAATAATTATACCACAAGTATATCATAATATTTTAACATTTAATATTGTTCTATTAATTTTTACATGTTATAATATTACTATGTATAATAAAAAATATTAATAACAATATTTTAATATATATATTAATATTTTAAATATTAATAATATCATAATATTAATATTATTTTTAAAATTTATGTAATATATATAGCATTGTATTACAAAAATTATCATATTATAATAAATACTATGTTTCTAAGAATCAAGACTTGATTTTAGAGAATGAATCAAGAATCAAAATATAGGCAAAAGAAGAAATCTCCAAAAGTACAATATCATAATGAGATTACCAAAAAAAAAACAAATGTTAGAAATGGAAATGTGATTTTTGGGGTATTCCTAAAAGGGAGGGTGAATTGGAAGTTTTAAAATTTTAGGTCGTTTATCCCCTAATTTTAAAATCCACAAGCAATATTATAAAACCTATGACCTTTCTAATCAATCACAAATATTGCAGATATAAAAATATAAAAATATTTAAATCATGCACAATAGATTAAATATTGCATACACATGTGGAAAATAAATAGTATAGGGAAGAGAGAGCAAACACAACGTTTTTACGAGGTTTAGCAAACCTTGCCTACATCCTTGCCTCAAGCCAACCTGCTTGAGGATTCCACTATTTTGCTCACTTAACCAGATGGAGCAACGTTGTTTTCAATTCTCCTTACAGGGTGGAGTCCCCCTTTACAATCACTCCTTCCAGGATGGAGCCCTCTTCTTCAGGCGATAGCCCACGCCCGAAACATGGTTCACTACTAGACCCACAGGGATATAAAAGATATGAAGATAATTTTGTGTACAAAAAGATGCTTCTCAAATAAGGTAGTGTGTATAATGTAAAATCATTGCACTCTTATAAGATAGGATTTTTGCTTAATAGAGTTTTTAAGTGTTGACTTTTTGCGTCTGATCCCTGTTTTGATGTTGATAAAGTACAAGTTAGTTATGTGTGTATTTAGTGTTTAATCAGGTTTATAATTCAATACACATAAGGTAACTGAAAATGGAAGCCATGAAGAATGTAAAGATCATCTTAATTTGGCGTATTCCATGGAAGAATGAAGGGCAAAAGAAGAAGAAGACATTTGTTTTTTTTTTTTCATTTATAATGCATTTAGTTTTTATATTTGGCTTGTAATAATGCATTGCATACATGATGTGGATGAAAGTTTAGATAACCATAGACAGACCTTAGGGGATCCAATAGTTAATCAAAAACCTTTTAGATAAAAGTTAAAATCATACAAAGTTTTTTGAAATATCTTTAATGTCAAAACCAAGGCTAAGTTTAAAGTTTTATTGGCCTCGGTCGACCAACCATTTCTCGTTAAAATTGCCTCATTCGACCGACCACGCCCTGAGGCCAAGATTGTAGTTTTGGTCAAGCTCAAGAAACCAGCCCCAAAATGAACTAAAATGACTAGCCGACCGACCCTTTACTTTTGGCTTTTTAGAAAGCCTCGACCGACTAACCATTTTTTAGTTCAAAAATGCCTAGGATGACCGGTCCTCAAGAACTAGGAGACTGGACTTTAGCCCCGGCCAACCGAACCTATGAAGGTTTAGAAATCGCCATTGGCTTGGCCGACCGACACTTTTCTCGGCCGACTGAACCCTTTTAAAATTCAATTTTTTTGTGTGAGGTCAGCCGACCGACACTAGAACCAGCCAACCGAACCTCTCAGGTCTCAGTAATTTCCAACTCTTAAACATACTTAAATTTTAATTAAACAAATTTCAAAATGACCTCCATGTCCCCAAACGGTCATATTTTCAGAAAAACTATAAATACCTACTCATTACTCATTTTTAAAACCAATGCTTAGAATATAATTCTCCCAAAATTATTTTTATGCTTTATTGTATTATACCCTTTTATACTTATCATTACAAAAGTGTTTCAAGGAGAGCATTCATTTGGGCGTTTATATTTCACAACAAATATCATTCACTCGCATTTACTCTTATCTTTTAAAATCATTCTTTGAGAGTATCTAGTTTGAGTTTCTCCACATATCTCCTTGATAAATATGTCACGCCCCGAACCCGGAAATGGGACCCAGGGGTGAATTTAAATAACCTAACATGTCTTTGTATCAATTAAAACATTCGTGATACGACATAAAAAGAGGGTCCGACCCCATAGGGTGAATGGATGCCCTATTTACATACATACATACGTCCATACTCATCAAAATACACAGCGAAATATAGTCTTTTATACATAACCAATATCATACCAGAGTCTATACCATACAAGGATATACATCCCTACTAATACTATCCATACTATAGGCGTCTACAAAATCCATCACAACAACCCGACTACACAAATTCATACCTATCAGGCACTAGTAGTAGCTAAACGACACCCCTCGCTTCCGGACGCTAGGATGCAAGTTTCGGCTACCCAAAGGACCTGAAAAAAAAAACATTAATATATATTCGGGGTGAGACACCTCTCAGTAAGGGAGAAAATAGGTTATATCAGTGTGTGACATACCAGTGTCATTTTACATACTTCATAACACTATGCATACAATACAGTTTGAAACAATTCATACAGTTTCAAACATTTCCATACAATTCCAGCATTTTCATAAAAACCATTCCAATTCATACGATACCCAAATACATACGTACGTACATACATACGGTCAGTGTCGTCACACTAGTTCACAAGTACACAAGGTCACCTCGACTCACAACGATTACATTGCTACATACACAACTACACTGCAACGAACAAGGCCTAATAATGAATCCATTGCTATATACGCAACAACACAAGGTCACCTAGTCTCACAATGATTACATTACTATATATGCAATTACGAAGATCTATGACTCAGGCCAAATAGTGAATCCATTGCTACATACGCAACTACACAAGGTCACCCAGTCTTACCCCGATTACATTGCCACATGCAAAACTATGCTGCGACGACCTAGGCCCATAGTGAATCCATTGCTACAAACGGTGTAGAGCACACCCTTCAGTGACCAGCCGAAACATACTGGTGATATTTCACATCCCGGATATAGAGTCGGCCACTCTCGCCACGGTAGCTACCTGATACTTGGTTGTTTTACAAATCCCTGGAATCATTTTAGAACTCACGTTCCTATACATTTCAGCATACGGTAATTAGCTGCCACATAGCTGTTTCACAAATATCTGGAACAAAATACATACATACAAACATACCACACTTATTTGGTTTACCGCAAATCATATCATTTACAAATTCAAGTATACAATTTATGCAAATATGGATTACGGTCACCTCAATAATACAGTTTAAGCAAAACAAATGGTTTTCCAAACACAGTAGAGATGATACCCGAAATCTCCAATTTTGCCGAAAATTGTAACCCAAAAATCTTGCATTTTTACCCAATAGATTTCCCCAAATAAGTAGCCAAAACGTACATATGATCGTAGCCTACAGGTTTACCAATCCTGATTTTAAAAATGAACTGATATAAACAAAATCCCCTTACCTTAACCCGAAATCCAACTACGTACTCTACGGTCCTCAAAACTACGAACCGAGACTCTGAAATCTACAAACCACAGTACAATACATTCTTACAATCCATACTACTACACATATACCGAATCAGAAATGGAAACTGAGTCTTACCTCGATTTTAGCCTGAAACTCGAAGCCCTCCGAAACGAGATTCCGATCCGCTAGAAACATAGAGAATCCTTCACTGATCCTCGCAGTAACTTTGGATTTGCGATTCAGGCGGAAAATGATGAAGCAATCGAAGAGAGAGAGAGAGAGAGAGAGAGAGAGAGAGAGAGAGAGAGAGAGAGAGAGAGAGGGCTTTAAATCCTAGAGAGAGAGAGAGAGGATTTCCATAACTTAGCCAAGAAGAAAACTAAAATATCCTTATAAAGACCTTTGACCTGAGAGGCTTCGTCGACGAATTGGTCCCTTCATCGACGAAGTCTCTAGGGACTTCGTCGACAAGGCAACAATTTCGTCGACGAACCCTGATATTTAAATTTTCCTGAACCCCTCAGCATTTACTCGTCGACGAAGTCTATACAATTTTCACTTTTACCCCTCTTTTACAAAATAACCTATATATCACGATTCGGGTTCTTACAATCTCCCCTCCTTACAAAAATTTTGTCCTCGAAATTTGCAATCTCTCTTACAAACGCATTCATTCTAATACATACATACTCACTCTGAAGTGAAACCAAATTGTCACAATACATACATACATACTCTAGAGAATGCAGCAGCCATTTATACGCAGCCCCGTAACGATATATACATACATACTCTAGAGAATACGGCGGCCATTTATACGCAGCCCCATTACAATACATACATACCCTCACTTATGGTGGAGGAATACCGTGGTTACATACATACGTGGCCTCGGGAGCTTACAATACAATAGGACTCTCCTAGAGGCTAACCACTAATACAATATGATAACAGGGTATTACATACATACATACGTACCCATACCACTCTGTTATCCAAATACTACTTAAAACATCTGCGGATACTTCCGGCATATCTCCGTTTCTAGTTCCCAAGAAGCTTCCTCAATCTCGTGGTTTCTCCACAATACCTTCACCAATGGTATTTCTTTGGTACGAAGCTTTTGAACTTTATGGTCCAAAACCTAAACAAGTATCTCCTTATACGCCGAAGTATCCCTAATTTCCAACTCATCATAACTAATAACATGTGAAGGATCCAATACTTACCTCCTCAACATGGATACATGAAACACATCATGGACCCTCGAGAGTGCTGGGGGTAGTGCAACTCTGTAGGCTACCGGACCCGCTCGCTCAAGTACCTCGAATGGTCCGATATACCTCGGGCTCAACTTGCCCTTCCTTCTGAATCTCATCACTCCCTTCATTGGAGCAATTCTAAAGAATACTTTACCCCTTACCTTGAATTCCAACTCACAGCGGCGAACATTCACATAACTCTTCTACTGACTCTAAGCCGATCTAATCCTCTCCCAAATCAAACCTACCTTCTCAGATGCCTGCTGCACGAGTTCAAGCCTTAAGACCTGACGTTTACTGACCTCATCCCAATATAAAGGAGATCGAAACCTCCAACTATACAAGGCCTCGAACGGTGCCATCCCTATACTTGCCTGGAAGCTATTGTTATAGGCAAACTCCACTAATGGCAGAAACTGAATCCAACTACCACCGAAGTCCAATACACAAGCCCGTAACATATCTTCCAAGGTCTGTATTGTCCTCTCCAACTGTCCATCAGTCTAGGGTGGAACGTTGTATAGAAAGTAAGTTTCGTCCCCAATGCTTCCTATAAGCTCTTCCAAAATCGAGAAGTAAACCTCATATCCCAATCTAAAACAATAGACACCAATACCCCATGCATTCTCACAATCTCATGCACGTACACATCATCTAGTCTACTCAAGGGGTAGCTAACCTTCATCGGTACAAAGTGAGTAGATTTCGTTAACCTATCCACAATTACCCAAATAGTATTCTTCCCGTGAAGCGCTGTCGATAATCCAGTAACAAAGTCCATGGAAATATGCTCCCACTTCCACACCGGAATAGGCAAAGGCTACAATGGCCCTGCCAACCTCTGATGTTCAGCTTTCACCTGCTGACACGTCAGACACTGCTCCACAAATCGGGCAATATCCCTCTTCATACCACTCCACTAGAAGGACTCACGCAAATCCCAATACATCTTCGTACTACCCGGATGTACCGTATACAGAGAACGATACGTTTCCTCCAGAATCGTCCTTCTGATCTCATCGTAATTTGGAACACACAGTCTGGTCCCAAACCTCAACACACCTTTGCCATAAATGTTAAAATCCGCAGCCGAACCCTGCTGCACTTTCTTCACAATCTCAGCTAACTCTACATCATTGGCATGCGTGGCTTTAATATGCTCAAACAAAGTCGGCTGAATCACCAAGCTAGCAATGAAAGCCTGATGATCATTAAACACCATTTCCATGCCAAGGCTTTCTAGGTCCTGTCTAACATGATGCTGAGTTACAACTACAGATACTGCTGCATGTTTTGACTTTCGACTCAATGCATCAGCTACCACGTTAGCTTTTCCTGGATGGTAGCTAATTATGCAATCATAGTCCTTAATCAATTCTAGCCATCGCCTCTGCCTCATATTCAGCTCCTTATGCGTGAAAAAGTACCTGATGCTTTTGTGGTCAGTGAAAATCTCACACTGAACACCATACAAATAGTGTCGCCATATCTTCAAGGCATGAACAATAGCAGCTAACTCTAGGTCATGCGTAGGGTAATTCTTCTCATACTCCTTAAGTTGCCGAGAAGCATAAGCTACCACCTTACCCCGTTGCATAAGTACACATCCTAAACCTTTCAGGGGCGCGTCACCATAGATCACAAAACTCCCATCCCCTGAAGGAATGGTCAACACTAGAGCAATAACCAGCTGGTGTTTCAACTCAAGAAAACACTGCTTGCAATCACTAGTCCAGTCAAACTTCAGCCCCTTCTTAGTCAATCATGTCAGGGGTCCAGACAATTTGGAGAAACCCTCCACGAACCAATGATAGTAACCCGCCAGTCCTAGAAAACTCCGAACCGCCTGCACACTCTTCGGTCTAGTCCAGTCGACCATAACTTTGATTTTTCTAGGATCAATAGAGATACCACCCTCAGACACCACATGACCTAAGAACACGGCCTGTTTCAACCAGAATATACATTTCTTCAGCTTAGCATGCAACTTCTTTTCCCGCAGGATGTGTAGCACTAACCTCAGATGTTCCACGTGCTCTTCCGTACTCCTTGAGTATACCAGAATGTCATCTATGAATACCACTACGAATCAATCTAGGTACACATGGAAAATCATGTTCATCAGATCCATTAACACCGCTGGAGCATTCGTCAACTGAAAAGGCATGACTAAGAACTCATAGTGAACGTATCTGGTTCGAAAAGCAGTTTTCACTACATCCTCCACTCTAACCCTCACCTAGTGATATCCTGACCGCAAATCGATCTTCGAAAAGACTTGCATCCCCTGCAACTGGTCAAAGAGATCATCTATACGAGGCAAAGGATAACGGTTCTTCACCGTCACTTTGTTGATCTCACGGTAATCAATGCACATCCGCATCGACCCGTCCTTCTTCTTCACAAACAGTACTGGAGCTCCCCAGGACGAAACACTAGGTTGAATAAATTCCCTGTCCAATAATTCCTGCAACTTCTCCTTCAACTCCCGAAGTTCTTCTAGGATCATCCAGTACAGAGCTTTAAAGATCGGTGCCTTGCCAGGCAGCAACTCAATCGCAAACTCCACCTCACGATCTGGAGGCAAACCGGGTAAATCATCTGGAAACACATCCGGGAACTCGCTAACCACCCGAATGTCCTCAAGTCTCAACTCATCCCGTAGTGATTCCTTTATACAAGCTAGGTACCCCCGACATCCGTCCAAGAGTAGCCTCCTCACCTGTAGTGCCAACAGAATCTGTGGCGTCGAACGCACACACGATCCCACAAACTCATACTCCTACTCCCTAGGAGGTCTGAACACCACTACCTTCTTATGACAATCAATCACTGCATAACTGGAGAACAACCAATCCATCTCCAATATGACGTCGAAACCCGACATGTCGTATACTACAAGATTCGCCGGTAGCAGTCTCTCTTGAATCACAACTGGGTAGTTTCCTAACATCTTACCACAAATCGTTACACTCCCAGTCGGCGTAGTCACAAACAACATCTCATTCATCACACAGGTTTCCGTCTCACACAACTTCACAAAACTAGCAGATATGAAAGAATGGGTTGCTCCCGAATCAAATAAAACAACAGCTCTATTCGAAAGTAAAAACATGGTACCTATCACCACGTTCCCAACGTGTTCTGCATCTGCTAGAGTAAGTGAATATACCCTCGCCAGAGCCATGGTCACTTGATAATTCCCCCGAGGCACCTTATTACTCTTACGGTTCTGGTTCTGTGTAGGCACATTCCTACTCTGTTCCTGACAGCTCTTTGCCATGTGGCCCGACTTGCCACAGTTGTAGCATACACCCCACAATGGTCGACACTCACCATCGTGCCATTTATGGCTCCTAGTGTATGGGGCGGAGGATGGATCCCCCTGAGCATTCAGCCACTCGGTGTTCTGCCGATAACCAGAGTTGTAGTTCTTCTTCTTGTTCCACTGACTCTGTCGAGGTCCACTCTGAGGACCAGAAGATATTGGCCTCTTCCCTTGAACCTGCACTACCTCATCTCCCCGAAGGTCAGTCTCAACTATAGTGGTTTTATCCACCAGAACGAAGAATTCACAGATCTACAGCATCCCTACAAGACGGCGAATATCCTTCCTCAGACCCTTCTCAAACCTTCGCACCTTCT
This sequence comes from Malania oleifera, assembly GCF_029873635.1. Lineage (NCBI taxonomy): Eukaryota > Viridiplantae > Streptophyta > Magnoliopsida > Santalales > Ximeniaceae > Malania > Malania oleifera. The sequence goes on from NC_080422.1 coordinate 10,835,828, forward strand.
CGTGCTCATTCGGAACCAAATACGGTGCAAATTGAGATAATTCGATATATCTGAAAGCATACCTCTGCACCATCAAATTTCCCTATGTCAGGCCCGAAAACTCATCAGCCTTCGCATCCCGGGTGGAAGCTGGAAAGTATCTCTTAAAGAATACCTCCTTGAAGCGGCTCAACGTCATATCAGATGGACTAGCTCTCTGCCTCTAAAGCAAACTCACCGCTGTCCACCATTGCCTTGCCTCCCCAGTCAACTGGAAGGTAGCGTACAAGACCTTCTGCTTCTCAGTGCAGTAGAGGACTCCCAAAATCCTCTCAGTCTTCTCAATCCAGTCCTCCGCCACTATTGGATCAAGTCCTCCCAAAAATGTCAGAGGGTGCATGCATGTGAACCTCTCAATGGTACACCTCGCATCAATAGGAGAACTCTGGCATCTCCTAACACTCCGCCCAATCTCTCGAATCACTTGTCTTGCCAAACCACGAGACACAAAAGGAGACTCATCGCTTGCCATCGCCTTGGAGCCACTCTCCAAGTTATTATCCTTCGGCTCCATTCTGAAAATAGAATAGGAATCGGTTAGAATTCCTATATTGTACGCAGTCAACACAATCATAGTCCTAATTATGTCAACTATCACTCTCACAGGTCTAAGCCTGTCCCGTCACACCGACACGAATCCATCAATGGTCTGCCCTGCTTTTATTGGAATCGTCATTCTAGGAAAAACACAGAATACCGCCGACACATCCTGATCTAGCAATAGAACAACCCTCAACCAACACTACCCATTTCCTACATCTTATACTCTAGTATGCACACATCAATACTCCTAACCTGTCTTTGTATCAATTAAAACATGCATGATACAACATAAAAAGAGGGCCTGACCCCGTGGGGTGAACGGATGTCCTATTTACATACATAGATAGGTCCATACTCATCAAAATACGCAGTAAAATACGGTCTTTTATACATAACCAGTATCATACCAGAGTCTATACCATACAAGGATATACATCCCTACTAATACTATCCATACTACGGGCGTCTACAAAATCCATCATGACAACCCGACTACACAAACTCATACCTATCAGGCATTAGCAGTAGTTAAACGACACCCCTCGCTTCCGGACGCTAGGATGCTAGTTTCGGCTACCCGAAGGACCTGAAAAAAAACGTTTATATATATTCGGGGTGAGACACCTCTCAGTAAGGGAGAAAACAGATTATATCAATGTGTGGCATACCAATGTCATTTTACATACTTCATAACACTATACATATGATACAGTTTGAAACAATTTGTACAGTTTCATACATTTCCATATAGTTCCAGTATTTTCACAAAAACCATTCCAGTTCATACGATACCCAAATACATATGTACATACATACATACGGTCAGTGTCGTCACACTAGTTCGCAACTACACAAGATCACCTCGTCTCACAGCAATTACATTGCTACATACACAACTATGCTGTGACGAACAAGGCACAATAATGAATCCATTGCTACATACGCAACTACACAAGGTCACCTAGTCTCACAGTGATTACATTACTACATATGCAACTACGAAAATCTACGACTCAGGCCCAATAGTGAATCCATTGCTACATACGCAACTACACAAGGTCACCCAGTCTCACCCCAATTACATTGCCACATGAAAAACTACGCTGCGATGACCTAGGCCCACAGTGAATCCATTGCTACAAACAGTGTAGAGCACACCCTTCGGTGACCAACCGAAACATATTGGTGATATTTCACACCCCGTATATAGAGCCGGCCACTCTCGCCACAGTAACTACCTGATACCTGGCTGTTTTACAAATCCCTGGAATCATTTTGGAACTCACGTTCCTATACATTTCAGCATACGGTAATTAGCCGCCACATAACTGTTTTACAAATATCTGGAACAAAATACATATATACAAGCATACCACACTTATTTGGTTTACGAAAAATCATATCATTTATAAATTCAAGTATACAGTTTATGCAAATATGGATTACGGTCACCTCAATAATACAGTTTAAGCAAAACAAACGGTTTTCCAAACATAGTAGAGATGATACTTGAAATCCTCAATTTTCCTGAAAACTGTAACCTGAAAATTCTGCATTTTTACCCAATAGATTTCCCCAAATAAGTAGCCAAAATGTACATATGATTGTAGCCTACAGGCTTACCGATCCTGATTTTGAAAATGAACTGATATAAACAGGGTTTCCCTTACCTTAACCCGAAATCCAACTACGAACTCTACGGTCCTCAAAATTAAGAACCTAAACTCCGAAATCTACAAACCACAGTACAATACATTCTCACAATCCGTACTACTACATATACCAAATCAAAAATAAAAACCGAGCCTTACCTCGATTTTAGCCTGAAACCCGAAATCCTCTGAAACGAGATTCCGATATGCTAGAAACATAGAGAATCCTTTACTGATCCTCGCAGTAACTTTGGATTTGCGATTCAAGCGACAAACGATGAAGCAATCGGAGAGAGAGAGAGAGAGAGAGAGAGAGAGAGAGAGAGAGGATTTCCATAACTTAGCCAAGAAGAAAACTAAAATATCCTTATAAAGACCTTTGACCCGAGAGGCTTCGTCGACGAATTGGTGTCTTCTTCAATGAAGTCTCTAGGGATTTCGTCGACGAGGCAATGATTTCATCGACGAACCCTGATATTGAAATTTTCCTGAACCCCTCGGCATTTACTCGTCGACGCCCCTCTAAATTTCGTAGACAAGTTCTTCACTAGCTTGGTCGAGAAATTATGGCCTCGTCGACGAAGTCTGTACAATTTCCACTTTTACCCTTCTTTTGCAAAATAACCCATATATCACGGTTCGGGTTCTTACAAAATATCTTTGGAGAAACATATTCTTGCTTGTGAATTTTTAGCACTTCCATTGCAAGATTCACAAGCTCATCTGTGCTTTATTGCAAATTTTTTTTTTTTTTTTAGTTTGAACCCCAGATCTCCTGCACTTTATCTTTAGAACATATTTTGGAGATATCATTTTAGGATTCTTGAGATCTTTGAAAAGCATATATTTAATATCTCATTTTCATCAAAGATTATATATATTTTATTTGGGAAAAACCTACTTGAAAGCAAAACCCTAGGTTCTCCTACATTTTCATTGAGCTATATAGTTGGAGAAGTACTTTTAGGGTTAAATCTTTGAAGTGCTTACCATATATATCTTTATTCAAAGATTACAAAATTATTTTTGGAAAAAAACACCTATAACTCACTTGAGCTTTAATTTCATATCATGTGTGAGTGCATCTAGTGCTTAAATTTGTACTTTTGATCTACTTTTTGAGAAGCTTTTATTTGTACAAAAAATATTTGAATATCTTTGTATTCCAGGTGTAGCCTGAAGAGGGGGACTCGCCTTGTAAAGAGTCCTAGATTGGTTCAGACATAATTAGGAAAGTTAGGATTCGCACCATCCTGTAAAGTGTGTACTGGATTGGTTCAAACCCAGATAAAAGAAGTAGGAGCATCGTCCTGTAAGGTGTAGTTGTAAAGGTTGGGCTCAACCTTGTAATATGAGCCGGGGTTTCCCTCGCCCAGTAAGGAGAGAGTGTTGTAAATGATAACATTCCATCCGTTAAGTGAGTACTAGTGGAATCCTCTTACTAGTTAGCTTGAGGCGGGGACGAAAGCTAGTTTGGCCGAACCTCGATAACAAATATCATGTTCGCTTTCTTTTCCCTATGCTATTTAATTTCAGTACTTAAATGTTTATATCTTTATTATTGTGAATGGTTGGGAAGTACTGAGTTTCCTTTATCTATTTTATTTATTTGCTCAGTTTTATATTGTTAGGTAATTGGTATTTGCATAAACAAACCTTAGGTTGTGCAACATTACTTAATTATGGTTTAACACTGAACATACCTAACCTAGGAAGAATTTTTTGAAAATACCCAATTCACCCCTTCTTGAGAATACACCAATTCTAACAATTGATATCATAGTCTCGTTACAAAAAGTTTAATCGTTTATGTTAATGATCACAATGGCTCAGATTTGTGTATTCCCATTCGGTGAGGGACGATCATGGCTGAGGCCTCCAGTGTTTTGCGGTGTTGATTACAACTCCTGAAAAATTAAAATGAGCATTTTCATAAAATCTATGGATTGGATGACCTGGAGGGTGATTGTTAATGGAATTCGTATGCCCTTGTATGAAAATGATATTAGGTCAATGCATGCAAATTTGATCATATGCCATGTAGCAAGTTAGATAATGTGAGATTTCAGTTTCTCATGGCTTCCATTGTATCTCGACTAATCGTGCTTTCTAAAAAGAATTTCCTATTCAAATACTAAATGCACAAATGAGATACAAAAGATTTGTCATTTTCAAAACGGGATCAGACTCATAAAGTCAACAGGAAATTAATCATTCTAATATTAATTTTAAAATTTGATTTCTAATTACTAAACACAACCTAAAAGTGTTAAATAAGTATGAGATTATTTAGATTAATTGTATAGCTAACCTAAGCTATCTAGCCTCCATAGCGTTCATACTCAAAGGACAAACACAACTATAAACGCTATAAAGCAGTACAAATTATTGAGGTCTTTATTCTCGAGTGATTCATTTAAATGTTTATTATGTAATTATCATTATTATTATTATTATTATTATTATTTTAAAGTATTTGACATCCTTTAGATACTCCATTAATCCATCCGAATAATGAACTACCCTCTACTCTTCTGCACTTAAATACAAAAATATTATCTCAAATGAGAAGATATAATCTTGAAAACTTGAATTCCAACATTATTATTATTATTATTATTATTATTATTATTATTATTATTATTATTTTGCATCATACATGCCTCAATTATCTCTTGAAGTTCTAACTACTGCAAAAGCCTATAGCATATAAATTCTCAGGTTTCAACTTGCAATGCTCAACTAGAAAAACACAATTAGAAATTTTAGAGGGAAGAAAGAAGGGGTACACCAGCGAGGGTGGCACCTGCAACGACAAATAAAAACATTTCCGGACACACATTCTGAAGAGTCATGGATCAAATGTGGATCCCGTTAAGTTTGTTTTGACAGTGCCATTCCATTCTTCCTCAGATATATCCCAATGGAGACTTCACAGTGCCCCTAACACCGGCATTATTAACCAAGGCATCGATACGACCAAATGCTTCCCAAGCCTTCAGTCCGGTGGCCTCGATGTTAGGACCATTAGCGGTGATGTCGAGCTCGATAGCGACGGCCCGGACAGTTGGCGAAGAATAAGAAGGAGAAGAAGGGATGTGATTGATTTGGTCCACTCGGCGGGCAGCGGCCACTATCTCGCAACCAACTTTAGCAAGGTCAAGACGAAGGTCACGGCCAAGGCCTGATGAGGCTTCGGTGACCATCGCCACCTTGCCCTCCATGTCTCGCCGTGGCTCAAAGTGATTCGCCCACTCGAATTCCACATTTTAATCAAGGAGAGTCTTGTTTTATTCCAACATTTGTATTTTGTCGTAAAGATATAATTTTCTGTCTATATCTGTACTTTATAGTTGCAAAGAAAATAAAATTTTCCTACTTCAATATATAAGCTTAATCATGACAGTGTAACGTTAATTTGTTTAAGACAAAGTCTAAACTATTCTATATATTATTTACCTATATTGTTTATCGATAGCTCCTTCGCAAAGTGTGCACATGTTAAAATCAGAAAGGTATTGCAAAAATGGTGAATCGGAGGGTTTTTGTAATAATTGGATGCAGTAGATCAATGTCACTGATCAATTAATTAATCTACTAATTTTAGATATACAAGTTAAACGATCAACCTAATATGACTAATTGATAGGATCTAGTTTGCATTACAAGGATGTTGGTTCTTTAGAATGTAACTGTAAACACCCTAATTTTAACGAGGCTATCCTGAGAACGTCCGGTATAATAAAACTGATCTTAAGTCCCATCAAACCCTAATGTTTTAGTTCAAATAAGAGTCCCGGTTATCTTTAATTAAGTTTTCGTCAAAATTTGAGTCTTTCCTTTAGCGTAGGTTCAAATACGTCTGGTGTGTCCAATAATCGAGTCTTTTTTGTTTTTATTTAAAAAAATTAAAAATTGCCTTAAAATTTGAAATTAAATCTATTAAATCTCAAATTCAACTTTTAGCACATGGATAGAGTCCGTAAATAAAGCCATTTATTTCTATTCATGATTGAGCATATAAGTTCTGATATCATTTAGTTGAGTCCTCCATCTTAGAAAATTTTGAGTCTGATTTCAAGTTTACATTTTAAAATACAAAATAAATAAATATGAAAAATAAATAAATAATAAATAAATAAATAAATAATGAAGTCCTTGTAATTAAATTGTTAAGTAGGAACTTCTTAAGTTTTTGAAATTTAATCCTTTCCTTTAAATTGAGTTTAGGAAGTTGTTAATTAAGTTTTTTCGATTTTAAATTGAGTCCTTGGTTTGGTGATTAAGGTCATGCTTCATTGACTGAGCTTTTTGGGTCAAAATTGATCAACTAGAATTTTAAGTCCGGGTCAAAATAAAAATGAACATAGTCGCAAATTTTATTATAAGGGAGGGCACGTGCCACACACATGCCGTGCAAATACATGCAAAACAAAATACAAAAACAGGAAGTTACAACTGAAAATAAAATACAAGGAAAGTGTTGGCCTAACATGACTTACTAATTTTGTTTTAATGATAACAAATCAAAGGTTATTTAACATGTTTTGTTGTAAGTGATAATACTTCAGGAAACAGGCTTTTCAAGCTCAAGTTCAAGTATAAGCAAAGCTCATTACAAGACTTCATTTAAAAGGAATATGAAAGCTTAAAGAACTTGAGAGCATGAATACCAAAGAAGAATTGATGAAGGCTTAGAGATTTGAAACTCAAAGACAAAAATGTCTCAACAAATGACAAGCATGAAGACTCCAAGCTTAGAATGTGTTTAAAGTCTTAAGAGAGTCTCTATGTAAGTACTTCATTCAGATGATGATTTGATTGGGTTTGAAGCTCATTAGGAATCTTATTGACTTGGAGACCATGCTTTGAAAAATCCTAAAAAATACTTTTCAAAAGTCTTAAATTATTTTGGAGAAAGCAAAAGAGCAAAAAGAAACTTGGAAATAAACTGAAAAGAATTCAGAGAGAGAAAGCTCTATAAAGAATTCAGAGCACAAGAGCAGCAATTCAACTCTAGAACACAAAGCAACATTCGATAGCAGAGTAGAAAGCTCACCACATCAGAACTAACACTCAGACAGACGCAAAAAGAGGAGAAGAAGACCGGAGGAGAAGAGAAGGAAAGGTAAAATCCTAGGCTATTCCACTGGTCTCATTCCCTTTACAAGATAGTTATGCAAATTTGAATGCAAGTGTAAGATATCACAGGTCTCGGGTTCACACCCGAGCCTGGACCAAGGTTTAGTAGTGAATAGACCCGAACCTGAAGTCGGGTTCGAAATTAGACCAACCCCCCATCTTCCATACCCAAATATGAATTCAAGCTTAAACTTTTAAAACCTCTCAAACTCAAACCCGAACCCATAACCCAAAGACCCACACCTCCTAACCCGATTTTAAGCTCAAGTTCAAAGCCATCTAATCCAGCCCATTTGAAAGTCACCTGAGCCCCCTTTGTTTAAAAAAAAAAAAAAAACTAACCCTCTGTGTCAAATTAAAAGAAGCCCATCCTAATTTTTTTTAACCAACCCATTTTAACCTCTCAGACCAGCCCACTTGTTTTTTTTTTTTAAAACCCCCAACCCACTCTAGTTCAAAAATAAAACTAGCCCAACCTATTTTTAAACTCTCGAGCCTAGTAGAAGTTTTTTTAAAAATCAACCCATTTTGAAAATCCACAAAGCCCATTTGAAAAAAATTTGGGCGGGGGTTTAAGCCTGTTTTAAAAATTTTTTTATCTCAAGCCCACTTCCCAACTAAACCCTCACGTGTCTCACCCCCACGTGCCATACCCCACTCTATAATCCGAGCCCTCAAGAGTTGGCTCACACGAGTCAACAAGTACCCACTCACTAGATCAAAGACAAGTTGACTCGTCTTCATCTCCCATCTCCAGCCCGAAACCCTAGCCTGTGAATCCCCACACTTCACCATCAACACTAACACCCAAACAGGAAATCCACACCCAAAAACACAACCAATATCCAAACAATGCAGTACACATCACACACATCACATGTAATTTTTAGAACAAAAATAATAAAAGACAAGTAAAAATAAAAATAAAAAATATACTTAGCTTTCGGTCATTCTCACTATTGGGTAAACCACCACCCGTCCCCCACACCGGCGGTAAGACTCCGTGGAAGCAACTAGCAAGCGGTAAGAGGTTCATCTTCAACTTCAAGAGCATCTACAAATGGGTATTGATTTAGTCACCAAAGGCAAGAGCGAAAAGACCAAGTGAACCGGCCCCGAATCAAATGATGTCTACATCATGCTCCTTGTCAAGCTGTACTGGCTTCTCGTATGAAGAACCGGAAGCAAGTTCAATGTGGTGGTACTGAAGCAGCTGTTCATGAGCAAGATCAACATACCTCCTATGTCGCTCTTCAGGCTGATTCACTTCATGCAGGGGAAGGAGAACAAGATAGTTGTGCTTCTTGTACTTGTGACGGATGATGTTAGGGTTTATAAGGTCCCAGCCTTAAAGATGGCTGCCCTGAGATTCACGGAGAGGGCAAGTGCGAGGATTGAGAAGGCCTGAGAAGGAGAAGGGAACCGAGGAAGAAGAGAGAAAAGGAGGGTTAGGGCTTCGGATGGTGCGAGAGAGAGATCTAGAGAGGAGGGAGGCTGCGTGTGAGAGAAGGAAGGCCACAAATGACAACAACAAAAAAATGTTTAAATATCCCCTCCCCCAGAGCCACAAGATGTCGCCATGTGGAGTCGTCATCCTCCATACATTCAGAAGGTCATGTGGCCTTTCCTTTACCGTTGGATCTCCGTCCTTAATGGACGCTTGACATCGAGTTATGTGCTCAATCCAAACCATATGCCCTCATCCTCTTGAAGCATGACACGTGGCGCTTGGTCTTGACCAAGACCTTAAACCAAGTTCCCCCTAGACCGGTCAAAGTTTGACCAGTCCACCCCCCCTAAACCAATTTACACTGGTTTTGTGGCGACCTGCTTAATTTCCGCATTTTTTTTTTATTACAAAATCACAAATCTCAACTCAGCAGATCATAATCCACTTGGATCCATGGGTACCAGGGATACATCAGAACACATAACGGAAGCCTAAGCAACAGGAAACATACAATCACAATATTATAAATATGAAAACATCCATCACATTACCATAAATACCAGAGTCACTATATCCACTGTATTTTAGTATATACATCCCAAAAACAAGATTTAGGGACATTTCCCACAAAATCCAATTGTCCCTACTAAAACTTACCATTCAAAGAGGGCAGACAAACAGCACTAGATCAGTAGGGCTTTTCCTGCTCTCCTATCTGGAGCTCCTGAAAAGTTTATAAAATTTTGGGGTGAAACACCTCTCAATAAGGGAAATAAACTAATACCAGTGTGTGGCAACATGAGTATTCCGTGTTATACATATACCATACAGAACATATTCAGTAACTATTTTGTCAAATTTGGGAAAACATATATATCATCAAAACATGGCAGAACATACTGCATTTTTATAAACATATTTCATCTCATATAATAATAATACAAAACATTTCTAGTAGGTTAGCTGGTTGTTGTCATGTATTACCCCCACATGACTAAGTTGTATGGCTCGAAGGTGGGACCGGACAATGGTTGGCCGACCACTGCCAAGTCAAAAGTACAGTTTGTAAGTCTGATGAGTCTACCAGACCTGGTCCGCACACTAGGAGCGCTCACACACTTCTTAAAAACCACATCGACCATCCAATCTCACACCACTCCGTACAGCGGCGTTAACACAGATATCATGATCATGATGACCATGGACACATAGCAAAGGTACCGTGCAAGTGCTAGCCTAGACCAAGCCAACCAGGTTCTGATATCATATAACATATACTAAAACTGTGATACATAGATATCTCATATCATTAATTATCAGATCAATCATATCATTTTGCATATATACGTATATCATGAAAAATCATTGGCCCGTACGCCTTTATTTCACATTTTACCATAACTCAGCCCATATGCCGACAAATCATAGCAAAGCACAGCTCGTACGCTAGCAAATCACATCCATAGCTCAGCCCGTACACCGACAAATCATATACATAGTTCAGCCCGTACGCTGGCAAATCACATCCATAGCACAGTCCGTACACCGGCAAAATATATCCATAACTCAACCTGTACGCTGGCAAATCATACACATAGCACGGCCCGTACGCCGATTTTTCATTATAAAAATCCGTATCATTAACACATTCCCAGAAACAGTATTTCATATTAATTTCTACTCATGCCACACTAAATAGGTTTTTCATATATTTAACATATCATCATTTTTAACAGCATTTTCCCAAATATAAATCATATATAAATATATTTATTTTCCTGAAATCAAATGCTATAACAATATACATGTTTTTCATGGAATACTAGTTTAGTTTATCCCCTTACCTGATTCCTAAAAAGCCCCTAAGAAAATCTATCCCGCACCCGCAGGGTTCCCAACTCAACACCCTGGAAACAACATTCCCCATAACTAAAATTCAATATTTCTACGCGTATATCACTTCCTACAACTGTCAATTAACCAAATACTGAGTAGAAAGTCTTACCTTGGATTTGGGATGGTTTCCAACTCAGCCCCACCAATGATCCGCTCCGACAGACTTGTAGAGAACTTTCCCAAGAGCGTCGTGGTGGCTTCAGATCGTCGAATCGGTGGAAATCTGGCCCAAAATCTTAGTGAGAAGGAGGAGAAACCGTATGAGGAGAGAGAGAGAGAGAGAGAGAGAGAGAGAGAGAGAGAGAGAAATTCGGGGCAGGAAAATGACTTAAAATTCTCGTTTAACCCTATTTATACTGCGGGATTCGTCGACGAACCATGTCACCTCGTCGACAAGTCTTATAGAAAGTTCGTCGACAAACTTCAACCCTCGTCGACGAATCCTGTCCTCGTCGACAAGTTCCTCCTATACCCTCATCGACGAGTCCCCTATGTTCATCAACAATGAGCTGAAAAATTTCTCAAGATTAGGCCATCCAAAATGCAATGTCGTCGACGAACGAAGTCGACTGTCTCCTTCTGTTCCTGTTTCCATTTCCCTTTCTTTTATTATTTAAATACCATTATTCTTCGAGTCATTACAGGTTTTCTTTTCCTTTTTATTTTTTAACACCTCAATAATTCATTTAAATTTCAAAAAAATTTCAAAAAAAATTCAGAAAAATTATCAAAAAATATTAAAAAATGGGAAAATTTTCTAAACAATATTTTAAGTCAGTTTTCATTGTTAAAATAATTCTCATGTTAAAAATCACATGAAACACCAAAAATTTCACTTTTTTTTTTTTTTTTTTTTTTGCGACCCAAAATTTTTTTTACACTTAGAAAAATCACAAAAATTCAAAAAGTTCAAGATAAAAACCTAAAAATAGTTTTGACTCGATTTTTATTATTTTCTATTAATTGTATTTTTTTTATTTCAATCACAAATTAAAAAAATCTTAAATAATATTTTGGAAATCAAGATTGCTTCCTTACTTGGAAAATCCCATAAAAATTCAGAAAAATCATAGGAAAATATGAAAAAATATTTTTGAATTGGAAAACTCAGCTTTACAAATTTTTTGCCCCAAATAAATTTAAAACCTCCTGGAATATCATTTTCATACTGATAAAAACCCTACAAGTTTCAAAAACCGCCGGAGTGTATTTCGTACCATATTTTCTTGATTTTCATATCCCGATGATTTGAAAGGGATGCATGAGCTCTTCGGAGTACGATATGTGCCGATTCTGAGGGAATACTTATATAACACTTTATTTTTTGAATTTCTTCTCAATTTTTGAAAGAGAGTAATTTTAAAAGCTTATTAAATTTAATTTGTGAGATAATTTTTTATTAATTAGGTTCCGTTCATAGAACAAGTGCGTAGAGGGTGCTGATACATTCCCCTCGTGTAACCGAACTCTCGATCTCTACTTTGGTAACGCAGACCAATTCTGTCCTTAATTGGGTAGTAATCAATTGTCCTAACCACACTCCAAAAGGTTAGTAACGATTCCATACACATTGTTTTCCACGAAAATCATATTTTTGAAACCACACTTACATTCGTTCCAAATTCGCGTTCAGGAACGTTGCAACAGTAATAAAGGTACTAAGATATGCAATCGCATTCTTAAAATGCTCATTTCATGGATATCTAATTAACCCATGATTTATTCTTTCAACATTAGCGGACTGGGTCTCTTAACAAGCAAATTCTCTTTAAATATACTAATTTTTCACAATATTTAAATATTTGGTAACTTTACCAACTTCTATGCATGCTAGAATAAGAAATGAAGTGTTATATATAGAGTATGATTCCTAATATATAGAATATTACATGAGTAGTAGTTCAAGTGCAACTTTTGTCAGCGACTTTGTGGAAGGATTCGGAGGGGGGTATGCCTCCCCCCTAGTGGCAGCCCCCCTATTGATTAGCAGGCAAGGGTCTGACTAACCGTTTAGCCGATTGAGGTTTGATAAAAAGACAATGACATTTCTTGAGGTTTAAAATATCTTAAAAATCTTCTTTGAAATTTTAAAAATCTCCTAATATTTTACAAAGAGATAAATTTTTTTAGAGAATATTTATAGCTTTTTGACAAATTTCAAGAAATATATGTGGCATGTTTTAAATCTTAAGAAAAGTTTGTAACATTTTTGAAACCTTAATAATAGAGGTCATTATATTTTTATCAAATTTCATAAGGGGGGAAAATGTTTTTTATCCTAAATGTAAATTATTAATAAATAATATTGTTTTAGAGTTAATTATATTTTCCTAACGCTGACCGGGAGAGCAAGGAGTCCGTTAGGTCAACATTGCATTGTAAACGTATTGGCTCTTATCGTCCACACATTTTTATAATCAATACAGCCAAATGGCATCTCGACCGTTCATTACCGGTAAACCAGTGGGGCCCGCTTTACCATGAAGAAAGCGTGGTCATTAAGCCATTAAGACATGTAGCTTTCACAGAGGGATTGGTCATGGTGAGTCGGCGACTCAGCGGACGCTTCCTGTTCTACTATACATTCCTGCCATCCCAATACGACTCTTCCAACGGTGACTTAAAGATCACTTGGGCCCACCATGAAAATGTCCCTTTTTCACTATTTTTTTCTTAAATTTATCATAATATTTAATACCTATGTTTTATGGATAGATATTTCATTCAAGAAAATTATATCATAAGTTTATGAAATTTGCCCTATTTTATTTTTAAGATTTGTAGAAATTGAATCGAGAGTTACTTGAAAAAATTAGGTAAAGTTAATTTAGAGTTCTCAAATTAGGGTTTCTATGTTTTATATATTTATATATATGTTTTTTTCTTCTTCTAAAAAGGAAGGGTCGTAAAATGGGTCGTAAGGTCAAATTTGGATTGAGTGAGGTAAAATTTAAACAGGTTGGGTTTAAATTGACTCACTTACAAATGAGTGATTAAATCACAAACTCAAATCAGTCCAATTGACAAATAGATAATAAATAGGTACCAACTAAGAAATGCATAACATATTTATTTTAATTTTTTCTTCAAAATTTCACCAAATATGAGTTAGATCTTTAAAAAAAATCAACTTTCTTTATTTTTTTCACATTAATGTCTTTACATTTGTGAGTTAATAATGTTTATTTATTATTTACTTTTTTATTTTTAAATTTTCTTTTTAAAAAGTTATAAAATTTAAAAAATAGTACTTACAACCTATTTATTATTTTTTTCTCCTAAATATTTCGAAAACTGTAATTATATAACTTGTATCTTATCTCTATTTGTTTAAAAACGCATGGTACATCATACATTGGAGGGAGTAGTAAATTGGATCAGATCCAGTAAATGCTTTATGGTATTTATGGGATTTTTAGGAGCAACTTATTGGTTATTGGAGGAAGTAAATTTTTCTATAAATTATTTGTGTAGAGAAGGGAATAAAGTGACAGATGCTTTGGCTGGACAAGGTGTCATAGGGAGGAATAGTTTGTTTACAAATAATACCCAACTTCCTAAAGTTATCAAAGGTTTGTATAGTTGGATAAGACGGGTACGGCTTATATATGATATATGTTTAGTTTGTTTCCTTTTGGTATTGATATAGGTTTGTTTTCTTCTTTTATTTGATTTGATGCATGGGGTTATTGGTTATTATGTAAGCTCCAAGTGTCCTTTTGTTTCCATTGTATTCCTTCACCATAAGTGAAGGTTATTAATAAACTTGAGATGAAGTCGCTATGTGGGTGGTTTCTGACTCTCTCCAAGTGTCCTTTTGTTTCCATTGTATTCCTTCACCATAAGTGAAGGTTATTAATAAACTTGAGATGAAGTCGCTATGTGGGTGGTTTCTGGCTCTCTCAAAATATATATACATCATAGTTTATACATATATAAAGAATTTAATATATTTTTTTATAAAAAAATAAAACAGGTGACCTAACTGATGCTCAACCCAAACTTGGCTAAACCGTTTATTAATTGAGTTGGGTTCAGGTTAGACCCAAACTCATTTTAAATTGATGGGTAACAGGTCACCTATTGGGTCGTGACCCGTTTTACCACTATTATTGGAGAGGTATGTCTGCCTTAATTTTAAAAGCTTTTATTAATTGAATATGGTTGTGACTTTAGAAATAGAATAGGCATTGGAAGGCTTTTGAAAATATTCCAAACTCTTTTCCTTTTTGTCTTCAAGTGATTATTAGAAAGTTACCGATGTTGCCATAAAAATCAACATCAAACATATCTAATTGTACCTATTAGTATGGTAGAAAGATCCATCTACTAACCCAATGTTTAGTATCCTTGAATAAAATGGATTGAGGGTGGAATAGAATGAAAATTTATATGATGAATTTGTAAAAAATTATAAAACTAACTTATATTTGGAGACACTTTGAATTTGAATTTACATTAGATTTAGATAAGATATAATATAAAATTATATTCAAATTTATTCAAATTCATCTAAATCTAAATTCAAGATTCCAAATTCATGCTCGTAGACGCACTTAATTACATTTCAATATATTCTATTCCTACATACCAAACAAATAATAACCCAATTAAGTGATCTTTTCAATTGAAACATAATTTATTTACTAAGAAAAGCCTTATACATATTTTGTTTTGATATGAAATTTTCTTTCTTTAAACTTAGCCCTTAGTGTTGACTTATCAACTACATAAGATTAACCCAAAGAGGAGTCTAGGGTAACATGCTCCCTCCAAAGTTCTATGAAGAAAAGGTCAAAAGGAGTAAGGGCTCGCAATCCACTAGGGGGATCGTGTGTTCGATCCCTGGGTGTGCCACTCACAGAGCTAGTAGTAATGCAAAGACTGAAACTGCGTCCTATGGTTGGTAAACAAGAAATGCCCCAAGCTCAGATTTGACGAGTGCCTAACCAGTGCCGAAAATCATGACAGCATCCGATTAACCCCACCGGCAAACCAGGGGGGAGGGTCGCTGACTCATAAGTTTGGTGCCGCATCGAGGGATCTAAAGAGTGGCTCACTGATGGCTGGAGTTCTCGCAATAATCTTAAAAAAAAAAAAAAGGTTAAAAGGAGTAAAAAAAGAAAATGCATATACTTAAATGATGTTTTTTTTTTCTTTCTCCTACGGGAAGTTGTGTCATATGCTTGGAATAAAAACTAAAATGGGCAAATTCATTGATTTTTTTTTTAATCTTTTGAAGAGATTCTAAAAGTCACACAACTCCATGCCACTCTGTACTTTGTAGGTTTTTTCAAAAAAAAATATTAAAATTATACGTACATTATTTTACCCAAAAAAAAAAAGAAAACTTTCCTAAAATGATATTTATTATAGTTATTTAAAGTCTCAATTGAAATAATAAAGTTATTGAAGTGCAATACTTTTTAATAATATGTTGGTAAGTAATTATTATTGCACTTTTAGTTTTAATTTATTAAGGTAAAGGAATATACACATCCTTAATGAAGTTTTTTTTTTTTTTTTTAAACATCTAGATAATTTTCCAATTTTGTGTAGTAAGGGACAATGGATATTAATTAATATTATTGACAACAATTAGCAAATTGAAGGTGTTACGTACTAATTTATAAGTCGCACTAATAATTTTATTAATCAATCTAATAAATTTTTCAATCAAAAATATAAATTTGAATTAAAAATAAATGAGCTTAGGGTTTCAAAATGAAGTTACCCCATCTCCCTCTTTTATATCTTCCTCCTCAACGATCATGGGCAATGTTCGGTGAGCAACAGTCACCTATCAATCGTCCGGCCTCTGCCCTCTGCGCTCTATTTTGCAACAATCTCATCCTCTCTGGTCTCTCTGGTCTCTATTTGCGCAGAAAATTGAAGGAGAATGTCACTTGAAGGGCCGAAGCAAATCTTGCAGGACCAAACTACAAGATTTGTCACGCGTTAGCTGACCGTTTATTTTCCCTACAAATCTCGAAGTTTGGTCTTACAAGATTTGTTTTCCAACAATGCATCAACTCACAGTTTATTTTCTTTGCAAATCTTGCAGCTTTGTCTTGCGAGATTTGCTTCCTAACTTGCCACACGTCAACTCATAGTTTATTTTTTCTGCAAATCTCGCAACTTGGTCTTACAGAGATTTGTTTAAATTTTGTTAGATCAAATTGTGAGATTATGTAAATCGAAAAATATTTCCCAAATGAAGTATTGTTTAATATTTTATTAAAAAATAATATTAAAATGGAAAAACACTCATTGTTCTAGGGTTCTAGAATAGACGCTGACCGGGAGAGCAGGGAAGCAGTAATCAGGTCAACATTTCACACATTTTTATAATCATCACAGCCAAATGGCATCTCGACCGTTCATTGGTACACAATATAAAACAAACAAAAAAATAAATAAACTAAGTGGGGCGCGCTTTACCGAGGAGAAAGCGTGGGCATAAGGACAAGTCGCTTTCACGTAGGGATTGGGGTTGGTGACTCAGTGGAAGCTTAGGGATTGGTCTGGTTTACTATATACTTCTGCTATCCTAATACGACTCTTCCGACAGTGAGTCAAGCATCACTTGGGCCCACCATGAAAATGCCCCTTTTTCACTATTTTTTTCTTAAATTTATCTTAATATTTAATACATATGTTTTATGGATAGATATTTCATTCAAGAAAATTATATCATAAGTTTATGAAATTTGCTCTATTTTATTTTTAAGATTTGTAGAAATTGAATGGAGAGTCACCTGAAAAAATTAGTTGAAGTTAATTCAGGGTTCTCAAATTAGGGTTTCAGATGCCTCTCTCTCTCTCTATATATATATATATATATATATATATATATATAATATAACGGAGGGGTTGCAAAATGGGTCATAGGGTTAAGTTTGGATTGAGTGATAAATAGGTAAAATTTAAACCAGTTAAGAAATATATAACATTTTTATTTTTATTTTTTCTTTAAAATTTCACCAAATATGAGTTAGATCTTAAAAAAAAAAAATCAATGCTCTTTATTTTTTTCGCATTCATGTCTTTACATTTGTGAGTGAATAATATTGATTTATTATTTAATTTATTTTTTATTTTAAATATTCTTTTTAAAAAGTTATTTGAAGTTTAGAAAATAACACTTACAATATATTTATCATTCTTTTCTCCTAAATATTTTGAAAACTGTAATTATATAACTTGTATCTTATCTCTATTTGTTAAAAAAACATCATACATTAATGATCAAATATCATAGTTTATACGTACATCGAAAATTCAATATATGTTTTTATAAAAAGTTAACCAGGTGACCCAACGGATGCCCAACCCGAACTTGGCTAACCCATTTATTAATTGGGTTGGGTTCAGGTTAAATCCAAACTCGTTTTAAATGGACGGGTAACGAGTCACTCAATGGCTCGTGACCCGTTTTACCACCGTTATTGAAGAGGTATGCCTATCTTAATTTTAAAAGCTTTTATTAATGGAAAAAGGCTTCTGAAAATATTCCAAACTCTTTCCATTTTTGTCTTCAAATGATTATTAAAAAGATGTTGGTGTTGGGATCAAAATCAACATCAACATATATAATTGTACCTATTAATACTGTAGAAAGATTCATCTACTAATCGAATGTTTAGAATCCTTGAATAAAATGGATTGAAGGTGGAATAGAATGAAAAATTATATGATGAATTTGTCAAAAATTATAAAGACTAACCCTATACTTGGACATGTGTCGAGTTTGAATTTATATTAAATTTAAATAAGATATAATATAAAATTATATTAAAATTTCTTTAAATCCACCCAAATCTAAATCCAAGATCCCAAATTCATGCTTCCAAACGCAACTTAATTACATTTTAATCTATTCTATCTCTATGTACCAAACAAATAATTACGGGTAATTTTTTAATTAAAACATCTTTTATTTACTAAGAAAAGTCTCATACATGTTTTGTTTTGATATGAATTTTTCTTTCTTTAAATTTAGCCGCTAGTGTTGACTTAACTTTAGGCAACTAGAGAAGATTCACCCACAAGGGGTCCTCCAAATTTCTAGGAAGAAAAAGATCAAAAGGAGCAAGAAAAGAAAGTACACATACTTAAAGGATGTTTTTTTTTTTTGCTGTGTCATATGCTTGGAATAAAAACTAAAATTGACAAATTCACTGAATTTTTTTTTTATCTTTTGAAGTGATTCTAAAAGTCACACATAAACCATAATGCTCTTCCACCCCATGCCAGTCTGTACTCTCTAGGTTTTTTTTTCAAAAAAGAAAAAAGAAAAAACTATTAAAATTATACATTCATTATTTAACCCAAAAAAGAAAACTCTCCTAAAATAACATTTATTATAGTTATTTAAAGTCCTAATTGAAATATAAAAGTTATTGAAGTGCAATACTTTTTAATAATATGCTAGTAAGTAAATATGATTGCACTTTTAGTTTTAGTTAATTAAGGTAAAGGAATATGCACATTCTTAATGAAAGTTTTGTTTTAAGAAAAAAAAAATATTGATATTTTTGCAATTTTGTGTAGTAACGGACAATGGATATTAATTAATATTTTTGATAATAAAAAATGAACTTATTAGATAATTTTTTTCCTTTTTAAAAGAAAAAAAAAAGACTGAGTAGTAATAGCTCTTTTTTTAAAATTAAAAAAAAAGAAAATAATTTTAATGAGAAATATTTTAGCAAATACTCATTATTGCACTTCAGCTTCAATTTAATTCTTAATTGAATGTGTTGACCTTATGGGTCACATCATTGTTTTGATAATGACAAATACTATAATATTAAATAGTTGTCAAGTTTGTGTGTAGGTTCTTATTAGCAAGTTTATATAATAGCATGCAGCAACTTGAAGAGAAGCGAAGACCCAGCATATTTATTGTTGCATTTTTTATCATTGGGTCTGTAATAATTTCAATTTAAATGAGTTTATAATAATTTATGCATATCATGCATGTAGGAAGTAAGCTCAACAAATGATCATACAAAGACCATAGAAAAACCTTTGGGGTCACCTTTCGGCTGACCAAAGGTAGACTAACGCCAGATTTTTAGGCTTTATGTAAAAACTCAAAAATGACCTTAGAAAGACCCTAAGTCCCAGCACTAACACTTAGAAAAGTCCCTATTATCACATATATTATCTGGGGAATATTATGTTTTAAAATTGGACTTTAAATGCAAAATCATATGACTTCGGGCGACCGATCCTGACAGTTCAAACTGCCTCGGTTGACCGATCCATGAATGGGTCAAAGTGTTCACCTAAGCTCGGCAAACCAAACCATGTTGAATACATCATCCACAGGCGAACAAACCACTAATCTGACCTTTCCCAACTACTCGGTAGCCCGAACCTCAGCGTTCAAATCATGCTTGAGAGACTGAACTTTATATTGGGCACCCGAATCGTGGTGTTTTGAGGAATCTCCTGATTTAGTAAACCAAACTTATTTTTAGGCACCCGACTTCAAATTTGCCTTTTTTCTATTGTGTTTGTTCGGACACCCGAATCTTGGATCGAGCACCCGAAACTCTGAGATTGAAATAATTTTAACTATGGTAATTTGGGGTTAAATGGGGTTAATTTTCTTAAATATAATTAAAACAAATTTTAAAATTATCCTTGAGTCCCCAACAGTCATAATTTTGTTTATGCCTATATATTCAAGTTCATTTGCAAAATTAAGAGGTGATTAGCAAATAGGATTAACCAAAAATTCTCTCAAATTTTCTAAGCCATATTTGTTCGTTCCAACCCTATACACTCATATACTTCTATTCAGGGCCGGCTCTTCATAATATGGGGCCTTAGGCAAATGATTTAATTAGGAGTCCTTAATATTTTATTTAATTTTTATTTAAAAAAACATGGTACTTGAAATGTCTAAAACGATAAAATATGATGTGTCATTTTAAGAAATGCAATTCATCTGATAATAATTTTATACTATTTTAAAAAAAAAAAAAACCAACCCCTACACCCATGAAATATAATAATCTGTCTACAAATAAATAAATAAATAATCTTTAAAAGTACTAAATTAGTCATTTTTAAGAGCTCCTCAAAACCTAAAAGTCGTTTTTTAAAAGCTGATCAAATTATTCCTCTCTAAAAAGGAGAAGCTCATCCAAAAACAGGGGATCAAGCTCACCCTCACACGTTTAGTTTGGTTTTCCTGTAGCTTTTGTTAAAAAAGAACTAATAAAATGAAACTGAGGTTGCTAGCTTAGCAGTGTTGATCTTTACCAAATACAGATAATTTTTAACATTAGGCATAACAGTGAAGCTATAAATGGCTAAACAGATGATGACAAATACGTAGAAAACTTATATATATTGCAATGACTGGACTTGAGAAGTAATTATTGTTAAGACTTAATTGTCAGCCTCTAGTTTTTGCGTGAACAAACTACCACGGCAAATGGTTTTGTGGAGTATATGCAGAATAGATAACCATGATGATGATGAAACCGAACACACAGAGTCAACCCAAGGGTTCTTACAAGATCTCAAGGTTTATTCCTAAGGTCGCCCAAATTCCTAAGAAACCAGCAATTGGTGGACTGGTTGTTCCATTGATTTTGAACAGTAGTTGAAGCTTGAAGGGCGCATTCCCCAGTGTTTCAACTCAGGTGAATCACTAACTTGGTGGGACAACGTAAATGAAAAAACAGCTCTTCTCCAGAAAAGGGGTTTGTCTATGCAATATCTGCCTTTATAGAATAGAAATTGATAAAAGAACTGCTAACTTGGGACTAAACAAAACACCGACAAGTACTCTTTCTCTCTCTCTCTCTCTCTCTCTCTCTCTAGTACAATAATTCCACACCCTTGTCAGGACAGGGAGAGAAACAGGGGAATGAGGGTGCTCTCTACATTATTCTTTCAATTCTTTCAGCAATAGTTCTCTCGCAAAAAGATAACTAGGCAGAATACCTGCGGAGAGAAAAGGAAGGGAGAGATTCTATGACAACATTGTGGAATAGGTCAACGGACAGATAACAAGTTAAAAACTCTCCAGCAAGAAAAACTATGAGTAGAACACTAGAAGAAGATAACTCTTTTATGTACCAAGTCGCTGTCAAGAGTTTGCGACGTGGTAGTAAACTAAACTGCAGCTTCAACCTGTAGAGATGTCCGACCAATTTCCAGCGCCGCCTCAACCGATGATGCATTCTGAAGCTTGAGTTTGTCAACAGAAGGTTGGCATCTTGCAAACTTAGGGAGAAGTTGGCATTCCTTTACAATGTAAGAAAAACTGTCAGTTACTAATTTAGCAACCAGTATGAAGACAGCGCAACCAAGAATCATTACAGACTAGTTTGAGAGACAGTTTGGGAGTAATCAAATAAACAATCACACTGCATGGGAATTTGCATTTGCATCCATTTTCTTTTTCTGTTGGCATCTCTTCAATCATGCAGAGGTCATTGTATTATTTTTTATACTTAATAAGGTCGTGAGTCGCAAGGAGAATGGTGAATCTTAAATTACATTATAAAGTTGCTAATCATCATCAAAATAATACTTCAATTCTAATTTATATCAAGCAAGGATGAGAAGTAAAATCATGGAAATAGGGAATACCTCAGGACTTCCACTTTCAACAAGAACTCCTTTAAGCTTACCTGTGGAGCAACGAGCTTACATTAATTGACTTTTTGTTGAGATCCATGAGAGAGAGAGAGAGAGAGAGAGAGAGAGAGGCTTTAAAACATATTCTCTGTTACCAGAATCTATCCAGAAAGTAGCAATCTTTGGATCAAAATTCCCAATTTCAACCGTCTCTCCAACTATAATTACTGGTGATTTTTCAATTGAAACATCTTTTATTTACTAAGAAAAGTCTCATACATATTTTGTTTTGATATGAATTTTTCTTTCTTTAAATTTAGCCCCTAGTGTTGACTTATCTTTAGGCAACTAGAGAAGATTCACCCACAGAGGGGTCTATAGGGTAACATGCTCCCTCCAAATTTCTAGGAAGAAAAGGTCAAAAGGAGCAAGAAAAGAAAATACACATACTTAAATAATGTGTTTTTTTTTTTTTTTTTTTTGCAGGAAGCTGTGTCAAATGCTTGGAATAAAAACTAAAATGGACAAATTCACTGAATTTTTTTTTTATCTTTTGAAGTGATTCTAAAAGTCACAAATAAACCATAATGCTCTTCCACCCCATGCCAGTCTGTACTCTCTAGGTTTTTTTTTCAAAAAAGAAAAAACAAAAAACTATTAAAATTATACGTACATTTTTTTACCCAAAAAAGAAAACTCTCCTAAAATAACATTTATTGTAATTATTTAAAGTTTTAATCGAAAATAAAACTTATTGAAGTGCAATACTTTTTAAAAATACGTTAGTAAGTAAATATGATTGCACTTTTAGTTTTAGTTTATTAAGGTAAAGGAATGTGCACATTCTTAATGAAGGTTTTGTTTTTAAAAAAAAATTATTGATATTTTTCTAATTTTGTGTAGTAATGGACAATGGATATTAATTAATATTGTTGATAGCAAAAAATGAACTTATTAGATAATTTTTTCCTTTAAAAAAAAAAAAACTGAGTAGAAATAGTTGTTTTTTTTTAAAATAATTTTAATGAGTAATATTTTAACAAATTCTCATTATTGCACTTCAACTTCAATTTAATTATTAATTGAATGTGTTGATCATATGGGTCACACCCTTGTTTTGATAATGACAAATACTCTGATATTTAATGGTTGTCAACTTTGTACGCAGGTTCTTATTAGCAAGTTCATATGATGGCATGTGGCAACCTGAAGAGAAGCGAAAACCCAACATATTTATTGTTACATTTTTTATCATTGGGTCTGTAATAATTTTAGTTTAAATAGGTTTATAATAATCTTTGCATATCATGCATGTAGGAAGTAAGCTTAGCAAATGATCATACACAGACCATAGAAAGACCTTATGGATCACCCTTCGGTCAATTGAAGGTCGACTAACGCTAGATTTTTGGGTTTTATTTAAAAGCTCAAAAATGACTTAGAAATACCCTAAGTCTCAGCACTAATACTTAGGAAAGTCCCCATTATAACATATATTATCTGGGGGATATTATATTTTAAAATTGGACTTTAAATGCAAAATCATACGACTTTAGGCGACCGAACCTGATAGTTCAAACTACCTCGGTCGACCGAACCGTGAACTAGTCAAAGTGTTGACCTAAGTTCGGCAAACCAAACCATTTTGAATGCATCGTCCACGAGCAACCGAACCGCTGATCTGACCTTTCCCAACTACTCGGCAGCCCGAACCTCAGTGTTCAAATCATGCTTAAGCGACCGAACTTTATACCAAGCACCCGAATCGCAGTGTTTTGAGGAATCACCTGAATTAGCAAACTGAACTTATTTTCAGGCACCCGCACTTCAAATTTGCATTTTTCTATTGTGTCTATTCGGGCACCCGAATCTTGGATTAGGCACCCAAAACTCTTGGGTTGAAATAATTTTAACTACGGTAATTTGGGATTAAATGAGGTTAATTTTTTTAAACATAATTAAAACAAATTTTAAAATTACGCTTGAGTCTCCAACGGTCATAATTTTGTCTATGCTTATATATACAAGCTCATTTGCAAAATTAAGAGGTGATTAGCAAATAGGATTAACTAAAAATTCTCTCAAATTTTCTAAGCCCTATTTGTTCATTCCAACCCTATGCACTCCTATACTTCCATTCTCTTTTGAAATCCAAACCTTATGAGTGTTTTATATATTGTTTTACATTGCTAGAAACTCTCATTACATTTGATTGATATTTGATTTTCATATTAAAAGTTAAGTAAAGATTTTTCCACTGATTTAATTTGATAAATCGTGTGAAAAAAATCTTATAGGTAAGTGGATCTTTGCATTGTTATTGCAAGACTCATTTGAGCTTATATTTTTTGTGTGCAAAATATTTTTTACAAGTTCTGATTTGAATATCTCTTTGTGCCTTATTATTTGAGAAAATAATTGTTTGAGATATTATAAATTTCTATTGGTAAATATTTTTGAAACCCTAAACTGGGATTGTGATTTTATCGTTGCTTAGTTTCAAAGATTAACTTGTAGAAATACTCTTGTACTTGATTGACTATAAATATAACTTTGAGTGTTGATTGCACACATAGAACACCAAACTTATAAATTCCTACGTTATTGGTGTGCATTGATTATATTGTGCGTATAATACATATCTGCTTGTGTAAGATGCATTTCCTTGTACGCAAAATTTTCATATATTCATTGTATTCGAAGCACGAGCCTGAAGAGGGAGACTAACCCTGTTGAATAGTCGCGAATTGATTTAAACCCGATTAGGAAAACTAAGTACACCATCCCCTAATAAGGTGTAGGTTGAGGTCAATCCCGTGAATTGACCTAATTATAATCGGTGTCGCTCCACCCACTAAGTGAGCATATATTGTAATCCTTGTACATGTGTGCTAAGGTGGAGACGTAGGTAATATTGGTCGAACCCTAATAACATATATGATGTTGATTTTATTTTTTACAATTTACTTTCTACACTTCTATGTTTATGTTTATCGTTTAAATATTTGATTGAAATTATAAATACATAGAAAAACCCTAGGTTTGTGAAATACTGCTTACTAAATTAATTAAATCTAGGAGAAAAATTTTAAATACCCAATTCACTCCCCTTGGGAATACACCAAAGCCAAGAATGAAAAGGTAAAAACGCAATCTCATTTATGATATAAACCATTTTTTATCATTGATAAAATATTGAATAGTGGAACGCTTGATCAATCAATAAGTTATAATGTCAATAAATTAGTAGTTGTCAAAATCTAAAAGTTGTGGTACATATTCAGAAAACTCAGATAATGCTTCTGAATTGTCTTAAATTTTATTATCCTGCATCAATTTGTGGGCTTTATATTTATTGTTGCCATTTGTTGCCTATGTCAAGTTAGAAAATATTAAAGATGACAACAACAACAAAAAAATCAAATTTTAAATTATTGTAAAAATTAGTTGGTCTTCTACCCAAAAAAACAAAAAAAAAATTAAAAACAGTTAAAAAAAAAACATAGCACATGAAATATCTAAAACGATAAAATATGATGTGTCATTTTAAGAAATGCAATTCATCTACAATAATTTTATACTATTTAAAAAAAAATCACCAACCCCAACACTCATGAAATAGAATAATCTGTCTATAAATAAATAAATAATCTTGTAAAAGTACTAAATTAGTAATTTTTAAGAGCTCCTCAAAACCTAAAAGTCGCTTTTCAAAAGCTGAACAAATTATTCCCAACTTTCATCTCTAAAAAGGAGAAGCTCATCCAAAAACAGGGGGATCAAGCACGTTTAGTTTGGTTTTCCTGTAGCTTTTGTTAAAAAAGAATTAATAAAATAAAACTGAGCTTGCTAGCTTAGCAGTGTTGATCTTTACCAAATACAGATAATTTTCAACATTAGGCATAACAGTGAATCTATAAATGGCTAAACAGATGATGACAAATACGTAGAAAACTTATATATATTGCAATGACTGGACTTGAGAAGTAATTATTGTTCAGACTTAATTGTCAAGTCTGAGGTCTGCAATAGCCTTTAGTTTTTGTGTGAACAAACTACAACGGCAAATGGTTTTGTGGAGTATATGCAGAATAGATAACCATGATGATGATGAAACCGAACACACAGAGTCAACCCATGGGTTCTTACAAGATCTCAAGGTTTATTCCTAAGGTCGCCCAAGCTAAAACGTCAACAGAGATCCATGATCATACCCTTCCTAAGAAACCAGTAATTGGTGGACTGGCTGGTTGTTCCATCGATTTTGAACAGTAGTTGAAGCTTGAAGGGAGCATTCCCCAGGGCCCAGTGGTTCAACTCAGGTGAATCACAAACTTGGTGGGACAACGTACATGAAAAAACAGCTCCTATATCACTTTTTTCCAGAAAAGGGGTTTGCCTATGCAATATCTGCCTTGTAAAATAGAAATTGATAAAAGAACTGATAACTTGGGACTAAAACAAAACACCGACGAGTACTCTCTCTCTGTCTCTCTCTAGTACAATAATTCCACACCCTTGTCAGGACAGGGTAAGAAACAGGGGAATGAGGGTGCTCAATCTACATTATTCTTTCAGCAATAGTTCTCTCGCAAAAAGATAACTAGGCAGAATACCTGCGGAGAGAAAAGGAAGGGAAAGATTCTATGACAACATTGTGCATATCTTTTCCACAATAACATGAACTGGCCGCATGAATCAGGGGGATAGGTCAACGGACAGACAACAAGTTAAAAACACTCCAGCAAGAAAAACCAGGAGTAGAACACTAGAAGAAGAAAACACTTTTATGTACCAAGTCGCTGTCAAGAGTTTGTGACGTGGTAGTAAACTAAACTGCAGCTTCAACCTGTAGAGATGTCCGAGCAATTTCCAGCGCCGCCTCAACCGATGATGCATTCTGAAGCTTGAGTTTGTCAACAGAAGGTTGGCATCTTGCAAGTTTAGGGAGAAGTTGGAATTCCTTTACAATGTAAGAAAAACTGTCAGTTACTAATTTAGCAACCAGTATGAAGACAGTGCAACCAAGAATCATTACAGACAAAGTTTGAGAGACTGTTTGGGAGTAATCAAATAAACAATCACACTGCATGGGAATTTGCATTTGCATCCATTTTCTTTTTCTGTTGGCATCTCTTCAATCATGCAGAGGTCATTGTATTATTTTTTATACTTAATAAGGTCGTGAGTCGCAAGGAGAATGGTGAATCTTAAATTACATTATAAAGTTGCTAATCATCATCAAAATAATACTTCAATTCTAATTTATATCAAGCAACGTTGAGAAGTAAAATCATGGAAATAGGGAATACCTCAGGACTTCCACTTTCAACAAGAACTCCTTTAAGCTTACCTGTGGAGCAACGAGCTTACATTAATTGACTTTTTGTTGAGATCCATGAGAGAGAGAGAGAGAGAGAGAGAGAGAGAGAGAGAGAGAGAGGCTTTAAAACATATTCTCTGTTACCAGAATCTATCCAGAAAGTAGCAATCTTTGGATCAAAATTCCCAATTTCAACCGTCTCTCCAACTGCAAAATCAATGCAAAAAAAAAAAAGAAAAAGAGAATACCTATTAAGAGAGAGCGCACATGGAATTTGATGAAACAAAATCTCCCAGATGGTTAGTTTCATAAAGGAAGAAAATATCTCCTGAACACAATGGTGGTTCATGCAATAGAGAATCTTACCATTGTCCCCAAAAAACTGCCACCAAACTTTTCTTGGGCTTCCTTCATACTCAAAAACCCTCGAGTAAAAATGTGGGAGATAATCATAGCTGGAGAACATGCAGAGAGACCGTTACCTGGAATGCTTCCAAGTTGTAGAAGAATACAACAAATAATTACTGCAATGACAAGAATCTACAATAAATAAATAAATAAATATTACGTATCAGTCTGTGCACTTAATAATGCTTCAACACAATGCTGTGCTGATCTCCGAGCATGATCAACATGTTCCACGCGTGCAATACGGTCATACATCTGCTTAGAATCATGTCCAAGATCACCTCATAAATGAACAAATTATAGCCTCTCTTTTTTTTCAAATTTGAAAAATAGATTGCAGCTTAATTGGAGAAAAGCATACTTTCAAGGGGAATGCTGCTACATCTCCAATTGCAAATATTCCAGGTACACTTGTTCGGAACAGGCCATCGACCTGACATTTAAAGTTATATGTAAATATCATAATTAATAATAATGACTCAGTTTGAAGTCCAACAAGAATCAATTTGTAAATAATCAAATCCTTTTTATGTAAAGATGATGAGTTTTTAGATCTATGTATTTTTGCTGCTCCTATCATGTAATATGCAAATCTGCATGCAAAACGCACATGGCTCACACCAGTATCATAGTCAAATCTTCAATAAAATTTACAACAATTATTTAGTTCCAAATTGAAACCATCATACGAGAATTCTGGTCTATTCATCAATTACAAGCTCATTTAGAAATAAGAAAACAATTAAAATAGCCCTTAAATTGCAATGATGAATAGCAAGCAATTCACAAGGACAAAAATAATAATGTGATGCACATATTGTTGTAGTCAAAGTACGTAAAGCACATATGACCTCGAATGACAGGTTTTTGTGCAAGTGAAATGGCCATTTGATGACCTAGCTAAACAGTGTTAGTAAAACACCAAAAGAATTTGATTATGATAATCTCTGAGATAAAGAAGCAAGATAATCAAACTAGCAGGCATGTATTGAAAGGACAACAGAAAGCTTGTTGCCACTATGCTAACCTGTATTCCACCCACTGTGGCATTCAAGCCAACCCTTTCAAAGGGACCAACCGCAGGTTTTGCTCCAATGCCTATAATTATCTGCATGGAAAAAGGAAGTGCTTTAAGTCTATCTAGTTCTCAAGCCCGTCTTTAAATGAGGAATCGAGTGCGCAAATGTGACTCTACATTCAACTGCAGGGTTCAAGCTTCCAAATGGGAAAAACAGAAACAAAGGATGTATTTTTCCCCATGAAAAACAAACACGAGTTAATAAATTACCGTATCTGCTTCAATGGTTGACCCATTTTCAAGTTTAACACCCGCTGCATGTCCATCAGAACCAGCTTCAATGTTTTTTAAGGAAACTCCCTGATTAAGATATTAAACAGATTCAGCAAGCTAGGTATATGTGGTATATGCAACCATAACCCTCGTGCTGTTGTCCAATAGCCAAACAGAAATTTTCCATCAATTTGTACATAGAAAGCACACCTTCAAGAATTTGACACCATTATTTTGGTAGAGCTCTTCGTATTTCTGAGCAATCGAAGGAGTAAATAATCTTTGCAAAAGATGATCCTCTTGAAGTATAACCTATTTTTTTACCCAAAAAGAAAAAGAAATTAATAATTTATTATATATTAAGGTACAAATAACATAGAACATTTTGTGTTTTGTCGCTTTCTTTTAAAAAAAAAAAGATAAAACTTAAAATCCACATTAAAAATGTTAATATAAATGTTTTAACACTAAAATTGTACAATATGAAACCACCACATTAGATTAACCAGCGGAAAAAAAGTTCCCAATTCCACTTATAAATTCATTATTAGACAACTTGAAAAGGATTAATATTGTTTCTATTAAAACATAGTTTTAAAAAATTAAATTTCATCTTCTACACATCAAAATTAAAAGTAAAAGACACTTACTTTCCTTGAGATTTGGGGGAAAGACACGGGTCTTCCCCTGAGATTTCAAAAATCCCAAGGACCGCACCTAAGATTTCAAAAATTCCACAAATCTTCCTTGAGGTTCACCAAAAAGGCAAGCTTTTTGAGGGAAATAAGTGTCCCAAAAATCAAATGGCAGGGAAGGTCTTTGGCGTATTTGAAACCTCAAGGAAAGTTTGCGGAATTTTTCAAAAACTTAGGAGAGATCTTTATTTTTCTTGCTAAACCTCAGGGGAGGTCTCTGTCTTTTTTTCCAAAATTAATTTGTATCATTTATTTAATACACACCTGACCAGTAAGAATCACAAATAATTTTATTGTAAATAAACATTATTATCTTTTACCAATTTTTTTCAAGCATTCCTACATGTACTTAAATTTACACATTAAGAATGTCAATCCAAATATTTTTGCTGCTAAAAATTTTACAATCAAAGATAATCACGTCAAATTAACAAATTGACATTCTTACCAATTTTTTTCAAGCATTCCTACATGTACTTAAATTTACACATTAAGAATGTCAATCCAAATATTTTCGCTGCTAAAAATTTTACAATCAAAGATAATCACGTCAAATTAACAAATTGAAAAATCTCACTCACTCACAAAATTTCAATCAAATAACTTGAGAGCAAAAAATATGAGTAAAGCACATCTCCAAGGAAGACAGCAAGTTGTTCTAAAGCATGTCAATACAAAGAGTTACTATTGTGCCTAGAAGAAATTCAAATTTAAAATTACATCTTACCCATATCAACATTAATTTAAAAAAATCATATTATCTCGCACCAAACCATCTTTTTTTTTCACACACGACATCTAGTTAACCTTAACTGGCTTTATTTGTGATTTAATTTTGGTGTTTAAGTACATAGCACATCTATTTTACACAATTAAATAATTAAAATATGTATTTATAAAAGTGCGATTGTGCTATATATGTGTTGCTATTTAAAACATTACCTTAGACATGGGCAATAATACTATTGACTTTTACAAATACTCCACCTAAACTTATCATATAAAAAAATATTACATCTACTCATTCCTTTTAAAAAAATAATAATAATATCTAATACACTTACTATCCCAAATAGTCAACTTTAGGCACATAGTAACCTGCCCTAACTTTACTAGATTTTTTTTTCCATTTGCCTAACCCATCTCAAGTCAAAAGGAATGTTTCATATTACTTTCTTAGTCTATTCAATACAACTTTTTTTTTCTTTTTAAGATTTTATTTTTAAGAAAAATAGGATCTAGTAGTAATATAAATTATTTATATAAAAATCAAATAAGTCTAGCTACATCAAATACTATCAAATTGTTTTAGAAAACTATAAAGAGCATAGCTACATAAGTATATTACAAGATTAGATAAAATAAGACAATTCAACTATATGAAAATGTATTTATTTTTTTCAAGAATAACGTACATGTTAGACCTTATTTAAAAATTTTAATTTAAAAATAGCATACATTGGTACCATATAGTACAAATATAGTATTTTCGTATGAAGAAAATATAATGTGAAAACACTGTAACAAAACATACAACAACAACAACAACAACGAGCCTTTAGGCCCACTAGGTGGGGCCGGCTACATGAATTATTTTCTACCAATTCGCCTCATCGAGAGCGTTTTCCTCTATTAGATAATGGCTATTAAATCCTTCCTCACTATCTTATTCCAAGTTAATTTAGGTCTAACCCTACCCTTTTTCATGCTAGAAACTATAACTAACTCACTTCTCCTCAAAGATGCTCTACTAGGCCTATGTTTCAAATGCCCAAGCCATCTAAGTCACCCCTCCCTTATCTTGTCTTCGATTGGTGTTATGTCTAAATTATTGCGTATGTGTTCATTTTTTTATTTTATCTTTTAATGTTATACCACTTATCCAATTTAACATTCATATTTTAACAAATTTTATTTTTTGTAGATGTTTCTTAGTTGTCCAACATTCTAAATAATAAAGCATAGCCGACCTTATAGTTGTCTTATAAAACTTTTCTTTTAATGCTAAGGATATTCTACGATCACACAACACACCTGACGCACTCCTCCATTTTACCCAACCTGTTTTAATTTTATATACTACGTCTTCTTCAATTTCCCATTCCACTTGCATAATAGATCCAAAATATCTTGATTAGTGCTATTAATCTCTTGATTATCAAGTTTAATCTTCTCGTCACTACTACTCCTTACAGTATTGAATTTACATTTCATAAATTTTGTCTTATTCCTACTTATCCTAAACCCTTTAGACACTAATGTGACTCTCTAAAGTTTTAACTTAAATTCCACTATACTCATACTATCATCAATCAACACGATATCATTTGCAAATAACATGCACCAAGGGATCTTATTTTGAATATTCCTAGTAAGTTCATCAATCACTAAAGTAAAAAGATAAAAACTCAAAGTAGAACCTTGATGTACACCTATTGAGATTGGAAAATCTCTAGATTCCCTTCCCACAATCCTAATGCTACTCACTACTCTATCATACTGATTCATACATACCCTTAATGACCTCAATATATCAATTGCAAACCCCTTTCTTTTCTAATGCAAGTCCCTTTTCTTTTCCCTAAACTTTTCCATTAAGCTTCTTAAAAGATAAAAAAGTTCTGTTATTGATCTCCTAGGCATAAACCAAATTGATTTTCTAAAATTCTCCTTTCTAGTCTTATTCTATGTTCGATTACCCTTTCCCATAATTTGATCGTAATGACTCATAACCTTAATTCCACGATAGTTATTACAATTCTGAATATCACCTTTATTTGTATAAAGGTATTAACGTCCTTTTCCTCCATTCTTCTGCCATTTTCTTGATTGTTATAATAATGTTGAATAGATTAGTTAACCAAATATTTCCTTTATCCCCTAAACATTTCCAAACTTCGGTTGGTATTTTATCTGGTCCTATAGATTTCCCATTTTTCATCTTTTTGAATACCATCTTAACTTCAAGAACTCTAATTTTTCAAATAAAGCTCCACAAAAAATGCGTATAAATAACTCAAGTATTAATAATTTAATTTATAAATTTAATTCCTTTGATTTCTTATCAAAGTTTTAAAATATATATAAATTCTACCTAGAAATTGTTGGTATTACTGTATTAATGTTGGATGTTTCAAATTAAAAAAATATTCGTTTAATAAATATTATATAATGGTCATCAATTTTATTTTAAGTATAATTTAAATTTAATATTTTAGTTTTAACGCTTTTAGAATATTAACTACTACTTTTATGGGTATTTTTAATATTGGAAGTTATACTTAATTTTACCTATATAAACTGTGATCCAACTTCATTTCAAGAAACGGTTTTTCTTCTTTAAAATAACTTATCTTCTACTCTTTCTTGAGATTTATATTTTGTTGGGTAACTAAATGACTAGATCTACTATAGCTTTGGTGTTTGTGAGTGCACAAACATATCTATTTATAAAATTAAATAATTCAAAATTTGAATAATTTAGATATATTTACGGATTTGATGACATGTAAATGCTTTACAATCAAGGTCTTAAATTTCGATTTAGACTAAAATTTCAAAGGTCCAAAAGTACAGAAATTTCGATGTCAATTTCGATTTCGATTTGAAAAAATAATGAAAGTCAGTAGTAAAGCATGTAATTCTTTGTGAAACTTTAGAAATGATTAACAAACATAATAATGCAAGTTTTAGGACAAATATATTACAAGTTAAACACATCTATGTTGTGTATAAGGTTGAAAAGTTGTAATATAATGTGTATCAAACATATTTATAAGATAATGTACAGTAAACATATTCAGCTCATACAAATGAAAATCATAAATCATTTAAATATTATTTATTATACAAATAATGATAAATAAAGAGAGAAATTTCACTTCACTCCTAAATCTCTTTTTTGAATTCTAAGGAAATTTCATTGTATAGTTAAAATTTCAATAAGTTTCGCTGAAATTTCAAGATTTCGGAATGATTCATTGAGATTTCGATGGAAATTATGCAAAACAGAAATCGACTGCCATTTCAATTTCAAGGGTGATGGAAACCGGAAATTTTGAAGGAAATTTCGACAATTTCGTGGAAATTTAAGACCATGTTTACAATTAATTTGTTTAAGAGAGCATTGTGAAGATTGATGTGAAAGAGTGGTGTGGCTTAAGTCAAAATGCCATGGATAATGAATGTGGTGCATATTGGAAAATGGTACAAGGATTAGGCCAAGAAGGATATTAATGCAGAACAGCAGTTGGATTTGCTGCCAGGAGAGAAATATTGAGAGAAATAGAAAGATAAAGAGGGAAGAAGAAGAAGTAAAGCAAGAAGGGCGAAGGAGAAAGAGAGAAGATTTAAGGTGGAGGAGAAAACTCACGTTAACTTCTACTTTCAAAGTACAAGAACTGACTCTTACATGGCTTTCACGCCCTATTCATTTAAAAAATGCCTAAATTACAAACAAAATTACAAATAAACCCCTATGCATACAAGGACTAAAAATAAAACCCACATATGCATAATCCTAACTAGAAATTAAACTACACACATAATAACTACTAATTAATGAAAGCATGAAAGCACTTGAGTTCAGGACCTAAAAATCCCTTTACCCAGTTCTTTGAAAAAGGTCTCCAAATTGGGTCAAAATGATCAATCCAATTACCCGGTTCCCACTAATTTCCTCCTCCCAAAACAAACTCAACTCTGGGGAAAGCACCAAGGAGTCCATCACCATGAAAGGAGTCATCCCGCTGAATAAGGAACGAAACAGCGTGCTTCAATTTGGTTAGTGAAAGAGCTGAGATGGCACCAACTTATACCTTTTCTATCGATGGAAAGGTATACCAATTTTCATAAGTATCACGCTTAGCTCTTCTATCAAACAATTACGGGTGCCTCAAAAGCATATGACATATTAAGATGAAGGATATCACATTGCACTCTCTCCACTATTGAACTAATTTTCATGGTTAGCAAGCAATGATCATGGACCTTCATGTTGTTATTGTTCAATCAAGGAATCTTGTATGGATCTGGATGTGGTTCAACCTTCAAATTTAATTTCCTCACAGCTTCTTTAAAAACTACATTAGTACAACTACCAAGATCAATAACCAAAGCATAATGTTGTTTATGAAAAACCACCTTAGTTTGAAAAATGTTGGTTCATTTCCAATCCTCATTTCCTTCAACCTTGTGGAAAGAGAGGATAGGTCAAAAGTACTAACAATCTTCCAGCTTGTCATTTTTTTCATCCAAGTGACTTGGGACTTCCATCTTAGCTTCAATCACTTGGATGGCATCATCATCGTCTTTTTTGGCAACACCATGACTTGATTAGAACATTATGCAAACTGATGCGCGAAGTCCTGACATTTGAAACACTTAAACAGCTGCCGCAACCTTATAAGTTGTTCTAGAATGCTCACAAGTCATCCACAGGTAGTAGCCTGAACTTCTAACTGCTCAACTGACTTTTCTGGCACAGCTTCATCAATAGTCTTCTCAAATCAAAGGGACAATGTAGCCCTATAAGCATAACACTGTATATCTTCCTGTATCTAAGTGGCAACATGTGCAGCATCTCCGACTATAAAAGTTTGGATGTGATAGCTGGCTTCAACCCCTTCATGTAAAAAGCAATCATCACATCCTCTTTCCACTCCATGTTGGCACCAGTAGCCAAATTATAGGACCTACTACCGTAATCTTCCAATGTCATTTCTTCCTTCAAATTAAAAAATTGCAAATGAACATGCTGGTGGTGGTTGGAAGGTACAAATTGCTCCAGCATGGCTCGCTTCATCTCATCCCACATTCTGATCTCACCATATCTCTTCCTGCTTAATTTACTAAACTTGGACAATTCCCTTCAATTTCAATTCAGCCAAATATAACAATCGATCCTCATTCATTTCACATCATTGGAAACAGTACTCCGATAAATATACCCAATCATCAAATTCATCAAGAGAACTATCACCATTAAAACCTCAATGTCATTCCTCAATTCAAGTGATCATTTCAGCCTTCATACAACTAAAGATTGTGAGGAGCAACAACAGCTATAACATTTCCTTGTATGGTAGGAAAATCAATTGGCATCTTGACCAAGGCTGCAACTTCAGTTGCCAGCTCAGTCATATTAGCAATAGTCTCCAAAGCATTCTCCATGTTTTGTACCCTACGACAACAACTCCACTTCTGACAACTCAGCATTAGTCACGCCAAGTTGCTGAATTTTTAAAATATGTACTGCAACTATATATCACCAAGGACCCTTAACACACTTTGCCAATAAGTCTCAATCTATTCATGCAATTTCTCAAACTCATCTTCCATTTTCACAGAACTATCTTCAATTTCACCTTTATTGTAGAGTATCTTACAGAAATTTAACAAACTCCAATAAACAACTTACAAATTGCAGCAATATGGTCTTAATCTAGATGCTGGCAGTAATAATGGATACCTCAAAATGTATACTAAATTTGACAATCAAACTTCCATGAAACAGACTAAAAATTTTGGAGGCAAAATCAAAATATTGTGGCTGATCAAGTTTCTCGCTGTTCTGAAAGTTGAAAGTATAGGGAAAGGGGTGGTGATTCCAGTGTAATGGCAGTGTGAAGAGAAAAGATGAGGAAGGGAGGAACTTTGAAGGAGTGTTGGCTGGAAAAGCTTCAAGTGGCCGTGTTGTGCGTGGAACCACAGGCTTTGCTGAATGGAGATGAAATCTGGAGAAGAGTCTTTTTGGAAGTGTCTCTCTCTGATGGTGGCGGAGGTGTCGCAACATGTAGACAATATGGTGTTCGAAAATGAGGGGCAGTGCGGTAAATTTATGGTAGACCTGCAGGATAATGAACAGTACCCTGGGCTTGCAATTTTCCTTGAATGTTGCGTATAACCTGCAGACTTGCCTGGTTTGCAACAATATTGGCAGCAATGGAATTGACTGCAATTTGTTCTGCTCTAGAACAACAATGACAGCAGCAAAGTAATGTGAACATGGTTCAAGGCTGCTCTGAGATACAACTAATGCAGAACAGCAGTTGGATACTGCCAGGAGAGAAATAGGGAGAGATAGAAAGTGTAGGCAAGACTGCCCTGCAATTTACTGCCACCCACAGACCACACTGACCTGCTCACACTGAAAGATTTTCTCCAAGACTGACGGACACATCCTCACATACTGATTGCAGGCCAGCAGCTCCGACATAACAAACAGCGCATGAGAGGCTTTGTTGGAC
This sequence comes from Malania oleifera, assembly GCF_029873635.1. Classification (NCBI taxonomy): domain Eukaryota; kingdom Viridiplantae; phylum Streptophyta; class Magnoliopsida; order Santalales; family Ximeniaceae; genus Malania; species Malania oleifera. Next base: position 10,873,121 of record NC_080422.1, read on the forward strand.
CTTATTTTTACTCCAATCTGCTCTGCGATGGTTCAACTCCCTCTGTCGTCCATGCTAACAGGTTGATTTGCCAGTTTTCTTGTCCAAGAATTCAGATTTGTGCTTCTCATACCCAAGTCTAGATCTGGTTGTGATGTCTGGTCTGCTCGATGTTCCATACAGAGTCCAGGCAAGAGCATTAAGATTCTGCCATATTTCTCCCGTTGGTCTATGGTGGGCTGTTGTCGTGTTGTTGGTTTCAGCCTACCTCCTTGTTGGTGATCAGGAGCTGTGGAGGATTGTTAGTTCTTTTGTTTTGTTTTTTCCCTGTTGTTTCCCTTAATGATGGAGCCCATGAACCCCAAAAGTATGAATCCCTCATCAACCACCACTGATTCCACCCCTGCCTGTTCATCCATTGGCGAACAGTGCATTATTTCATTCTCAGAGGATGAGTTTTCGAGGTTCCTGCATTATCAGTCATCCCATTGAGCATCTCTTCACATTGCATCTCTTGCTCAGAAAGTCAATCCTATAGCCTATATGTCATCCAATATCTTTCCCACTTGTTCCTGCGCCTCAAGACTCTGTCACCACTTGATCATATGATAGGCATACTAACCTTTTTTCTACCCTCCAATATCCTGAAAAACCTGGCTTGAGTCAACCTTGCTGATGGTTTTACTACTATAGTTAACGAAATAGGAATGGTAAATATTAGTCCCTCAGTCCCTCTTCTTCTGTTTTTTATATTTCTAAATTCCCCTCATACTCATGTTTGTAGTAAGCTTAGGGTATGTTTTGTATTGTTTCTGTTTTCTATTTTCTACTTCCGTTTCTATACAATGAAGAAATACATTATGAACACGCATTTATTTATATTGTCGATTTTTTATTCTATTAAGTTTCAGCTGTTTGCAAAAAAAATTAAAAAATAAATTTTACGATTTTCAATTGTTTGTATTAAATTATTCATTTTATACATACTTTTCAACTAAAATAAAAATAAAATGATCAAAAAGGGCAACCTGGTACACAAAGCTCCCATCTACCAGGTGTCACAGACCGAATATTTCACACCTTTGTGAATGGACCATGCGATGCTAGCTAAAACCCTCTTGTTTAACTAGCCAACTTAGCATTTACCACAATTCACCAACAAAACACTTTCATTGTCATTCAAGCAGATATAAGCGGAAGCAATAAGTAACTTATGAAAGCAACGACACTTAAGCAGTAAACATTGAAGCAACGTAATTCATTATCAACAACTTTGTTAACAATGTGTGTACGCAACCTTACCATGCATCTTCGCATGAGGTTGTTTCCACACCTCGAACCCGTGACCTCCAAGTCACATGGCAACAACTCTACCGTTGCGCACCAAGCTGCCCTTTATGAATTTACAACATATTTCAAATAAAAAAAAAATCTATAAATTAGAAAAAAAAAAAAATAACATAAAAATAATAAAATCCATTTACAAAATGTTTTTACTATTTTTCAATTGTCATGTGCAATAAGATTGTACTTGTGAAGTAAATTTTGAAAAAATATAAAAATTAAGTAAAATAATTATAATAATTTTTATTTTTATTCTAGTATTTTAAATTTGTACTATGTCATACCTTTATTATTTTAATTATATTTTTTTAATTGTTATTTGATTTAACAAAAATGAGCATTTGTTTACTCAAGTTTTTAATTTGTTTTAATTTTATAAATATTAACCAAATAATTTGCTCATTTCCAATTTTTAGTATTGTTTCTAGTTTTTAGTTTTTGTTTCTAATCTTCGTTTTCATATAATTTTTTACAAAGATACCAGATTTATGAAATCACTGAATTGTTCTATAATGTTTTTTCATCATTATGTTGTTATTTACAATTTGAAGACAAGGAAGATATTGACAGAGGGCATCAAACTAGTGGACTTCACTACTTTAAGTCACTATCTCCTTCTACTGCCCAGACTGCTACAACCATACCACTTTAAATCCATTGTTTCCTTGGCTCATCTTTGACAAGTTAAAATAGCTAGTTCCTAATTTGAGTTTTGCGCCTAATCTTGAGTGTGAGTCTAGCCACTTGGGAAAGCATCAATGTGTAACTTACATCGGTCCAGATTTTGCCATTGGGCCATTAGCATTTGCATCAATTAGACATGGTGATCTTGAGGAAAGGATCTAATGAAGCAACAACCTAGGTTTTTCGCTCTGAGAGACAACATTAGTGCATTGGATCAAGAAATCCTTGTATGGTCTAAAATAGTCTCCCTAGAGCATGGTTTGGTCAATTTAGTTCCATGGTACTAGAGTTTGGCCTTCAATGGTGGTGCAATAGATCACTATGTTCTATTGCCACACTATTGCTGGCCGAATTGTGGTAGTTGTGAGTGTGGATGATATTGTGATTGCTACTAACATCAACAGAGCCTAAAGCATTTTCAACAAACAAAATTCCATACCAAAGATATAGGATTGTGGAAACACTTCTGAGTATAGAAGTATCCAAATCCCTTATGGGACCGTTTTTATCATAAAGGTAGTATGTTCTAAACCTTTTACATGAGATTGAATTGTTGGGGTCATAAAAGCGTGGACCCTAAGAGAAAATTAATCTAGATATGGTGATTTGTCAGCTGATCCTCAATGATATAGAGACTTGTTGAAAAGTTAAAACTATCTCACAATCACTTGACCACATGTATCTTTTGAAACAAGTGTCATGAGCCAATTTCTTGATTCTCTAAAACAAGTCACTGGAATTGAGTAATCTGTATCTTGCGATCCTTCAAAGGTGCACTTGTGTTTAGGGATATGCAAATGCATATTGGGTTGGGTCACCTTTCGTAGGAGATCCACGACTGTGCTTTTGTTGGTGATACCTTGGTATTCTAGAAGAGCAAGAAGCAAGCTACAGTGACCTAGTCTAAGCCATGGCCCAACACTACACATGAGCTCGTTTGGCAAAAGAATGTTGGAAGAAATTGGTTTTCCACATCCCATCCTATTAAGTTGATGTATGAAAATCAACATACTATTCATATTGCCTCGAACCCAATCTTAGCGGAGGAAACACATTGAAGTTGATTGTCACTTTGTTTGGTAGAAATATCCATAGAAGCTCATTACAATCATTCATGTGAAGTCCAAATACCAGCTTGCTGATTTATCGCTAAAGCCCTAAGACAGCTCAGGATAAAAATCCATTTTATAACAAGCTAAGAGCATATGATATCTATGCTCTAGATAGAGTAGGAGTGTTATGAGTTACTAGTTCAAGTTATTTAGCCAAACTGTTAGTGATGTGTTTCAGTAAAATGAGCGAGCTCTATGTCATGTATAGTAGTCATCATAATGTACATGAAACACATCTATATCTATAATCTATAACATATATTAAAAGTGAGATTTGAGTTCGTCAAGTGCTCTAATGTGGCGCTACTCTTTAGCATTTTTTTCGACCCATGAATGTTTGGATCAGCCCATTTAATTTAGGAGGTATGTCTTTCAAATTTGGGTCAATCAAGGGGAGGATCCTGGCTAGCTTGATCTTTCAAATGCCCCTTTCATGGATTTATTTTCTTATTTGATCAAATTAAATATTTCTTGAATTCCTATAATTGAATAGGATGGAACAATTTTTTTTTTTTATTAATGCATTCTTAATTTTGTTATTATCAACGTGCTATTTTCAAGTCCCACATAATTGACACATCTGATAAGCTGCCACCTTATTTATGTACTTATCTAAATTGTGAATAGCGGTTCTAAATATGTGCATTTTAACATCATTCAAATGCATGATCCAGGCTTCATATCTGTTCCAAAATATTGAAGTGAAACATCATGCCATATACTATGTTCTTATAATTTTTCAGCTGAAAATGCCTGCCTCGAATCACAGACACTGCTTATAGTTATAAATAGAAAGGGAGACTTAAAGCTGTGATAAGGTTTTACAGTTCACATAACACTTCTAACAAAAAGCACCATGAAACCGACGCATAATTTGTTTTTGAGATTAGGAGAAAATAGTTCACAACAGCAATCCATGTAAAACATGAAATATGAGGAGCGTTAAAGGTAACCAAAAAGAAGAAGAAGAAGAAGAAGATAAAATCATTAGAAAATGAGTTAGATAGTTTAATATTTTATTTGGAGTCAGCAAGCGTATTTAGGCACAATTTGCACCAGATCATAAAAATATTTCACACTTGAATTAGCATGCAAGGTCAAATTTCCAAATTTCTTTTCAACTTAGTGAATGCAGTTAAACAAATAACAATGTCATCAAAAACTTATAGAAGAACTTCTATGACATACTGTAGTATCAAGTTTCCAACCAACAGCTGCCGCAGCAGCCTCCATGCCAATATAACCACCTCCAACAACCACAACCTTCTGTGCCTTCTTCTGAAAAGTAGCAAAATGTGTTATAATATATATATATATATATATATTGGCAACACAACCTATAAAGCAAGACATGATATGGAAACAGGGATAGAACAAATCCTTAAGATGGAGGACATGGTGCAGCATGGACATGCCAATTAATAAATATATAATTATATACAAAAATACTATACATGACAAATATTAAGCTTCTAGAACACTTATATAGAACTACATATAAGAAAGAATCCAATATAATGCATATGCTTCATTCTCTTCCGTTTCCATTCCCTGTGAATTCTCAATATACCACTTCCACTATAGATGTACACAAATTCATTATAATTTAGGAAAAAAAATTAAGCTATTCTTCCTTTATAATTACAATACTCCATAACTGAAACGAAACAAATTCATATTACAATGGGCCCTTTCTTCACTCATAAAAAAACAAAAACAAAAAAAAACAAAAAAAACAAATGTGTTGCTATTGTATCCACGTCAAAAATACATTGAATTAAAATCCAAGGGGTGCAAAGATGGCCAAAAACAGTTTGGGGAATTTTGTGAAGTGAGAGATACGAGTACACATAAGATCAACGTCTGACACATACATACCCAAAAACAGCTGTCTTGTGGACGTGACAAGCCACATAGCATGCAATCCCAAACTATAGCATAACCATGGCAAACATATGCATCTCATGCGGATAGTCTATGAATTTTGAATTAATAAAGGAGAATTTAACAAAATTTTGACTTCCAGAGGCAAGTTATGGGATTTATGAAATAATTTGAAAAATTAAAAAGCTGAAAACCTAGCCTCATTCATGGAGCTAATCAAAGTAATATTGTGGTTGAGAGTTAAGTTTAGTACGAGTGTATGATAAAGTCTATTACCTGTTATGTTCAAGCTTAATATCACTATCAAAATTCAAAAAAACAAGTAACTTTTTTATTTATCCAAACATCTATGCTTAATATACCTTTGGCAAGGTAAGTACTTAAGAGTAAGAAAACATGAGGATGGGTTACACCGTGAATCTCAAACATCATACTTTTTGTATTCAAGTTGTTAAAGCTTGATATACATTGTTGGTCCACAAGTACAACCTAATAGCTTAAGCTTTTACATAAAGTCGTAATCTAACATGGTATCACAGTGAGGTCCTGGGTTCTAGTCATGGTGCCCATGTTTATTGTGTGGTGTTTAAAAAATTACTGTATTCCCTATCATAGGTGTTATTTATCGTGTGTTTATCTCTCCACATGCTATCGGGCTGCATGTGCAGAGGAGTGTTAAAACTTGATATACATTGTTGCCCACAACCTAATAGCTTAAGCTTTTAGAATAAAGTGGTAATCTAACACAAGTTTTACAAAGACGATGGTCCACTTCATTTCCATATCATAGTATGCAAATATAAGAGATAAACAACATGATATTTTACTAGAATAGAAACAATATGACAATTTGTTAAAACCCAAGTTTAAGTACAAGTAAACTACCAATGATGATATAAGAGAATCAGCATCTGCAACATCTCGGATATAGTGAACACCAGGTACATCTCCCCCAATTTTCTCAGGAAGCCTGAATCCAGAAGGCCAAGAAATCATCTTTTCATCATATAACTATATTTTTTTAAACTTGCACCACAAATTGGTGAAGAGTGTACATGCATATGCAGCAAATACAACAAAATAATGATACAAACTAAACGCTTTTAGAACTTATTCAAATGCACCAGTGTACTACATTTTTTTTTTAATAGAAAAAGAAAGATGTTGCTAGATTAAGAAAGAATCTACAATAATAAGGATAAGGATAAGAAATCCTTCAACAATACAGAAAAAACTAAAAGAAAAGGAAACTGAATCAAGCCAATTGGGCTCTCCAGTCCCATTGTACATCTAAAAAACGCATCCCCTTAAAACACCCTGCTGCGAAAGCCCATAGAGACATCAGACCAAAACTTTTCTTCCCCTATCTATGCTTTTTAAACTTGCACTGTGAATTGCCAAGGAAAATGCATGCAAGTGGACCAAATACAACACAATAATGATACATAAGTTTCACAATTTTGAATTATTCAAGTGCATTGGCAAATTCCAAGTCACAAATTTGCTATACAAACAATATTCTTCAGTGAACAATTAGTTGTCTAGTTTATTGAGTACCCAAACATCTTTTCATAACCATAGAAGGTATCACCTCCACTTTTTGTTGCACTCCATTCATGCATTACATGGATAATTTCAATAAAACGTCTTATTGATGGGTTGACATATTCATCAGAAAATATAACCAACTGCAAGCTGCAACTCTTGGTCCCAACCATGTGGCTGACACATGTGACATATTCAAGCAAACCAAGCCCATGCATCTATCTTCATGCTGTTACATCATCAAGCCAGTCACTGCTATATCAATGGCAAGAGGCTTAGGGAAAATTTCATTCCGCTACCGTATAAAATCAAGTAAACATATGATCCAACTACCATTTATTATTCTTTTTTATGAAATTATAGACAAAACAGTGCATGAAGTTTGATTACAGCAATATTCATGTAGGTGCTCTTGGGATTAGCTGATGTCTATTGAGAACCGATTCAAGTAGCTAGGCACCTTGCAGATGTACATCCTGTAGCAATTATAAGGGTTCCATACTTGAGCAGTTTGCCTGAATTTGTTGTTAGGGTTTGCTTCTCAATATCAATACCTAATACTGGATCTTCATACAACATCTGTGCAATAAATAAATAAACAAATGCATAACGATAAATCCAAATTTCGAATTAACAAAATGAAAATCAGTGTCATAACAAAATAACTCGACAAAAAAATAAAGAAAAAACTTAAAAAATATATATTAAAATATGGAGGGTGATCAATGTAGCATCAGAACACTGTTTATTTTCCCAGGGAGAAAATAAAAAAGAACTCCTGGGGATAGCTCTATACAAATTACAAACAAATAGTAGGTAGCTTCAAAGTTCTCAGCCAAGATATTAGACTTTCCAACACTTTGTATTCAAGACAACAGCTCTATCTTTTAGCTGCAATTAGCTGTATGTATTGGCAAATCCGGTTCTTTATTTGCCTACAAGCTAGTTTCATGCAAACAACATAACTGAAAAATTAGTTGCTTCAAGTTTCATCAGTAAAGATTATTACAAACACATTCACAATTCATTCCAAACAAAATGGTAAATCTTTTAAAAATTGACTGAATGAAGAAAGTATCAGGAGTTATAAAATTATTTCTGACTGTTTTTCACAGCTGTTGGAGACGCCTATTACATGGACTTGGGCACGTCTTGACATGTAAGGCATGATTTTATTTTATTCACTTATTTCTTTTGCGAAGAGGTGAGGTGTCAGTTTTTTTCCAGTCTTCATCACATTAATGAATCATGAATTAACATATTTTATTTATTCTCACATGAAAGTAAAATGAAAATCAATAAAAAATAGCTTGTTAGAGATGGAAGTTCCTTTATTTTGAAAATATCCCATGTTCCAGCAGACAAAGCTTCAGCCAACAAGGGTCTACAAGGTCAAGATCTACAAAACCTCATCCCTGCTTGGAAAAAAATTTAAGAAAGCAAACCCAGTGTACTTGAAAGTGAACTAAGGATGTATTCTATCTTATTTTATCTTATGAAAATGTTGTACTTACCTACTGCACACAACACTTATTTTTACCCAATATTTTTATGCATTCTACAGTGCGTATGGTACAACTACACAAAGCAGTGGGAACGAAGTGTGATGTTTGGGTGGTAACTGGTAAGTATAGCACAGCTGTTTGTCTTATACACCAATTAGCAGCATGTCCAATAATCAGCATGTCATATATCATAAAAAAACAGAAAAAACAAAACAAAACAAAAGAAGATTGTAGTCATGCTAGACTCATTTCAATGTCCATACACATGCTGAATGAACATAGTTCATTCAACATGGGTACCTCTTGCATTTTGAAGTGTAAATGTAAAATAAGAAGGAAAAGTCTCCTCAGACTCTAGGTATTCAAAATAGAAATGAAGTTGAAATAAAAAATGCAAATCCGGACCACACACAACATCAAAATAGCATAATAAACAAATGTCTTCATGCCAACGAGTACCTTTAGGTTAATATTACAAGTAAATAATAAAATGAACCACAGTGTTCATTTATCAGTCATGCCAAGAAGTGCATTTAGGTTGTGAACATAGCTATGTGTCACTGTCTGACTATTTTCACACCCTCGTGAAGGGCTGTGCGGCGCTAACTAAAGCACTTTTGTTTAACTAGCCAGCCTATCGTTTACCAACATTCATCCACGAAGCACTTCATTAATATTAATTCAGATAGCAGCGAAAACAGTAATCAATTCATGAAAGTCGTAACAAGCAAGCAGTAAACATTAAAGCAAACGTAATTCATTAACAAATCCTCCGTTGACATGGCGTACTTAGCGAGGGAGGCAAGTAGGATAAGCACGTTGACAATTGCTAGTGAGTTTTACAATGACTGATGAACACTCACCCTCCCCTTAAGAGGTTTTTATGTAATTATCATCCTCGCACTAGGAAATATCAAAGTGACCGAGGAGTCATACTGCCTTATTTGGCTTACAAAGACTCTACTAGCAGAAAATAACCCTACACTAGTATTTACATGATGGAAACCCATCCTAAGCGCACGAGATAAGCAGTCACAGGCAAGCATAATGCCCTGAACAAGCTTAGTTTGTGACAGTCTCCCCCACTTATGCGGTCGACGTCTTCGTAGACTTTTGGCGGTAGGTACACTTCAAATTTGTCCACGAATGGTTGAATATCTTCCGCAGAAATCCAGCTGATTTCTTTGTCATCAAGGCATTTCCACTTCACTAGGAACTTCTGCTGCTTCTTCCTTGAAGATATGAACTTTCTATCTGCAAGGATCTCTTCAACTTCATGTCTGTCAAGTTGCACTGTCTTCAACTCTGCGCTGTTTGAATGACTTCTGCTCAGGTCGTTGGTGTTGGCGTTGAATGGCTTGAGGCAGCTGACATGAAACTGCGGTCTTCTTTCCTGATCTGCCCACTTCTTCATTTGCTTAGAAGCTTTCTCCAGATAGACTTGGGCAAGCTCTGCATTCAGTCTCCATTCTCTAGTGAAGATGCACACCTTGGGACTCTTTCGTTTGTACGGATCGCCCACTGTGTGAGGTAACAACGGCAGCTGGCCTGTAACAAGCTCAATAGGGCTCTTGTTGGTTGTTGAGCGCCTTTGGACGTTGCCATAAAACGGAGCCACATCAAGTAGTTGCACGCCATTCTTCTGGTTGTCATTGACAAAATGGCTCAAGTACTCATCTAGCAGCTCTCTGAATCTCTTCATCTGTCCGTCTGTTTGTCGGTGATAACTTGAAGAGATGTCAAGATGTGACCTGAATATCCTAAAAAACTCTATTAAGAAGTTGTCAGTGAACATTAAATCTTGGTCACAAATAATAACTTGGGGAAAACCCCAATATCCCACAATAGTCACAAGGAAAAATTGTGTCGTCCCCTCTGCCGAACAGTACTTTGGTGCGGCCATGAAAGTACCATACTTCTTCCGCTCCCCCTTGTCTTGTTGGCAAGTGAGACAAGTTTTAGTATAATCAACCACATCATCCCGCGTGTGCGGCCAATAATACCTCCCCAGTAGTTTTGTCATTGGAGTCATTCTCCGCAAATACCCCTCAACAAACTTCCTGCAGTATCTAGTAAGGTCAAGAAAGGAACGCAACTCCTTCACTGTCGTGGGGATCTTCCGTTCTTGAGTCATCCTTACCTTCTCCTTACCCCTCCGGATACGACCTTATTCAACCACTTGACCAGGGAACTTGTTGCTCCGCCGAACGAAAGAGAAATTCTCCTTCTTCACATCCAGACTGTTTCCCCTTAGCCTGTCGAACACCTTCCGTAGATGTTCTTCATGTTTCCTCTGAAACAACACCGATGCTCCCAACGGTGTTTTGAAAGGGCGAACACATCCCGCTTCCAATTCATCAAGTTGTTTTCCCAACTCTACTATCTCTCGAGGCGCAATCCGACATGGCCCTTTAGCAAGTAGTTTCACTCCTAATAACAACTCGATCTCATCCTCCACAGTTCGTCGTGAAGACAAATTGTGAGGCAGCTTATCCGGCAACACCTCCTTATACTCATCCAACACCGCTTGGATGATCATAGGCTCCAGCACTTGGCCTACTTCTTTGTCTACCACCACCGTGGCTAGACGTGTCTGCTCACCCTTACCCAATCCTTCATTAAGTTGTATGACTGAAAGGGACTTCCCGTCGTCTCCTTTCGTTGCAACATCTTGCACTATGCACGAGTGATCTCCCATCAGACACAGGGAACCAGCCGAAGGAATCAGCACTGCCCTCATCCCCCTTCGAAACTTCATTCCTAAAATGACTGGAAAGTCATCCAATGGCACCGCTGTGAAATTCGCATGACCTTCCCATTGTTCAAGCTTTACAGTCACTTGCTTGGCTACTCCCAGAGTAGGCTGGGCTACAGAGTTAACTGCTTTCATGCGTCCTGTATCCTTCTCTAAGGATAAGTTGAGTATCCATGCTTCCAACTGCGAAACAAAATTATGAGTAGCCCCCGTATCAACCATAGCGCGAGTACTCTTCCCATTTATCCTCAAGTCCACAAACATTAACCCTTTTGCTCGTGTAACTTTTGGTGTTTTTTCCTGCTTTTCCAATGCGCTCACCAGCCGCACTGAACCCACCCTAGGGGCATCATCCTCTTCCTCCTCGCTTTCCACCCCTTTTCCCGAAGTAGAAGCTTGTAAGGCATTGAGTAATCTCTTGTGTTGACACTCACTCATTTTACGAGATCCACCACACAAGTAGCATGAAATTTTACTCTTCCCCTTTCCATTGGTTGTGTTGAACCCTTGAGATGACGAAACTTCCTTTGAGGTTGATGAATTAGAGTCGGCTCCCCCACTCTTGGGTTTGCCATTCTTGAAAGACTTTTCACTGTTTCCCTCTCCGCCAAACCGTTTGGACAAAGCGGTATCATCACCAGCGTAGTCAGTCAAGCATTCTGCAGCCGCTTGTACAGTTGACAAGTCTTGAATCCTTTGCCTATGAAGTTCAGTTCTTGCCCACGGTTTCATCCCCTCAAGAAAATAGAACAACTTGTCCTTCTCCGACATATCCCGAATATCCAACATTAAAGCAGAAAATTGTTTCACATATTCGCTGATCGACCCCGTATGCTTAAGATCTCTCAGTTTTCTCCTTGCATTATACTCAACATTTTCAGGAAAGAATTGGACCTTGAGTTCTCTTTTCAAGTCTGCCCAACTATCAATTACACAGCTTCCATTTTCAATTTCTCTGTACTTGGTACGCCACCACAGTTTGGCATCACCAATCAAGTACATGGTCGCAGTATCTACCTTTGCCTGTTCTGAGGCCATCCACACAACGCGAAAGTACTGCTCCACATCAAACAAGAAGTTTTCTAACTCCTTGGCATCCCGGGCACCCCCATACGTCCTGGGTTCTAACACCTTGGTCTTGCTAACTCTCGGAGTGTTGGAGTTTCCCATAGCAAGAACCATCACATTCATCTTTGCATCCAAATCTGCCATCCGCGACTGTAAAGTTTCAACTGTGTGGCGAAAGTCCTCTGACATGTCGCCTATCAAACCTGCTTGACGTTTTTGTGATCCCATCACCTCATCAACAAGTTCTCGGATCTGGGCCACCTCCGCAGCCATAGTATTGGTTGTTGTCTCAACCTATGCTTCCAGCACGCTGATCCTCTCAACAGTGTTTAGTGCCATGGTCACTTACCAAAGCTTCCCAAATCCAACAATAAACGCAATCGAATTCACGTAGCAACTCAACCTTGTGCTCTCACCAAGTGTCACCGACCTGACTCTGATACCAAATGTCACGGTCCGACTATTTTCACACCCTTGTGAAGGGCCGTGCGGCTCTAGCTAAAGCACTCTTGTTTAACTAGTCAGCCTATCGTTTACCAACATTCATCCACGAAGCACTTTCATTAACATTAATTCAGATAGCAGCGAAAATAATAATCAATTCATGAAAGTTGTGGCAAGCAAGCAGTAAACATTGAAGCAAACGTAATTCATTAACAAATCCTCTGTTGACATGGTGTACTTAGCAAGGGAGGCAACTAGGCTAAGCACGTTGACAATTGCTAGTGAGTTTTACAATTACTGATGAATACTCACCCTCCCCTTAAGAGGTTTTTATGTAATTATCATTCTCGCACTAGGAAACATCAAAGTGACCGAGGAGTCATACTGCCTTATTTGACTTACAAAAACTCTACTAGTAGAAAATAACCTTACACTAGTATTTACATGATGGAAACTCATCCTAAGCACGCGAGATAAGCAGTCACAGGCAAGCATAATGCCCTGAACAAGCTTAGCTCGTGACACTATGTTAAGAGATGTCTTCATTCAATGTAGGCAATATCATCATATTGAAGATCAACTATTGTTGCATTAAATGCAAATTTATTTCCTATAAAGCTTCTTAACAAGTGCTCTTGGGGTATTCCTTCACAAAATCCTCCATTTATTTTGAATGAACTCCACCAGTTATCTTCATAAATCAGCACAAATAAAAACTAAAAAAAATAATACAAAAGATGAGGCAGTAAGAAAGTACCTCTATCCCTTTTTCTTTATACCAATCTGGAGGCTGCCTATCCCCACCAGATCCAACACAAGTATGAAAACCCTACAATTACAGAAAAACACACTTTAACACCAGAGTAAACATTGGTGTGAACAATATTCTTGATAAGGGCAGCGATGCCCCACCCTTCACTAAGAATACAAATATTTAAATTGAAACATCAAATCACAAGTTCCTTGTCTGCAGATTGGCAATGGCAACATGAACCACAACAGTACCCAAGTCAACAAAGAGTATAAATTAAGCTAACCAGCTTCAATGGTTTACCAGCACAAGCAAACTATGTAGGCCTTTATATGAGTACAAAACTACATGTTAACCATCTAAATGCGCATCTTCGGAACTGCAAATTCCAAGCATTGAAACATCAAAAGATGCCATGAAAAACATAATTCTTACAGGTAAGCGCGCTGGTTTTTTGTCTAGAGGAAACAAATAACCTTTCGTCAGAGCTGGACGTTCGTAAGGCGCATATGCCTGTGACAACACACAATAAATATCTAATTTATTAATCTAAACCAACAGTTCAAAATTCATATAATCCCGGTTTGTAATCAATTGATCAAATGCCACTGTAAACACCAACACGAACAGAGAATCACCTCTTTAGATACAATGCAGAGTCTTCCATCGGCCATGCCCTGCTCAACGAAAGTCCTAGCGGCGTACCCCGCGGCATTTCCCCCGCCTACGATCACGAACCTGCGAAATTCAAACCCAAAGCTCACCACCACTCATAATCCAACGCTTCCTCCAAAAAGTAAAACTCAATTACAAAGAACAATCAATGAAACGAGCTGAGAAACCGACTCTCGATTCTCGTTCGCGAAAGCAGAAGAAGCCGCGGCGACGCAGCTCCTCCTCGATAGACTTCTGGAACCGACCGAAGAAGGCTGGCGAGTAATGCGATTCAGAGAAGTCGAGCGAGGACACCAGATAGACAAGCCGTGCTTTACGGACAGCGAGTTCGACAAGGTCGCCATCAATTTACGAACTGTAGATGATGAAACAGAGCACAAATTAGGGCTAAAGCAAAGAAAAAAATGAAGAAGACGACGACGATGATGATGGTGATGGTGAGAGAATCAGAGTTATTATTGCTATGTGCAGCATGAACAAGAAGAGTGCGAGGAGTGAGGACCTGATGAAGACATTGGAAAATCGAAGAGGGTATGAATACGAAATTTATATTGTTTTTCGGAGCTAAATTATTATTTTATTTAATTATTTTGGTAGGAATGGCCGTAGAGGAGGTCGAAAGGCCGTGACGTCAAATCGAGCAGCCCAGTGCGATTCCGATCGTCTCAGATGGTTTCGTCATATGAGGGCGTTGAGTCGTTGACAAAGCACGACCGAGGGAAGGGAGCAGGAAGAAAACGACGCCGGTTAACCCTTTTTTTTTCCATTAAATTTTAAAAGTTTTACTTTTAATAGTTTTGAGAAAAAAAAAATGAATATGTATGAATCGAAATTTTAATTTTAATTTAAATAGATTTAGATAAATTTTAATATAATGGTGTATTACTTCTTATTCAAATTTAATGCAAATCTAAATTCAAGATCCCTCCAAATATAGAGTAGTTATTTTTTGTGTAGTGAAAAAAAAATAAAATGTGTTATCCAAGTTGATAATTTTTAAATTTTGTTGTCATTTTTTAACTATTTTATTTAAAAATTAAATCTTGTAATTTTAAATTGTTTCAATAACTTATCATCACTAATTTGTCGACTTTCTTTAATTTAGTATTTTCTAAAACAATTAATCATTTAAGATTTGCTTCCAAGTTGATGATTGCTTTTCAAATCTTAGGCTTTGTGATGACTTTTGGGTAAAATTTATTTTGCAATTAAAAAGCTGAAAAACACTTGATCTCTTATTTCAATACTAATTTAATATACATTATATGGGAAACAGATTTTTTACACCATCTAACATCACGCCAAACAGATTTTCTATTTGCTTATTTTGTTTATGACTCTTAGGTACTACTCCTCTCTTTGCTTCACTATCCTATTATCATTTGTAACGTATGATATTAAAAAATGTGAGTTCTAATATGAAATGAGATTAAAGACATTTCTTCCATGTTTCATTCCTTGTTTCCAAATATGAATTTGTTTCTTCCTTTCTAGATGCAATAACATCCTTCTGCAAGATTCTTTAAAACATCAAGTTTATTTGTATAAATCCATTCACTCCCAATAGTATCAAGTTTCTTTGTATAACTTCATTCACTCCCAATAGTATAAGATAAAACCGTAAATAATTCATCCTGTTCTTCAAATTTTGTTTGAATGTGAGACAACATCTAGATTTTCTAAATATCTCGACATTTAATGAAGATGGTTAACATCTTCTGAATCTTACAAATATATTGAGCAACAATCATTTTCTAACTTATGTCTTTTCTTTAATAGAATGTTTTTAACCATTTTCGATATGAAAAGTTTGATTATGGGTAGACAATCCATTTCCCAAATACACGAAAAAGGTCGATTTCAAGTTGTGTTGTTATGTGTTACTTTCTAACCTACCCCTTTCTTCTTAAAAACTTACATGCAGCCTTTACAAAAAATTCCCCCGACTTTGCAAACTTTTGTATCCATTTCTCTTCTCTTTCATGCAACGAGATTGGGATTCTTAATATTCTCTATCTGCTCTTAGGATGTGTATACATTGATTTTATCGAGCATCTACTCTCTTTTTATTCTCACCCCATAAGTCTTTAACCCTATGTTCTTTAATATGTTCTAGGATAAATGTAATTAGACAAAGAAACACATACTCCTTGCAATAAATTCATGGGTTCTACCAAATATTGATATTTCCACTTCTAACTTTCATGAGGCAACCTTTCTTCAAATAATTAATGTTTTTTAATAGACCTCACCATCCCCATGAAGTTGATTTTGGGCATTTCAATTCCTATAAGGCCACAATTGGGAAATACAATGACTTGCATGGTCTAGCCCAAAGGGAGTTTGATTTGAAGGATTATTATCTAGCCTAAAGGGAGTTTGGTTTGTTGAGAATCCTCCAAACTTGCTTCACTAGCAATGCATAAAGTTTCGGATTTTGCAAGGTGAGTTTTCTTGTCACTGTCTTCTTTCTTACCCCACTAGAAATCTTTGCTCTATTTGTTTAGCATGTTACATACTATCTTTGGGACTCTGAAGGTGCTCATGACATTAATAGGGGCATTTGAGTTGACTAATTTCAAAAGGATGGTTTGGTTTATTTGGAATAATAATTTGTTATGTCATTGTTCTATGTTTCTTTGCCCCTTATCCACTAAATACTTAAATGCGGATACTATTTTAAAATTAATAAAGGACCCTAGATATTTCCCTAAGTCATAGCGTATGTGGACATTAATCCTTCACCCATTATTCCGATTAAAATTAATTGACATGTTTGCATTAAATTGACATGCTTGCTAACTTTTGGAAATTAACTTAGAGACCCATTAATCTTATCAAAATATTTAGCATCTTCTTCGATGATGAGAAATTTTGAAAATCTGTCTTGCAAGTGATCAAACAATCATCAACAAAGGACAAATGACTAATGTTTGGGCTATTTTAGCTCATTTTAATTCCCCTAAGTTTTTCTTCAACAATATTTCCATTTATGATTGCAAGAATAACTCAATGACTAGTATGAAGATAAAAGGTGAAAAGGGTCCCTTGTGTCACCCCTCTTTGGGGTTTAATTGGTTACAATTAATAAGGATTGAATAATTAATTGTTTTAATGCATTGCATTATACAATGGATGCATTTACTTGGGAATTCTATTTTCTTCATAACATTTTCAATGCAGGCTCATTTGATACTCGATGATAAGCTATACTTATGTCCAATTTAATGGTAGTCAACTTTTCTTTTCCTTTTCTATTGTGTTTTTAGAAAATGCATGATTTCCTAAGCAACAAGGATGTTATCGAATATGAGTCTCCCTTTTATGATGGCACTCTAACTTCCCTTATCAAAGAATCCACTATAAGATCAAGTCTATTAGCTAACGATTTTGAAGCAATCTTGTAGATTAAATTGCATAAACTTATTAGTTCTCAAGTCATTTGGGTGAGAAGGAATTCTTGATTTACGAATCAATGCAACATTTGTATGATTCCAACCTTGATTCAAGAAGTGCTCAATAGCCTCAATGACCCTTCCTTACAATATCCCAAATTTCATGAAAAAACACTCCTTGAAGTCCATCCAAACCTAGGGCTTTGATTGGCCTATTTGAAAAGAAACGCTCTTAATTTCTTCAAGGGTAAAAGGTTCCT
Organism: Malania oleifera; assembly: GCF_029873635.1. Classification (NCBI taxonomy): domain Eukaryota; kingdom Viridiplantae; phylum Streptophyta; class Magnoliopsida; order Santalales; family Ximeniaceae; genus Malania; species Malania oleifera. The sequence continues at coordinate 10,890,522 of NC_080422.1, forward strand.
TAAGAATTAACTTTTGGTTATCCATCAACTTCTTTTTTATTGACTATAAGGTCACTTTTGTTGATCTGAATCATTAGATTTGAAAATTGTTTTGAAGTATTTAGCAAATACTTTAGACATTTCTTTCTGGTCTAATATCCACTCACTAGGATTGAGGACTCTCATAACGAAGTTTCTTCTCCTTCTTTCTCAAACAATGGCATGAAAATATTTAGTGTTTCTATCTTCCTTCAAATTCCATTATTTTTTGGTTCTTTGTGTCCATTTCATCTCCTCCTTCAATTTTAAATGTTAATCTAAATAACTGAAAAAAAAAATAAATAAAGGAAAACTTGGATGAATAGACATGCCATAGAAACTTAATTGCCAAAGTCTTCCTCCTTTATGTGAAAAGTTTGTCTAGACACACCTAGAAAATGCTTAATAAAATGAGTTCGTGCTAACATAGGCTCACGGGTCCATGACCCACATTACAAAACCCGATAAAGTACTATTACATGAGTTTGTGTCATCACTGATTCAAGTTACATAACACGATTATAATACACCTTTCAAAGGCTTATAATTTTCTACATGTGTGAAAAGAATTCATGTGTCCAGTTGTCTATTATTGCTCAAATTTTCTTCAAGAGCATTTCATAATATTGCTTACTAGTTTTCTTTGTCACTAAAGTCTTGTTTGGAAATCAGAAAATATAGGGGAAAGAAAAGTAAAACATAAAGGAATTCAATTTCTCATGTTTAATTATCAAGGAAATTGAAAAAAAAATATATATATATCAAATCAATGAACAAAAATTTGGTTTTACACACCATTCACATTTTAATTATATTAGAACAAACTTTCATTTTTTAAAAGTATTTGATATAAAGAAAAAAAATATAATGAAAATGAGTTTTCTCATTTTCCTTTTCTTTCCTTTTCCCACCAAAACCCTTTACCCAATGGAAAACAAGTATCCTTACTATTTCATCTACATGTCATCAAAAATACCATAATCGACCAATTTTGATTCTGCATCGTATTTCTTTCCAATAAGAAAATAGAAAATTGAAAGTACACTTATTAGTCCAATTGTTGAGTTTAGAAACAATAATTTAGTCAATTACTGATTATTGCAATAATATATTTAATAATTATTTTTTAAATTATTTTCTCACCTTGCTACTTTGTTCGAATTTATCGCTAGTGACACGGTAAAATATGACATTTCATTAATTTTTAATAAAAAATAAATTAATTCAACAAACTATTAATCTTAGTTTATAATATACAATGTATTTACTTTTAATATGAAAGTAATTTTTACTTGTAGAATTTAGAAGGTTGCATCAATTAAATAGTTAATTACTCTTCTAATTATTTTGTCCTTTGGGTCAAGCATAATTTATATTTTTAAGCAATTTGCATTAAGCATTTTCAAAGATATTACTTTTAAATATTAAAATATTAACATTTTCGCATAAAAATGATGGTTTTCAACGTTTTTTAATCTACCATGGGATTAAATAACTCAATTGAGTTTAAAAAATTATATATATATATATATATATATATTTAAATTTCCAATACACTTATAATAAATATTGTAATAAAAAAATTAATAATATAAACTTTTGACTTCCAAAAGTAGTAATACTCGTTTGGATTAAATATCCTCTAAATAAAGACTTGTGTGATGCACATAATATATAATAATTTAACATTTGAAGATAAATAAATTAGTGATTTTTTTTATTACGAAGTCAATTAGTTATCTATATCTTGAATGAAAAATACAAAATTAAATAGGTTAATACAACAGAGAGATTGTTTCTATTTTAAAAGATACAATTTATAAATATATATGCCGAATAATGTCATTAGGGATGTCATTCTTGTATACTGAAGTTTCAATAGCTTGCATTTTGAACATTTTTCATATTAATGAAACTATAAATTTTATGCTATAACCCACTAAAAATGGTATGCTAGTATAAGATCTACATTAAAACTTATCTCTCGCTTGTGTGAATTCAAATGTTAATGTAGCATTGTCTTGCTCGAGACATAATATTTGAGGTTTCCGATTTGAATTGTATAAGGGATGATAAAAATTAAGAAAACTAGAAAACGGGTAATCTCTTTCAACTTATTTTACAACTTAAATTTAGCATGAATTTGTATTTCTTAAAAAATAATTAATGTGGCATTCCATAATTTGTGCGGTAGAAGCCTATTGGGCTATGGGTTTTAAGCATTACTAGAGGCTAATGGAATGAATTAAGTTTGTGCGTGTGTTCTAGTTAGCAAGTAGAACTAGTCAAGCTATTCAAGAGATATAATTATGTAATGACTTTTTCTACCAACAAAAGTTAGACTCATCATTAATGTCACCTTTATTTCTGTACCAAATTATAGAAACATATGTATATTGAAAAATATATTGAAATTCTTGTGTTACTTTGAAAAATTTTAAGAAATAAATAAATAATATTGTCAATAAAAAAATAGAGATATGAATTTTATACGTACGTACCAAGAATACCCTTAAAACACGAAGAATGACATTAAATTATTCTAAAATTAAGAAGACATTGATAGCACTGTAGAGGGCTATATCATGTGGATTGAAATGGAAATAGATTTGATAAATTGAAGGTTTGGCCCATTGGGGAATATGCATTGCCCTAGACTCGTCCTACTTCTAAATTGGAGTTGGAGATGAATTACGAACTTTGAATTTTTTGATTGTATGAATTTGAACGAAACATAGTATAAAATTTATTGACCCTATATTTAGGAGTTTAGATTTTAGACATTAAAATTATATATATATATATATATATATATATATATATATAGATTTGGACAAAAATATACTATAAAATTGTATTAAAATTTTCTAAATTCATGCAAGTCAAATCTAACATCTAAAATTTATGCTTCCAAATATTATCTAAAATTTTTTCAAATCCAAATAAGTCTATGCTACCAATACCATCTTAATCAGAAGACAATACTGCTCCATTAAAAATACTGAGGAACAACTCCTTTATATAGGATTTGAAACCCTCAAATCACAAATTATTTTATTAATGTTTAGGTCCATTGAAATCTTGCAGGACCTATATTATTGGAATCAACATCTAACATACCTTTCACTTGTATGGGTCTTAGTGACAACGTGACATCTTATAATTGGTGAACTAAATTTGTTGTGATAGAACAATTCCTTCTAAGTATTTCTCTATAGACCTTTTCTTGGCACCTCGCAGTTATGGTCACAAGCATGACACACGTTAACGTTATTTTTGTTTAATAAAAGGTCGATTTTTATGGATAAAGTGGTCAGGGTTTAATGATAATATATATATATATATTTATATTATTATAAAGCAAACAAACACTACTAATGTAAGTGCTTTATTTTATTCATTATGAAATAAAATACGAAATGTCTTCTTTATGATGAAATCTAAAAATAATTATTGCTTATAAGTTTTTAAAAATCTGTATGCCATGACAATTTTTTCTACAAGTAATAGGCTTTTTAGAGACTAAACATTAGCTTAGGCTTTGTTTGTTACCTTGTGATTTTGAAAAGATTATTAAAGAAAAATTGATTAATCTTATGTTTGGAGAGGTCTTAGATTAGAATTTGTATTGAATTTGGATGACACAAGTAAAATTATATTAAAATTTATTTGAATTCACTCAAATTCAAATCAAAGATCCGAAATTCATGCTTCCAAACGTAGATGAAGGTATTTCTAAAATTGTTTTAGCGGAAAAATTAAAGAAGCAATTATACAGCAAAAAGCTAGTTTTAAATATTTAGTAAAAAATTGAGATGTACATGAAAATAATTAAAGTGTTGTGGAAAAAGAAAGGTAGCAATTTTTATTTTTATTTTTCTAAGAAAATCATTTATTAAATGTACTATATCTAGTTTTTCACTTCTAAGAGTCAGAAAAGCCATCCTGAACTCGTCCTCCGTTGGTTTATTTATACATAAGACTAAAATAAAAATCGATTCGCCTCTATAATTTATACATAAATTTGATATAGTTTTTATTTTACTTCACTTAAAATCTATATCAAATATTGAATTACAACAAATTAGGTAAATTTTTTTTTTTTTTTGCTTTCATTTGTTTTGTCATATATACAATCCAAGTTAAGGATTGATGCATGTAGCATAAAAGAAAGAAAATGTAAATAGAAAGAGATAACGCAAGGCCAAGAGAACAAAACCAACCACTGGTTGCCTTCAGATATGCTAATTTACATATCATTTCCTATTACAAACGCAAAAAAAAAATTTACATTTCACCTAAACCAAAAAAATATAAGAAAAATCATGAGCCTATAATTGACACAAGCAGTAGATCTCATATTTCTCGCTTTGCCACAAAGGTAGTGGCCCAAACCCATCATACCATATAAAAACCCGAATTGTGACCCATTTTTGTCGGATCACCACCCCCTATTTTGTATCTGTCCATCCAAAAACCACGACCCAATTCGGACCTACCCGTTTGGGGTAAATCCAAACCCGTTTCCAGTAAATTGGGCCCCGTCACAGAATTGGGGCCGCCGATACTTTACCGGACTGATCCAATACATCGAGGACCACCGTCCTACTCCTCACGATCCTATGGAAGACCTCTCTGATTTGTTGCTGCAGTGGGACCAGCCCTTCCTCCATTTTCCGGCAACTCTCAGCCAGATCGCCCACCTGGGCTGCGATCTCCTGCGCCCGCTCCTCCTCCACCGGAAACTGGCACGCATCAGAGGCCTCCACCAACGACTGGCTTATCTTCTCCATCCGCTGCATCTCGTCCATCAACCCAGCACACGCCTTCTTCTCCTTCTTCTTCCACTCCTCCGATATCCGTTCCTGAAGCCCAATCATCGACTGGGCCCAGCCCAAGTTTCTCGGCACCGGAATGTGGGCCGCCAGCCCAGTCCTCTCCTGACACGGTATTGCCGCTACCAGGGCCCACATTACGAACACCATCACCGTGCTAAGAATGTAAACGGGCTGGGCCATCCCCGACGGCTCGACGCCGCGTGGCGCCACTAGATTCGTCGACATCGCCTGAATCTGCTTCGCCGCCGACCAGGACTTCGACACGCTCCAGGACAGGGATCTCAGGGTGCCGGCACTCCGGTCCTTGGCGCCTGACGGGCCGGAGCGCCGCCCGAGGGACCACGACCGCTCGGTGGATTTTCCGGAGTTGCTCTCCTTGTCGTCGAGGGTGACGCAGGCGAGGAGGGAGAGGAGGGCACGGCGAGCACGGCGGAGCTGGGCCTCGCCGATCGGGCGGCTCTCGAGGGCGGAGACGGCGATCTCGGCGAACTTCTGACAGTGACGGACGGAGTCGATGCCGTGGGAGATGGCATTGCAGACGTCGAGGGCTTTGACGGACCGGTCGAGGAGGTCCGGAATGAGGCGGTCGAGGGGCGGCTTGAGCATGTGGGAGGGGTCGCGGACCATGACGAGGACGGCCTTGAACTCGGCTTCGCAGCAGAGGAAGACGTCGAGGAGGTTGCGGAGCCAGGCGATGGAGAGGAGGGGGTCGGGGGGGTGGTCGGAGGAGGGGGCGTCGGAGGAAGGGGGCAGGAGTTCGGCGAAGCGGTCGGCGACGTTTTTCTGAAAGAGCTCGAGGTCTTCCAGCTCTTGCTCGTGGTTGCCGTCCATGGAGGCGATCTGGTTGCGCCGGATGCTGATGCGGCCGAGGAAGGAACCCTGATACTCTGTTGCAGGCATGATTGATTTTTAGTATTATTGAGAAATTGAGAATTATTGAAGAATAATGGAAGCAGAAGAAGGGGCGGTACAGAAAGAGAGAGGCAGTCTAAAGAGGAGAATGAGAATGGCAGTTATATATGGTCTAATTAAAGATAGGGTCAATTGGGGCCTTTCACTTGTCAGGGACGAGACCGTTTCTTCTACCTTCTCCAGAACGCTGAGTGGCCAACTAGTGGCAATCCCTTCCCTTTTTTTTATTCCCATTCTACCCTCCCCATAATTACCAATATAAATAATTTGATTAATTAATTAACTAAAATAAAGCACTATAAATTTTAAGGAATTCTATGTAATTATTTTAATTTACTAATTTTAACTTATTAAGTATAAAAATTAAATTGAGCTTGAACTCATCATATTCGGTTTAATTTGATTGATTTAGATAATTAAGAATATTAAACTTATTTAATAGTCAAATTGTGTATAATCATATATTTAATATGCATATTTAATATACATAACACTTGGAGGATAAGGAGCGAATTTTATATTTCAATCTAAAGAAGGCACACTTAATTTGATCAATTTTCAAGTTTTAAAATAAAAAAAATTAATTTCTTAGGAAATTCAAATCAAATCAAACTAAAATGTTAATATTTAAAAAAAAATTGTCACAGTTGAGCATGTTTAATCCAGACTAATTAACTTAAATTTTTAACATTTTTTTTAATTGTATTAAAATAATTGATTTATAAAAATAAAATTTTATTCATAAGGCATAATTGTGGAATGGCAATTACGTGATTTAGGGGAAAAGCGGGGCGGGAAGTGGAGCAGGGGTTGCTGAGTCATCAAAGCAAAGGCATGGTGCCGAGGGACGCGTAGGTGTGGCCCCAACAAGGCGGAGTCTGCGCCAATGAGGAGGTGGAGAGCTAAAAGGCGAGGGGTCCTAAAGCGGGAAGGCAGCGTTTTGACCGAGTAGCATCCGTGTGATTCCATACGACGCTTGTGCATGATCCTTGCTGCTTACTCACCTTCCGCTCGTACAATGGAGACCACTCGTACTCTCTCGACGAATGCTGGTCGTCCACGTCACCTCTTGCTGATGTCTTATAACCCGCTGATGAACTTTGGTTGGCTGCTGAGCGGCGCGTGGACTGGAAACCGTCGATTTGGCCTCTGATTAGGAAATACAATTAAGTTTTTTGGGCTGGAGGGGAGCAAGAATATTGGGCCTAACGGCTAATGGGCCGCTAGGCCCGCTACTTAGCTGATTTTTTTTTGTCCTTAATTATATACTACCAGCATTTTATAATTTTCCCTTAAAAATATTTTTTTTCTCTGTCCTTAATTACATATCATTCATTTGTCTTTGAAAATTTTTTCCTCTTTACATTTATTAAGTTAAAAAAAAAAACTAACTTGTAAGAAGCAAGCGGCTCTTGAGGATTGACGGCATAATTAAAAAATATATATTTTTAAAATTTTAAATATTAATAGAAAGTTGATATGAGGGGGTATGACTGTCTATAGATTCAAATTTGAGAGGAGGTTTGTGAGATTTTAAAAACTTTAGGGGAGCACCTTATCTTTTTGACAAATTTTAGTCTTTTATCCTAAAATTTTTTTTCAAGAAAGAAAAAAATTTATATTTAAAATAAAAATTACATAATATAATTAAAAAATTAAAAATTAATTATGTGTAAAAATAAAATTTTATTTTTTATTTATTATATAATTTATTTTATTTTTTACTTTCTTTGATAACTAAATATTAAAAATAGATTTGTTTATATTTTCTTTTTCTTCACTATACATTTTTTCAAGAAAAAAATATACGTATAAAAGGATTTTTTTATAATTAGATATTGAAAAAATATAAGAGAGAGAGTAAATTAATAAACAAGATTTTAATATTGAGCATTATTGACGCTTTTTAAAAATGTTTATTTATATTATAATATATGTTTATTTTTAATCATGATATAGAAAGAAAGTATAATAAAACATATTTTTCTCTCATTTCCTCAAAAGAATAGCCAAATTCTTAGGGTGATTTCGTAATACTTTTTTTTATGAGTTTTTATTTTTTAAAAATAATAAGCTTGGTATAATATGTCTGATAAATAGTTTTTCCAATTTAAAAAAATTCAATATTTAACTTTTTTTAGGAAACATTTTAAAACTTTTTCAAAGTCGGAATTTTAAAAGCTAAAAACTTAACATTTTCCAAACACAAAACTGTTTTATTTCCAAGGTATCATCAATTTTTAACAAATATTTTTTTTAAAAAAAGTCTTCTCCATATGCGTAATTAGGCTTCCTTATTAGGTATTTAACAATGAGAAAAACAGATAAACGAGAATCTTAAAAACATGTTTTTTTAACATAAATTTGACTAGTGAAAATCGCAAAATATTGCTAAGACATGTGCTATAAATTTAGAGGTCAAAGTGAATATTTTTTTTAATAAAGAAAATCTCATGTAGAAAAGAGATTCAAACCTTTCGTTGTTTTATAATCAATACTCTCTAATGCACTTTTTTTTTTAATTATTTTTAAAAGCTAGGGGTGCAATACGAAGACTTCCCAGGAGGTCACCTATCCTAATACTACTCTCTCCCAAGCACACTTAAAGAAATTCTGATGGGATTTTATACATTAGTGCTAGTATGATCACACCATCTTTAATGCACTCATCAAAATCATTCAAATGACAATCTAATTCAAGAATTATAATCTCTACAATTTGTAATGACGGTGAAAGATAGATTTAAAATAATTAATAAAAAAGATAGATGAGAGAGTTGTATGTCCCATATTGGTGTTGAAAATATTTCCAATGAATAAATTATTAATAGTGAAATGATATTGATGAATTGTTATCATTATATATTATTAGAGAAATCTACCCTTTCCATATAGAAAAATATACAGTTTCCTTTTTTCAATTATCTCATGTATATATATACCCTTGTATCCCTTGTAATATGTGTGCATCAATAAAAATTTTATTTTCTCCTCCAAATTTAACATGGTATCGGAGCTAACCTAATTTATTTTTTCTTCTTTCTTGCCGCGCCGCCCCACTGTTGTGGGTCTCTCTTGCCGTCACCCTCTCCGGCCTCCTCTCCTCGCTCGTCTGTCTTCTGCAGCAATTTTGGCGTCTCTCTGCTACAACTCACGACACCCTCTCGTCTCACTCTGTCTCGGCTCTCTCCCACTCGGCCTTTCTCCAGCGTAGCTCAGTTCCTCCTCTCCGGCATTAGTTGTCTTTGGCTGTCTAGTTTTTTGGCATCAACAACGTTTGTCTTCTCCGGCTTGTTCTCGTTGCACCTCTCGCTTGTTCACCTTTTTGGAGGGTTACCTCCGATTCACGAAACCAAAGACGCACAACCTCGTGGTTGTCGTTGCCCTCCTTCACGGGTTCGCCACTGCACTCTTTGTAACACCGGCATCGTTCCTTCTCTGTACTTAAGAGTTCGCTGCTACATCTCTGTGTTCCGGCGTTGCTCTCTGCTCTCTATCATGCTCATGAGTCTCTGTTTTGGCCAGTGCATCTCTAGTTGATCCTCATCTCTTCCCTACAAGAACCTCCTCATCCAAGGCTATCTTCCTAAGCCTGTCACTCGCGGCCAGACACTGCTGCATTCGCCATCACTCTTCGTTATCTCAAGTGGCCTTCCAGTGGAGCTTTGGTGATTTCCAGCAGCTCAGGTGTTCATTGGTCATCATCTCTCAGTTCTTTCGGCTGTTCTCAGTTCCCTCTACAACCCGCTACTCCGGCTGTCTTCTTCGACGATCTCGTATCAGTTCAATAATCCGACGTCATCATATCCGGCATTATCTCAGTCAGGCGAAGTCTCATCTCCATTATTCCTCAGTTATACGGCGGTTTTTTCCCATCTCCGGCATCATCCTTCTTAGTTCTAGTTCGTCGTCTCAGCTAGTTTCTTTCCGGCAATCCATCTCAATCGTGTTTTCTCTTTCGGCACCCATCTTCTTCGACATTTTTTCAATTGATCATTTTCGGCTCCAACTCACCTTAGTGGCCTCAACACTTCGACGACATCTTCAGCTTCTCTGATTAAACTCGAATATTATCAAATCGAAGGTTTATATTTTTGCTTGTTGCAAAGATCGGATTTGACCAAATTCAGCAGTTTGATTCCTATGAACTCATCTGACGTTATGGAAGCATTTAGTTTTTCAATGGCGGAAAAAATGGTCATAGGTTCTTCAACCTCTTTTGAGATTGTTATCCCTTGTCTCACCAGCGAACAATACCGTCAACTCTTGGATCTTTTATCACCCTTGAATATCAACTCTACTAATTTTTCCGGTAACCTTGCCTCTTGCCATTCTACTTCTCTTTCTAATACTGAATGGATTGTTGATTCAGGTGCCTCCGATCATATGACTTCCAATTTGTCTTCTCTTGATAATATTCAACTCCTCAATCTGCATTGCCCCATTAAACTTCCCAATGGTGACATTGTTCCTGTAACTCATATTGGCACTATGCAGTTTTCTTCTAATTTCTCTCTTTCTAATGTTTTTTATGTGCCTTCATTTGAATTTAATTTATTATCCATTAGCAAACTTACTACTTATCTCAATTGTGTTGCTATATTTTTTTTCTACCTTTTGTGTCATTCAGGACCTATCAACGAGGAAGTTGATTGAAACATGTGAAGTACAGGATGGACTTTACCATTTTAAATCTCCCCCCGCCTCAGTTTTCCACTCTCAATGTGTTTCTAACACTACTCGTTGACATCAACATCTTGGTCACCTTTCCATTTCATGTATTCCAAAAACCTTAAATATTTCTTCTTCTCATTTGCCTTGTGATGTTTGTGCTAGAGTAAAATACACTCATTTACCTTTTTCCTTGAATACACATAAGAGCACATTTTGTTTTAATCGGATTTATTGTGATATATGGGGTGGTTATCCTATAACTTCACTCTCTGGTGCACATTATTTTTTAACAATCGTGGATGACTACTCATGTGCTACATGGGTCTATCTTATCCGCCTGATCTGATGCTTTCACTTGCCTTAAAAATTTTTGCGCCGTGGTCAAAAATCATTTCAATTGCACTGTTAAGTATGTACGCATTAATAATGATCGATAATTTCTATACACCCCGCTTCAAACTTTTTTCCATGATCAAGACATTTTTCACGAACGCACATGTGTGGATACACCTTAGCAAAATGGTGTTGCCGAGCATAAACATCACCATCTTCTTAATGTGGCTTGGTGTTTATGTTTTCAAGCCAATCTTCTCATCTCTTTTTGGGGCGAATGCATTCTAACAGCCACCTATTTAATTAATCACACTCCTTCATCCAGCCTCAATCATAAGTCCCCTTATGAACTTCTTTTTCAAAAACCACCCTTGTATACACACTTGTGAGTGTTTGGGTGCTTGTGCTATGCCCAAACCACTCGCCAACATCGCAATAAATTCTCTTCTCGTGCTATTCGATGTGTTTTCTTGGGTTATCTCGCTCATCATAAGGCTAATCGTGTATACGATCTTGAAAACAAAAAAAATTTCATCTCTCGTGATATCACTTTTAAAGAACATATTTTTCCCTATCATCTCATACCTCCATCTCCTACATCTTCTCCCGTCCTTCCCCTTCTTATTCTTAATATACACCCTTCCTACACACCTACCCCTAGCCCCCTACCTCCCTCTCCTTCTCCCTTGGTATCTTCCCCGACACCCTTAGCCTCAGCCTCACCCTCTCCACCACCCTCTCCACCGCCCCCTCCACCCACCTCTGCACTGTCCAAACGAGCTGTCACACATCCCTCTTACTTGGCTGATTATATCTACCCTACTTTACCAAAGTCCTCAACGGCTTCACAAGTTTCAAGATGTTCCTCAATACTGTTCATTGTCTTTGCTCCTTTTTATCTTATCATCGTTTCTCTAATCAACATTTGGTTTTTCTTTCTGTTATATCCTAACATCCCGAACCCACCTCATATTCTTAGGCTGTGCTGCATCCACATTGGCGTGATGCCATAACTTCTGAAATCCAAGCCTTAGAAACCAATAATACATGGGTTATTCAACACCTTCCACATGGCAAAAAACCAATTAGCTGTAAATGGGTGTTCAAAACAAAACTTCGGGCCGATGGATCCACAAAACGACACAAAGCTTGCTTGGTGGCCAAGGGCTACACTCAGGTAGAAGGTTTGGATTATCATGACACTTTTTCTCCTATTGCTAAACTTGTTATTGTTAGGTGTGTTTTTGTAGTGGCTGCAACTCGGAATTGGCATCTACTTCAATTGGACGTCAACAATGCTTTTCTCCATGATGACCTTGATGAGGAGGTCTATATGCTCCCTCCATCGGGTTATTGCAAATAGGGGGAGACTCGTGTTTTTCATCTTCAGAAATCCCTTTATGGTCTTAAGCAAGCCTCACGCAATTGGCTATCTAAATTATCTTCTATTTTACTTGTTGCAGGTTTCACCCCATCTTAGGCCGACCATTCTCTTTTCACCCGCTTTCGGGGTCAGTCTTTTACTCTCATTCTTGTTTATGTTGATGACATTCTCATGGCAGGTAATGATCTCTCCGATATTAGCACTTTCAAAGTCATGCTTGCTCAGAAATTCAAACTAAAGGATCTTGGAAAATTAAAATATTTCCTTGGCCTCGAAGTTGCTCGCTCTCCCACTAGCATATTTCTTAATCAATGCAAATATGCTCTTGACATCCTCACTGATAGCGGTCATCTCAGTGCTTGTCCTGCCCACTTTTCCATGGAACAAAATCTCAAGCTCAATAAAAAAATATCATTTTATATGAAATGTTTAAAATAATAAATTATATTTTTAAAATGGGTAACCCATTTATGAAATAGATGGGTTTAGGTTTATATAATAGTCACGCATAAACAGGTCAAACCAAACCTGAACTTGTTTAACCTCGACCCATTTATGATCCGTCCGAACTCTGATCCATTAACCTATTTTTTCACCTTTAGTTTGTATAAATACTTGCCCTTTGAAGCCCCCACGTACATGGCGCGGTGAAAAGGCATCAGCACGTAAGAAGGAGCATCGAGGGTTCAATTTCAGGTAGATATCAAGGAGCCAGCGGTACATGTGGATAGTGAGAATTTACTCTGTGAACCAGCGGGGACTATGGATGGTGAGAGTTCGTTCTGTGAGCTAGCGAGGATCGTGAGTGGTAATGAAGATGTGTCCCGAGAGTCGAGTTGATCGAACATCCAACTAATGTACGGAAGTCGTGTTCGTATTCCGAACCTTACCTAATCAGTGAGACCTATGGGGAGGACGTTGATCCGTAAGTTTGGTACCGCACGAGGGGGTTCAAAGGACTTATTAGTGGGTGGAGTTCCTATGTAATAAAAAAAAAAAACTTGCCCTTTGAATTTGTCATGTTCACAAATCTATATTAAATAGTTTCATGTCGTTTTTTTTTTTAAAGAAAATCCCTACTGCATTGACAGAGTAGTACTTCATGAATACAACCCCAAATTTGGCCCCCATTTTTTGGATTAAAAAAAAGTACAATCAACAATAATATATATGGTAAGAGGAAAGATTTATTAACACTAGGCAATAAAAATAGGTATAATTTATTCGGCTAGAAACTGAGGTCAAAGTCAAAATGCACCTGACAGGACAAACCCTCCATCTCTTAGGGATCTTCCAACCAGCCGGCAGATCTTAATTGGTCCAACCCCGAATAATGGTATAACTAAATGCACCATTCCATAACCCTAATTTCTTTTTTTTTTTTTTCGGGAAAGATGGTGCACGTTTTGTTCCCCAATTAGATGCGTCCATTTTGACCACAAAATTATAAAATAAAAAGAAAATGGAACCAATCATCCACCAATGTTTCCAACCATTGAGTCTTATTAATATTGGAAAGGATTATTATAATTTTTTTTTTATAAATAAAAGGTTCTGTATCGAGGGCAAGAAGTTCCACATCATACTTTTCATATTCACTGAAATCAAATATAGATATTTGATCATTTTCTAATGTTCGTATGTGATTTATTATGTATTTGTTTGACTGTCACTCTAAATTTTTAATTTAGACAAACTTAAAATAAAATAAATATTCTCAAAGTCGTAACAAATATTTTGTAAAATTTTAATTTTACTCATATTTCTATCTTACTTCTTTCTATGAAAAATAAAATCAAATTATTAACCTGATCGAGTCAATTCAATGAGTACTGTTGATTAAATTAATCTCTACTATATCTTCAATAATCTAATTGAAAGTCAACTTTTTTATAAAATCAATCTGGATAACGAAACAATCCTAATTTTGAGAGAAAAAAATTCATTCATTCTAACAGTGGCTCTATGTTCGGGGAAGTTTTAAATTTTGATAAAATATAATATAAAATTATATCAAAATTTATCTAAATTTATTCAAATCTAAATTAAAGATTTGAAATTCATATTTCCAAATATAACGTAATATTATTTTATTTTATTTTTGATAAAGAGAGTTAAGCAAATCATGTCTCATTTTGAATTATAAAATTTATTAGGGTAGGGTCAATGTTGACACCCATATAGATATATATATATATATATATATATATATGCAATTATATGTATGGTTTGATTGGTTGGTAGGAAAGGAATCGGTAGGTTGGAAATAGGAATATTGTTGGCCCCTAATTAGGTCCTCTGTGAAGAAAAAATAGAAGGAAAAAGGGCCCTTCCCCTTTACCAACAAAATTATAAAGGAAAGAGGAGGGTGTCATGACACTTTTGACACGACTTCACTCCTTAACGTAACTCTCCCTCTCTCTCTCTCTCTCTCTCTCTCTCTCTCTCCATCAAAAGTATCTTATAATTACACAAGGGTCAAGAGCGTGCCGGGCTTGTATCTTGCCACGTGGTTACTGTAAATGCAAATGTTTAGATTGAATAGGGCATAATTGCATACAAGTAATGAAATATAATGGAAAGTTGTATCAAGCGTCAAAATGATTAGATATGAATGGTATGGTTTTACCAAGAAAAGTTCTAAATTTGTAAAGAAAAAGTTTTACTGAGATGTCAATGATTAAATTTTTTTTCCAATGGAATAAGAATGGTTGTATTCGTAGTGATAATTAAGAATAGGGCGATTATTCAATGAGAGAGAATCATAATATCTATGACGTTTTGACCAATTAAAAAAAAAAACACTTTGGATTATATGGTGATACAATAACGTGTGACTAGAAAAAAATAAAAAGGGCAATGCTATGTTGGGGGTGAAACTTGAGCTTAATTAATGAAGTGCTAAGAAAAGTAGGTCACCCTTAATGGAGTCTGGTTCAAGCCTTGTCAAGTCAAAAATCTCTCCATAACATCTCAAGACTCTGCATTGATAACGTAGCATGCCACGTGCCTTGCGATTAATTTGATTGTTGGGTGCAATTAATGTTATATTTTATGATTAGAAGGTAGAAGGAGGTATTTACAATTGTGATAATGGATCGTACTCTTTTTTTTAAATTAATGTTTTTTTTTTTTTAAATAAGAGCATGAATCTCGAGAAAAAAATTAGGTCTTCTGGGAGGACAAGCATGGATGGATGGCAATGTAGAGTGGTTAGTCCATTCTAAGATTTTAGAGAAATAAAATTATTAAAAACTCACATGTCTGCATCGTTCTGAATTCTTACGAGAATTTAACTTTATAAAACAATAATATCTCACGCAAAATTACCAGATCTTAAAAAATCATTATCATACCAGATACTTTTAGGATTTATTATTATTAAAATGTACATTAAAATTATTATAATAATAATTTTTATTGTATATAGATGTTTATGCTCGTCACATTACAAAAAAAATGATTTTTAGTGACGAAATAATTAGTGACTGAATTAAAATTGTTACTAATAATGAGCTATTAGTGACAAAAATAAAATTTATCACTACTAATCAATGTATTTGTGACGATTTTTCAATCCGTCACTAATAATGCATTTTTAGTGACGAAAATAAAATCGTCATTAAAAGTAGATTTCCACTATAGACAATGTTATTATGATTACAGGTTAAGATTTGTTTTAATGTACTTTTAAAAGTAACACTTGAATACTCACATTAAGTCGAACTTTATATTTACATTTTATAAAAATTTTAGCAAACCAAACAAAACTATTTCCATTAAAGAATAATCCAATTCTCAGGCATAAAATATCTAAAATTGCTCATTTTTCATAGAAAGACGATATAATTTATACAATAATTTGAATCAACTTATTTTTAAAAATTCATTTTTAGCCTTGAGGATGCTAACCCAAGCTTAAGTCCGTGATTAACCGCATGCAAAATCGAACAAGATCAATGTTCATAAATCAACTGCACTCAAATTACCCGATTGGAATAAAATGTTGTACAAAATTAAATTAAATTATATCTAAATCAATACTCAAAATTCGTACTCCCAAACACAACATAAATTTTTTTTTTCTGCCCAATTCCAGCCCATTTTGAAATGCCAAGTACGTAGCTTTTGTACTCTTTCGTTATGTTTCAAAGGCATTTCTCAATTTGGAAATCCAGTTACTTTGTACGAAGGTGGCAGCTTGGGAGTGCGAATTTCTGGGCTTCTAGTAGTTAAAGGCCCATATAGATTGACAGAGCAGGCCCATGTACAAGAGTCAGATTTAGCTATAAGCCTAAGGTACCGGTCGGACTGGACTGGGTTGGTTTATTGGGCTGGATTGGTTCTAGTTGTTTAGGTCTGTAGGCCCAGCCCGTCTAAGAAGTCCTTTCTGGGTTTGGCGGAGGCCCGCTGAACCCTCGGCCAGAGCCCAGAAGGGATGAGCCATTTTTCAAAATGTTTTTTATTATTCAAAAAAAAAATTTTCTTATAAATTTTTAAAAATGAAAAATAAATAAAATTAAAATTTTATGTTATATTTATTTTTTCCATAATTATACCCTTAGGTTATGTTCAGGTTAAGACTTCTGTGAGAGAAATGGACAGAAAAAGAAAATAGGATAAAAAATAATTTTTATTTTTGTTTTCTCTTTATCTCAAACACATTTGAAAAAAAATTATTTAAAAAATGAATTACAAAATTTTTATTTATTGATTTTCTTGACAACCAAATAAGAAAAAACGCTTAACCGGATTAGCTTAAGTGGTAAGAACGAACTTGTAATTTTGGAGACCTCAAGGTCACGGCTTCGATACCCCCTTAAGGCATTATGCCGGTGAATTACCAGGGGCGCGTTAATGGGCGGGCGGCTTTCACCCCCTCGGGTTTGGTGTCACGCCATATATAGTGTCCAATGTGATGCGACGATGGTTAGAGTCCCCGAATTTTTCAAAAAAAAAAAAAAAAAATCCCATCAAACTTGTCATGGTCTGTAGTTTTCTAAATTTAAGAGTTATTCAATGCATATTCCAAAAGGTTAATTAGATGCTACCAAGTGTGTGCATGTCTAAGTTGCACATCTAGATCGATAACAATTTATGAATAAAACTATAATTCCCGATATATCTAATTAGTTGTACTTTGAAATATAGGTTTTAATTTATAGATGAAATTAGTTCTTTTTAGGATTGCATGTAATTGTTTTAAGTTAAATGGATTTGAACCAAATTTTGTACCTAAAACATTTTTTTTTTTGATTTAGAAACTTAAAAGCAGAAGAACTGAGTGGTTAGATTGATTTGAGTTGATTAATTTAGGTTTCACTAAAGATAAATGAATGGAGGCGGATGGAGGGAGCAATCAAATTTACCATAAAAAGACAATAAAAAAACATAAAATATCTTGAAGACACAATTGACAATGAAGTTATGTCCATTTAATTTATAATGATTAAGAACTTGCTTGCTGCAATCTTATAAATTGTAGCTTATTATTTCCACTTATGAGAACAAATAATATGAGGACAAATAAGCAAAACAAAAGGTCATGGGCCTTTTTTTTTTTTTTTTCACAACTTAATTAGTATTGTTTAACTCCTTCTTTAGTGTGTGTGTGTGTGTTTTGTTTTTTGTTTTTTCGAACATTCCTAAAATTTGATCTACATGCAATAGAGAGATCATTCTTTCGGGTTGCACCATATCTATTGTGAACTTGAGGAAAGTGGGGTTCACCGGCATTAGGCAATTTGAGTTCATATTTATCTTATTAAAAGTATATATGTGATCTAGCAAGCTATTGTTTTCAATGAGGACTCTATAAAGTAGTTTTCAATTTCCAAGGTCACTAATAGGGTATGATTATCATAAGGGATTTAAAGTCCTTGGAGGTCCTAAGAGTGAGATGATACGTAAAAGGAGGAAATTGGTTTTACTTATTTTTCTATATTTATTTTGTTATTCAATTAGTCCTTTTGTTCAATTTTCGGGCTATGATCTTCTATGTAGATGAGGTGTCTCCTCTTTTAGATCCTTCAAATATCATGTTGTTGCTACCCACTAGGTTCTCATCAATGTCGTCATCATCATTAAGCTTCTTTTCTTACTAATATGCTAATTTAGAATGTCTTGTTCACAATTTTCAAAGACATGCTTAAAAGTCTTGATGGAACTAATTTGTGCAGACGCCTTTGTTTGAGGCCTGGTCATAGGTGGCCGAACTAGTCATGGAGTTGTTGATCTTGCTCCATATGCATTAACATTGCTGGCAGAGGTGTTGAGGAGAGTGAAATGCTTGAACAATTTCTTTAAGGTATGACCTTATTTGCCCAATGCCTTCTAATATTTTCAATTCTCCTTCAAAGGTTATGAGGTGCCTTCCTAGTTCTTTAAATTATTTCTCTCTCATCTTTCATTAGTTTGACCTCACACACAACTTGCATGATATCCTCTTCATTAGAATCCTTTTATTATTATTATTATTATTATTATTATTATTATTATTATTATTATTATTATTATTATTATTATTTGTGTTGCTGCCAAAAATGTCGATCTGACCTCCGATGAGCTTTTCGATCCCAATCACCTGAAAAGGACGAAAACAAATGCGGTTTAGAGGACCCAGAGTGTACTTCGGGGGATCTCTCCAATACCTAAGTAAGGGAGTGCTTTAGAGAGGTTGTAAGTAATAATGAAATTGGGTTAGAATGAGATACCTGAGTCTCTTCGTAGTACCCCTTTTATACTTGTCAGGTTTGACCTTGGTAGATCTGTCATTTATAGTGCTTGGCGTGGATCACTTTGATCATTATAGCACAGGTGTGGATCACTTCGGTCAATATATGACCGGTGCCAATGGCTCTAGTGGAGCAATTGACTTTGTAGGTGATTTCTCCCATTAATGTTGGGCACATGCCTTCTCTTTAGGGTAGGTGATATATTTGGGGTATATCAGTTGCTCTCCCCTTAGTTTCAAAGTTTTGAACCATGTTCCCAAAGTTCGAAAGTTGTTCTCATTGGGCTTTTGTGGCCTAGTTGTGTTTCATTCGGGTGATGAACCGATCAAAAGCAGTCATGCATGGTTTCTTAATGGGAAATTTCTTACTTCTTTATTTACAGCTTGCCGAGCCGGATTTGAGGCGTGCTCGACTTACCTGAGCTGATCTTGCGGTGCTCTTGGCTTTTTTGAGCCAAACTTGAGGGGGAGTTGGCTAGTCCGAGCCGAGGTGGAGGCATACACGACTTTGCTGAACCGATTTGCCGAGCCAGATTTGGGTGTGGCTTGTCGAACCGAATGTACTAACATGTAGGTTCATTTGAGCCGATGCTTCTATGTGCGAGTCGTGCCGAGCTGGATTTTTTGGCTCACCTGAGCCGATGATGCCGAGCAAGTCATTGTCGAGCATTTTGTGTTGAGCAAGTATCCATAAGGCATTTGTGCCGAGTAGCTCATCATGGGGCATTCGTGCGGAGCCGTCAAGCTGCTCTTCATGGGGCATTCTTGCCGTGCTGCCGAGCTACTCTATGTGGGCATTCTTACTGAGTTGCTCCTCATGAGAATTCTGTCGAGCTACCGAGCTGCTGCTCACGGGCATTCTTGACGAGCTGTTCTTCAAGGGCATTATTACCGAGCTGCTGAGCTGCTCTTCATGGTAATTCTTGCTGAGCTGTCGAGTTGCTGTTCATTTGGAATTCTTTTCGAGCTGCTCTTCGTGGGCATTCTTGCTAAGCTGCTCTTCATGGGCATTCTTGCCGAGCTGCTTTACATTGGCATTCTTGCCGAGCTACTCTACATGGGCATTCTTGCTGAGCTGCTATACCTGGGCATTCTTGTCGAGCTATTCCTCATGGGCATTCTTGCCGAGCTACCGAGCTGCTCTTCATGGGCATTCTTGTCAAGCTGCTCCTTATGGGCATTCTTGCCGAGCTGCCGAGCTGCTTTTCATGGGCATTCATATCGAGCTACCGAGTTGCTCTTCATGGTGATTCTTGCCGAGCTGCCGAGTTGCTCTTTATTTGGAATTTTGGCCGAGCTGTCAAGCTGCTCTTCATGGACATTCTTACCGAAATGCTCTTCGTGGGCATTTTTGTCGAGCTGCTCTTCATGGGCATTCTTGCCGAGCTGCTCTTCATGGGCATTCTTGCTGAGCTTCTCTACATTGACATTCTTGCCGAGCTGCTCTACATGGGCATTCTTGCCGAGCTGCCCTTCGTGCGGAATTTTCGCCGAACAGCTCTTTTGGCCTCACAAGTGTTGCTCATCAAGTGTAGACACCCTATTTTTGCCCAAGGCCCAATATATTATTTTTATTTTTATTTTTATTTATTTTACTATTACTATCGTATATATTATTAGTGTTAATACTTTATTATTATTACTATTATGATTTTTATTGTTATTATTATCTATTATCACTACTATTATTTTCACTATTATTATTATTATTATTATTATTATTATTATTTTCATATATTATTGTAATTACTTTATTATTATTTTTATTAATTTTCTATTATTACAATTATT
Source organism: Malania oleifera (assembly GCF_029873635.1). Lineage (NCBI taxonomy): Eukaryota > Viridiplantae > Streptophyta > Magnoliopsida > Santalales > Ximeniaceae > Malania > Malania oleifera. Next base: position 10,911,205 of record NC_080422.1, read on the forward strand.
ATTATTATTATTGTCATATATTTTTATTATTACTTTGTTATTATTATTACTACTATTATTTTATTATTATTATTATTATTATTATTATTATTATTTATTTTCCTATATTGATATAAGTAATTTGTTATTATTACTATTATTTTATTATTTATTTTCCTATCACTATTATTTATTTATTTATTATTATTATTATTATTATATCCTTATTACCATGATAGTAATTATACTCATATATATTGTTTCCAAAAGAAAAAAATATAATAAAAATACAATAAACCAAAAAGGAAAAGATAGAGTTAGGGTTTCTAAATTTTTTTATATAATGACCCTTTTGGCTTCTCTCCAAACGGAGTTGGGGTGCAGGAAAAACAGAGCAAAAAAAAAATCCATCCTGCGCACCCTAACTCTCTCTCCCCGGCTCCATCTTCTTCCTCCTTCATTCTCGTTCCTCTTCCATCTCTCATCCTCCCAACTCTGGCCAGCTTCCAGCAGTGAGCAGAGCACAACCCCTCTCTGAACTCACCTTCTTTCCTGCCCAACTATCACCGTCGCCCCTGGCCTCTGTTCCAGCTAGCCGAGATTCTTGCAACTACTCCAGGACCCGACCTCTCCAGACTGCTGCAATATAGCCCTCCACCGACCGCTGTTACCGTCTCTCTGCAGCCGACGCACCACGGAGTCCAGCGACCCCATCCAGCTGCTGCAAACACCCGTAGAACCACCCATCCGCCGTTGTCACCTCAGGGCTGCCGTCGTTGCACTTGCGTCATCGCCATCGCCATCGCCGTCAAGCTCTCGGTCTGTCCAACCTCCACGCACCGGCCGCCAGCCCTCTGTTCCTGCGTAGCCATCCGACGAACCTACAACTCCGACGACCACCATCCTTGCTCTGGCAAGCATCCCCACGGCCAACTCCAAAATCACAGCTGAGCCCCCCTTCTGCAACTGCTTTTGCTGCCCCTCTCCACGCTGAACTCCAACCACCACTGTGAGCCCCCTAAAAGCCTCTTAGCCCACCCCAACTTTGTTGCACACATAACTCACACAAGCACCATGTGCATTCAATTACACCCATGCGTATATACAGGTTTATATATATATACATATTTTTTGAGTATGTCATATGTTAATATTTAAAAGCTACAGTTTTTATTGAATATATGTGAATAATAATTGATGTCGGGGCAGGGTTGTTTAATTTATTATGGGCTGGTATTCAGGCTATTTATTATAAAGTAGTTTTCTTGTTGTATATTCCTAGTTAGAGTTTTCTATTATTGTATTTGGTATGTATAAAAGTTTTCAATATTGTCTATTGAACATAACCAATATTGTGGTATCATTCATTATTATTGTTTATTATTGAGGATTATGATTTTTTTATGTCTATATTTAGGTATTAGGGTTTTGCTTATTTCATGTTAACATTGGTCACATATTTTTAGGATTTTGTTTATCTCATATTGTTATAATCTTGAATACTTCATGTTACTTATTAATTTTAGGATTGTTGATTGAGTTCTATGTTATTGTTTTACATTATTTTAGGGTTTTTATTTATTTTCATGTCATTATAGTATATATTGTTTATATAGGGTTCTTGATTGTATATTGCTTACCAGAAAGTTCCTGATCATTGCATGTTTTAATTGGAGGTCTTATTTTTGCATGACATGTTAGAACTTGCGTACTTAGGGTTTTGATTGTCATATGCTGTATTTGAGGTTTGATTTATTGCATGTCAATAGTAGGGTTAATCGGTTCCCATATTTGTGGTTTTATGTATAAAGCTTGATTTATTTCCATTGTATCATTATTGGTTTCCATATTTTAATCCCAAGACTAATTTGTTTCTTTAATTAATTGTTTATATATATGTGTATGTCCTTAACTGCGTGTTAATATTAAGGTAAGTATCATATTATCAAAATACGTATATTATCTTTGTTACTTCTATTATTTATTACCATTATTATTATTGTCATTAATTAGTACTATTAATATTATTATTGTATTAATTATCTCTATTATTATTACTATCATTATTCTCACTTGAAGCATACGTATATTCAACTGATTTATTTTTAGTACTTGTATTAACTTGTAACTATTTTGGTATTATTACATTTTTGTTATTAAATATTTTTGGTTTTTTTATATTCCTATGATTTTATTGCGGGGGTATAAGCCTTCAGGCATCACGTACTTTAAGCTCTGAGGGAATATATGTATATATATATATTATATTATATTTATTTATTTATTTATATTTATAAATTCATAAAAAGAACTAATTTAAAGACTTATTAGATTAACTTAGGGATAATTTCAAATTAATTAGTTACCGTTCGTAAAAACGGGCGCGTAGGGGGTGCTTGTACCTTCCCCTCTTGTAACCGAACTCCCGAGCCTAACTCTGGTAACATAGACCCATTCTACCCCTAACGGGGTAGTAATCATGTGTTCTAACCACACTAAAAGGTTAGTGGCGACTCCAACATTCCATGAATTTTCCTTGAAAATTAAAAATTAATTTTTATTTCGCCGCCCGGGGCACACGCGCTCTCGGGACGTCGCGACACTTCATGGGCATTCTTGCTGAGCTGCTTTACATTGGCATTCTTGCCGAGCTACTCTACATGGGCATTCTTGCCGAGCTGCTCTACCTGGGCATTCTTGTCGAGCTATTCCTCATGGGCATTCTTGCCGAGCTACCGAGCTGCTTTTCATAGGCATTCTTGTCAAGCTGCTCCTTATGGGCATTCTTGCCGAGCTGCCGAGCTGCTTTTCATGGGCATTCATATCGAGCTACCGAGTTGCTCTTCATTTGGAATTTTGGCCGAGCTGTCGAGCTGCTCTTCATGGACATTCTTACCGAAATGCTCTTTATGGGCATTCTTGTCGAGCTGCTCTTCATGGGCATTCTTGCCGAGCTGCTCTTCATGGACATTCTTGCTGAGCTTCTCTACATTGACATTATTGCCGAGCTGCTCTACATGGGCATTCTTGCCGAGCTGCCCTTCATGCGGAATTTTCGCCGAACAGCTCTTTTGGCCTCACAAGTGTTGCTCGTCAATTGGGCCGATTTTTCCTGATGAGCTGTGCTCATTTGTTGGGCAGCCTTCTGGTCTCACGAGCGTTGCTCGTCAGTTGGGCCGATTTTGCCTAATGAGCTATACTCATTTGTTGGGTAGTCTTCTAGCCTTACGAGCGTTGCTCGTCAATTGGGTCGATTTTTTTTTTTTACCTAATGAGTTGTGCTCATCTTTTGTGATGAAATCGAGTAGTGTGACAGAGAATGCACTTATAGATATGTACGCAAAGTTTGATAACTTAATAGAGGCACATAAATTGTTAGAAGATGTGACTGATAGAGGTGCAATTTTATGAAACAATATCCTTTTTGGGCATGCTAGATTGGGTCAGAGCCCCCTAGGGCAGCTTTGCAGCTTGCACTCTCTTACTCCTTCCTTGTTTGGGGCATTCCTTGTATCCCTCAAGCTTTTTTTTTTAAATCAACTCGGTCTCTCCTTGTGTCCATTACCTCTTCCAAATTGATATACTTCTGTGCTTGTGCCACTTTGTAGTCCAAATTAGGCCTCATTAGGGCTTTTTCATCAAAATATATGATGTTTTCTTGTAGAAATCACTTTTGCCATTGTTTTTGACCTCAATGAATGATAGAAGTTGCCATGTCCTCATGTTGCTAATCAAATAGAAAGAGCATATTAGGGCTGTTCAATTCTTAGGCCCAATTAAAATATCATGTTATAAGAGTCAAATTCTTTAGGGTTGTGAGAAAATCCCCCCACATTATCACATAAAATGCTTCATGGAGAATCATCAATTAGAGTTTCAAACATCTACATGTGATCTATATATACAAATCAATAATCGACATCCTTATAAAACTTCATCTTAGAGCAAAAAGTAACGGAGGATCATGGACTTGTAGTAGTTAGTCTCTTTAACTATTTTCTCCAACTTAATTTAATTCTTTCCAATTGTTTATCAATTATAGGTTCTTTCTAGGTCAATAGTGTTGTGCCGGGCACCCCACTTGTGTCAAACACCAATACTACAACTATTGCTATTGAATATATAATCAAAACTAAAGCAATTTAGAAACTAATAATAAAAGAAAATAATAAATTAAGAACAACACAAGAATTTATGAGGTTCGGTACATAGTTACCTATATCCTCGGGCGCCGATGATCAATCCACTCCTTCCTAAAAAATTGCAACTTGGGCAAATTTTAAATTACCAATAGTAATTAGAAATAACCTAACGTTCAAATACTGTTTGTAACTCTACAAATTTGAGGTGTGATTACAAATGGTGAGGAAAACTCTTTATATAGCTTCAACCTAAAGTTTAATAAACAATTTCCATCAATGTAGGACAAAAACCAACAAATCTCCACATTGACGATAAATTCAACAAATTTTTCAGTCACCAACACTCTCTGGCGTTCCACATCATCGGTGCCTTCCAAAAATATTCAAACTTACAGGATATTGATCAAGTCCAAACAATGTTTGAACTTGATTGTTGTCACAATCTTGGTCAACAAACCTGCTGGATTCTCAGCTGTAAGAATCTTTTTAAGATGTATTTTATTCATCAATTATATCTTGCATAAAGTGAAAACGAATGTCGATGTGCTTCGTTTGTGCATGGTAGACTTGGTTCTTTGCCAAATAAATAGAATTCTGGCTATCACATAATACAATAATGTGTTTCTGAATAACTCCCAATTTTTTAAGTAAATCCTCAACCAAATAGCTTCGTTAAATGCCTCCAAAGCTGCCATGTACTTTATCTCTGTCGTAGAAAAAACAATAGTAGACTGTAAGGTAGACCTCCAACTCACTGGATCATTAGCAAATGTAAATACATATCCAGTAGTTGATTGACATTTATCCAGATCACATGCAAAATCAGAGTCCACATATCCAACAACATGTTCATCAATAGTATTATTTTTCTCAAATACTATACTAACATCAATCGTATTCATAATGTATCGTAAAATCTATTTCATAGCTTGCCAATGTCCTTTACTTGGATCATGCATATACCTGCTCACCACACTAATAGCATGTGAAATATCAGGTCTTGTATAAACCATTGCATACATCAGACTACCAACTGCACTTGCATAAGGAACTTGTGATATATACTTACGTTCCTCATTTGAATTAGGAGATAATGATGCACTAAGTTTGAAGTGAGGAGCAAACAGAGTGCTAACTAGTTTTGACTACTAAGACATGCCAAGACTTTGTACTACCTTCTTCAAATACTATTTCTGAGTCAAACTAACTCTTCTTCTCATTCTATCTCTGTATATCTCCATGCCAAGTATCTTCTCTGCTTCACCAAGATCTTTCATCTCAAACTTTTGATTTAACTGAATTTTTAGTTTGTTGATTTCTTCCCTGTTCTTTGAATCTATCAACATATCATCAACATACAAGAGTAAATATATAAAAGATCCATTTTGTAGTCTGTGAAAATAAACACAATGATCATGTTTATTTCTAATATAGTTGTGACCAATCGTAAACTGATGAAATCATTTGTAGCATTGTCTTGGAGATTGTTTTAAACTATACAACGATTTTCCGAGTTTGCATACCTAATTTTCTTTTTTAGCAACCTTAAATCCATCTGGCTAAGTTATATAAATTTCCTTTTTCAAATCACTATGTAAAAATGCAGTTTTTTTACATCGAGCTGAACTAGTTCAAGATCAAATTGTGCTACCAAAGGCAACAAAATTCAAATGGAAGAATGTTTAACAACTAGAGAAAATACCTCATTATGATCAATACCTTCCTTCTATGCGTAGCCCTTAGCTACCAACCTAACTTTGAAGCGAACAATATTTGTATATGGAAATCCTTTTTTCTTTACATAAACCCATTTGCAACCAATTGCTTTCTTTCCTTTGGGCAGCTGGGCTAGCTCCCAAGTTTGATTCTGATGAAGAGACTGCATTTCTTCATTTATCGCTTTTCTCCATTTGTCCAATTCAAGGTTCCTCACTATTTCCTTGAAAGTGCAAGGAATATCATTATCTACAACTGTAAGTGCATAGGCCCCCATGTCAGCATATCGAGTAGATTTTCAAATTTTCATTTTTGTCCTCTAAGAAACAACTGATTCTTGTTGTTGTGAAAATTCTCATATTGAAATCTCCTCTTCTTATACACTATTCCCCACTGTAATTGGAGAGTTACATCGTGTAGCCTCATTTCTCACTGGGTTTCCCAAAATTGTCTCGACCTTCACCTGTTGTTGAGTACTACTGGTCTTTTCTTCAACTGGTGACTCCTTATATATTATTTTCTTTATCATCACAAGTTCATAAAAGTCACATCCCTACTTAGAATCATTTTTTTTCGTCTCTAGACACCAATGACGGTATCCTTTGACTCCTGCACTAATCCCTAAGAATATTACTTTCTTGGCTCTAGGATCCAACTTAGATTCTTTAACATGATAATAAGCAACAGTACCGAATACATGTAAAAAATCATAATCATTAGCAGGGTCTCCAGAACATACCTCATAGTGTGTTTTCCCCCCAATAGTAGATGATGGTAGGCGGTTGATGAGATGACACACATACCTAATAACCTTAGCCCAAAACCTTTTGTCCAACCCAACATTAGACAATATACATCGAACTTACTCCAGTAAAGTCCGATTCATGCGCTCTACCACCCCATTCTGTTGTGATTTATTTCTAACTATAAAGTGTCAAGCAATACTTTCATCTTGACATACCTTCACAAACGGATCACTCGTGTATTCACCGCCATTATTTGATCAAGTCCTTTGATCTTTCTATCAGTTTGAGTTTCAACCAATTTTTTCCTCTTAAGGAAAATATCACACACTTCATTTTTATTCTTCATAGTATACACCCAAACTCTTCTAGAAAAATCATTAACAAAAGGGACAAAATAATGCAAACCACCTAATGAAGCAGTTTTGGTAGGCCCCCATACATCTATGTGGATGTAGTCTAAAATACCTTCAGTTAAGTGAGTTGTTGTACCAAATTTCACTCTTGCCTATTTTTACCAGTATACAATGTTCAAAAAACTCAAGCTTACAAACCTTTGCACCCTTCAATAAACCTCGCTTAACCAATTGTTGCAAAGATTTTTTACTCGCATGTGCCAATCGCATATGCCATAACCTAGTTATATTTAAACCTGCATCTTTTTGAGAAATAACAGCTGCTGAACCAATAACTGTACTACCTTGAAAATAATATTAGTTTATTTTCCTAGTACCTTTCATCACTACAGGTGCATCTGATTTAACCTTTAAGGTTCCATCTTTCAAAGTAATAGTGAACCCTTCAGATTTTAAGGCACCCAATGAGATCAATTTTTTCTTTAGGCTTGGAACATATCTTTAGGCTTGACATTTCAACTGTATTGAAAACTATTCTAGTTGTTTTATAGGTATTATCATTTTCTGTTGACTTTTTGAGTCCGATCTCGTTTTGATAATGACAAAACACAATTATCTCATTTATGCATTGAGTCTTTTAGTAGGATCATTATTTAGCATGCACGGATGATACAAATGCTATGGTAACCATGAGGAATTTGAAGCGTATACAACCTGACACAATCCATGGAACTAAAAGAGTAGAAAAATGAAGATGCAAGCGTCAAGTTCAAGATCGTCATGGGAATGTGTATTTAGAATTGATTGTATTTGCATATTTTATATGATATAGCTAGAAGCTCAAAATATGCCCTACACATGCATCTCATGAAAATTTTCTAGGGTTAAAAATGGACTTAGAGACCTTATTTTGAACCCCAAAAAATGTTTTATAAAAGATCAAAATAAGAGAGTAAAATTGATTTTGAAACTGAAAATAAAAATTCTGAAGTTGGTCTGTCCAAACGATTAAGGTGTACCCTCAGAAGTGTGAAGATCGATGCAACCTTAGACAACTGAAGTTTTTACTTTAGACGTCTGAAGAATTTCCTCAGAATACTGAAAAATTAGTTCAGTCATATGAAAAATTAATTTTTGAAACACAGAACAGGCAGAACACCTTCAGATGTCTAAACCGTCAAGTTCAATTGTTTGAGCTGGGACTTCAGAAGAATGAACCTACAGTTTAGTCGTTTGACCCTATGTCCAGATAATAATTTATAGTACTTTAAGGAACATCAGACGTCTAAACCCAAGAGCTCAGTCGTCTGAACCTACGAAAATTTTAAAAGTCTGAACTTTAGCAAAAAAAACACGCGGATTATTTACTTAATCTAATTGATCCAACGGTCAAGACTTAACCTAAGGCCGAGATTACTTATAAAAACAACCTTTAAACCCTATTGCCTCACTTTTTACACAAGATTAAGAGACTTGAACATACTGCTGAACTATTGCCTGCACTCCAACTGATATACATCTAGTTTTTGGGCGTTTTCTTCATTAATCATAACGATATTCACACACGCAATTTGAAATCAATGGTGGTATTGAGGTTTGAGTATTTTGAGCATTTAAATCTGATTTTTTGTTTCCCACATTCATTATTTTAATATATTTCTTGGGAGCATAAATCAATATTTCGGTATTGTATATTGATTGATTGAATAAATATTTGAGAAAGTTATTTTTGAAATAACTAAATCTTTGAGATATTTTAAAACTATTTTTCTGTTCAAAGATTTGTTATTTGAATTATTTGATTGCAAATACTAAGAGCTTCTAAATACATATTCTTGAGGAATATTATTCTTGAAAAAATAGTGTTTAAATCTTTGCAATATTCAAAGTAATATATTTATTCAAAGATTCAACTTTATAAATTATTGATAACAAGAACAGAGATTTGCACATTATTCAAGATTATTTTTGAAATGATCTTATTTTATATTTGTGCATAAAGTATTCTGAAATCAAACCATACGTTTCTCCCAAGCATTAATTTATAAAATCATTTTTGGAAGATATTGATTTAAGGGTAGATTTGTAAAGCATATCATTCATATAACGATCTCATCGTTACATACATACTAAGCTTCAAGTTTTATCATATGAATGTGTTATGAATTTTATTTTACTCATTAACTTGTTCAGAAGCATATCAGTGTTTAGGAATTTTATCAATCTATTGTATTAACGGTCCGGGTTGTGAACCGAGGAGGAGGAAGTTGTGCCTCTTGTAAGCAGTAGAGTAGATGAAAGCTATGCCTTTTATAAGCAGCGGAGTAGGAGGAAGCTACGCATCTTGTAAGCAGCGGTTTGTAACGGAAAGCTTTGTCTGGGTTTAAGGAGAAGGTTAGTGGAATCATTGGGTGTTTAGCCCAAGGCGAGGACATAGGCCGGATTTGGCCGAACCTCGTTAAAAATTTGGTGTCTGCGCTCTCTCTCTATCTCTCTTTATATTTCCGCACTTATATTCATATTATATCTATTGTGCATATTTTAAATATTGATATATATGAATATCTAAAATACGTGCGAATAATTGGGTAATATTGAATTAATTGAGATATCCACCGATTAAATCAATTTAGTTGCATAATACTGAAATTGGTGTATATCCAAATTTGTGGATGTATGGTTGAGTTTTTAATTAAGGATTAAAATACCAAAATATTTTTAAATACCCAATTTACCCCCCTCTTGGGATAACACCATAATTCACATTTTCCATAAAAACAACCCCACCATATAATTTTTCAAAATTAGAAAATCATTCCCTATTGGGACACATGTGATAGGAACAACCAGAATCCAAAATCTACTCATCACAGTAATGTGTTGAAGATGTTCCAACAAGAGAAAAATCTAACTCACTTCTATCATGCTTGACTATATTGGCATTAAAATATGCTTCACCCTTATTCTTTTGCTGCAATTTAGGACAATCTTTCTTCCAATGTCATTTCTCATGACAAAAGATGCATTCATCTTTAGCTGGTCTCCCATGAGATTTACTCCTTCCAGGTTTACGACTCTGACAACGTCTCCTTATTGTCAGTACTTCTACTGTTTCCTTGTGGACCCTCTGATCCTTCTTTCTACATTCAGTATTAATCAATGTAGTACAAACAACATCAAAAGTAACTTTATCCTTCCCATAGTCATCTCCATCTTTAGAAACTTAATTAGTCATTTAAAGTGTTTCATAGGGTACAAGAACAACTCATGAATATTCATCAACTAAATGTTTTGTTTCCCATAGATAATGCTTGTTAATAAAGTGATTGTGAGATGCTCATAATCATTTGAGAGATAATTCAGTAACAATAAGGCATTGTCCTCATCTTTGACATTTTCATCCAAATTCAACAAATCAACCAAATTTTATTGAAAACATTTATATGGTTATTTATAGAAATTCCTGGTTGATACTAGAAGTGAAACAATTTATTTTTGAAATAGATCCGATTTCCAGACTCTTGATTATAAATGTATCTTCCAATTTCTTTCACAACTTATTTGCAGATGTCTCCCTCATAGCACAATTTTTTTTTTTATTTTTATTGAGACAAAAACGAATTGTACCATATGCTTGATGATTGATCTTTTCCAAATATTTTTTTCCCATTTCATTTGGTTTATCATCCAGAGCAATATCTAATTCCTGTTGGTACAAGATGTCCATCACCTCACATTGCCACATACCAAAATCATTGGTACCATAAAATTTCTCCACCTCAAACTGAGCATTAGCTATCATCTTTGAAGATGATGATGAAGATGTTGGGGTTGTAGTTTCTGCCATCTTCCAAAACTATATATCCAATAGCAAACCAACAGAATAAAAGGCCTGGGATGAACGGTACCACACTTATCCTAACTGTGTCTACTCTATATATTCTATGAAATTTCACTTTCACTGGGCTGACCTCCATGGTGTATTGAGCCGCAATGGTCTCTGAGCAATCGCTTAGACAAGGTCTTTCTTAGGAATCACAGAGAAGCACCTATGTATTGGCACTATTAAACTAAGCTCTGATACCACTTGTCATGCCGGGCACCCCACTTGTGCCAAACACCAATACTACAACTATTGGCATTGAGTATATAATCAAAACTAAAGTAATGCATAAACTAATAATAAAAGACAACAATATATAGAATAACACAAGAATTTACGAGGTTCGGTACAGAATTACCTACGTCCTTGGGTGCCGACGATCAATTCACTACTTCCAGAAAAATTACAACTTGGGCAAATTTCAAATTACTTACCAATAATAATTAGAAGTACCCTAGCGTATAAATACTATTTGTAACTCTACAACTTTGAGGTGTGATTACAAATGGTGAGGGAAGCTCTTTATATAACTTCAACCTTAAGTTCAAAAAATATTTCCCACCAATGTGGGACATGTTGGCCTAATAAGGCTTACAATTCATATTTTGATGATAACAAATCAAATGATATATTTAATATGTTTCAAGTAAAAGTTTTTTTAGGAAAACTCAAGTGCAAAAGGAAGTTTATGGATTATAAAGAATCCTTGAAGAACACAAAGTAAAGCTTATGGACTATAAAGAGCATGAAGAACAAAGTTATACTGTGAAAAGCCCAAAGGAAAGATTGCAACAACAAAGATGATGGAAGAACAAATTTTGAAGACTAAAATAATTATATATTTTTTTAAAAGGATATTCTAAATGTAAGTACTTCAAAGTTAATCTCAAGTATAAAGTGGTTTGAAGCTCATAGAAATTCAAAAATATGTTTTTATATATATACTCTAAAGAATGTTTTTTAAATCAATAAAAAGAAAGGGTTTAAGAAAAGAAAAACTTTTTGAAATAATGAAGGGCCAGACAATTGCCATGATGAGGCAGGCGACTGCCACATTAAGAAAATGATTTTTCAAAAAGTCAGTAGCTAGACAGGCGACTGCCTAAACTGCTAGGCGCCTGCGTGAACAAGCCAGGCGACTGCCTTGGTTCTGGCAGGCGACTGCCAGCATTCTTTGTTGAGAGAGTGCTCTGTGACAGGCGACTGCCACTCGAACGTTGACATTAATTCTCTCACCGGGAAGATTTTTTAAACCACATTTTTGAATACATTTATTTCAAAATATTTGGAAATGATTTTTAGGAATCTTTGGGAGTAATGGATGGCTTCTAAAAACATCTATAAATAGTCAAAAGTTTCAAAGGTTTGATATATGATTATTGAGGTAATATTGAAAGGTTTTTGAAATTAAGAAATTCTCAAAGGTTTTCAGATCCAGCAATCTTCAAAGTTTTTAGATCAAGCAACTTTTCAAAGGTTTTTAAATCAAGCGATCTTCAAGTATTCAAATTTCTCAAAGGATCTAAAACTCTTTTGTGCTTAAAATTCTGGTCTACTATTGATTTATACTTTGAAGCAAAGTTTTTAAAAATCAGAATCTTTCATTTTCTTTGAAAAATTATTTGGTAATTCATACTACATATTGAGCTTCAAATTTCTTATATTTGAATTACCTTAGAGTATAAGTGAGCTGATCATTGTACTAATTTACTCTGCTATGAGAGTTTTCTTTTGTACACAAAATTTCTCTATCATTATTCTTAGACGATTCATAGCTGTTGAATCGTTAGACCATACAAGGGATTTGTTGTTTGGAGAGGCGGGCTCTAGCCTAACAGAAGGAGTGGTTGTAAGTAGGTATTGTTCCACCAGGTAACGAAACTAATATAGTGGAATCTTTTGGTGTTTTGTCAAAGGCGAGGTCGTAGGCTATGTTGAAGCCGAACCTCGTAAAAATCTTGTGTCTTTCTCTTTGCTTCACTTACTATTGTTGTATGATTTAAAAGTGCAGGTTGCAGATTCTTAAGTGAGAAAGAAACAAAAGTACTTGATATTTAAAAAGTATGTTTTGATTAATCGTTTTGTGGAAACCCAAAAAGGGAGTACGTTGATTAATCTGCGAAAATCTTGATCAAGTAAAGTGCATACTAAGAGTCTATCAGGAAATTAACAAAAGTTTTAATATTCTTGGTTGAGTGATTGAATTATCTTGATTTCATTATTTGACTTGTGAATTTAAATTTCAGTATTTTTAAGTGTGACTACTGTTTATGTATCTTGTTTCTGGGTATTTAAAAACAAGAGCTTAAAAATCATTAAAATATAAAAAGAATCCAATTCACCCCCTCTTGGGAAGCTATTCCACATTTCATAAAGCCAACAAATGGTTGAGATGGATTGAGTCAGAATTAACATGGTCTTGCAAGGTCTTTCCTTTTACCTAAGGAGCCCAAGGAATGGTGTGGGTCATGTTCGACTTATAGCCAGTGTGAGTTGCTTTATGTTGATATATACCGAGATTATGCACATTTTGAGCTAAATGCACCATATTTATTGCAACCTTTGGATTTGCCCTAGACTATGGAGAGACACAACATATCCCGAGCATACTTGCACTTGTGTTGGATTTGGTTGACCTGACGACTCCTTAATACAAAAGAACGCTGAAGTTACATAGTCATCTCCATCTTTAGAAACTTAATTAGTCATTTAAAGTATTTCATAGGGTACGAGAACAACTCATGAATATTCATCAACTAAATGTTTTGTTTCCCACAGATAATGCTTGTTAAAACTATATTTGGTGGCGCGGCGCCGGGAGGGGGGGGGTGGTGGGTGGGCGTGGGGGAGATTAGCAATAGCATCCACGATGAGTGTTGCAAAGAGAGAACACTGAAGTAAAATTATAATGAATCATGACGAAATATATAACTCATTTTCTTTGCAATTCAAATTCTTCAAGTGGGGCGATTGAGTTTGAGTTAGAGGATGTGATTTCTAGAACTTGTCAATTCATCGTAATGACCCGTCTTATGTTTTAGCTTGTTGACTTTCTCCCCTAACTTCATGTGGTCTAACAAATACACATCTCACATAAACAATGCCGAAACTTAAAACCCGTTATTCTTAAAAAAAAAAAAAAAAAACCACCACTCACTTAAATAAATTTTTAATGAAGCACTACTAAAAACCCTTTGCCTAAATATACATGTTTAACCATTTTTAGTTTAGTTTTGTCCCAAAAAGCTCAAGGCAAGTGGGGGTTGGGGTCCCAAATAAAAGGATCGTCCTGTACATTGGGCCAAGCTCCCAATTGGGGAGTGAGGAAACCTATGGTAGGGTATGTGAGGGACCAAAATACCATATATTATAGAAGAGGCACTAGGGCATCTAGTAAGGACCACGAGATCAACATTTAAATATAAGGGCATGGATGGAGGGGCTGATGAAGGTGGAGACATTCCATCTTAAGACTTAATTACTTAACCAACCAACCATGCTTTTTGAGGCAAAGTCATCCCAAAGGGTTTCCAGAAATAATAATATTAATGAATGAAGAATGAAGTTACATTAAATTGGCATGGTAGGGCAGGGCAGGGTAGGGTAGGGTATGGTGGGGCAGGAAGCACTCCATTGCTCCTCCTTAAAGCTAAGTATAATAATCATGTGTCCCCTTTTCAATTCCTGCTGCCTCCTCCTGCTAAAGGTCTCTTTTTAAAATGATTTGTGTATATATATTAATTACTTTCCAAGTTAGCTTGCGATGCATCCAAGCAAAAGTCACTCCTCATCTTCATCGCCATCAATGTGGTAGCTGCTTTGCATCAATCAACAGAACCTTCCCCCTCTCCCCCACCTTGTCACTCTCAATTTCATCTCCAGCTTGAGCTAGCTACTTCCCAATCTTTATATATTTAATTTTGTATATGCACGTATCGATCTACGTACATGTGATATCCATGATGAGAAATACCCACTCTGGTATTTATTAGGTCTAGCCAATCCTTGATATTCACAATTATTTAATGTGTTTGTGTCCTTGAGTTTCTAAATGTGTTGGTTTTTATTTATATATGAAAGGGCTATTGATTCATCCGACAATTCATTGACTTTACAATTGATTTGCATAATATCTATTCCTAAAAAGTAAGATGAAAATATGATAATTTTTTTTTTTTAAAAAAATTTATTAAAAGAACGACAAACAAGAAACTTCAATCCTCTCGGACGATAGAGAGATACTATTGAGAGGGGAAATGATGAGCTCAATCACCCTCCCAAATCATAAAAAATACAGGAAAACTCTTCCCAGTTTAGATAAGATAGCAAAGAATTGGATCTAGTCCAAAGGTACAAAAATTGTTTACCTTTGTGTTTGACAACATGAACTTTGGGTCTTAAATTTAAATTTGTGTGAATTTGAGAAAAAACATAGTATGAAGCGATAGAGATTCTTCTAAAGCCATACAAATTCAAGTCCAAAACCTCAAATATTACATGAATTAAATGTAAATTGAATTCTTAATTAATTCAACAATGATAAATGTACATACACATACTCAAGGTGTGGGCACACATGCATGCAGCACTATGCATGCGCTCCACAACCCTAAATTTTAGGAAAATAATGAAGAAGCTATATAAATAATGTAGGATGAGCAACATCCAGTTTTTTTTTTTAATAATTCGGTGACTCCACCCACTTTGGACATTATGGTATTGCACCAAATCTGGAGGGTGAAATCCACCCGCCCATTGACGCACTCCTAATAATTCACTAGCGTAATGCCTTAAGTGGGAATCGAACCCGTGACCTTGGGGTCACCAACATCTAGTTTTTAAGGAGCATCATTAATTTACTAATTTATATATCCATTATAAAAATTTTATACTAATTTTAAACTTATAGAAAGTAAAAAAAAAAAAGGGCAAGGAGAGAAAAAAGGTTCATGATTTTCCAAATAATAAACAACTATGAATATATATATAGTAAAAATATGTGGTTCATGATTTTCCCAACAACTATGATTAGGTTTGAAGCCACATACATGAACCTAGCTACAAAATACTTATATATATCTTTGTCAAGGGGATATTGAGGATCGACAAACCAATTGGATTTGGGTGATGTTGCCCCATGCTACGTACGTGTATCTCTCTATGTGTCTGTTCTGCATTCTCAAAGACATGCAGGCATACATATATATCATTAGTTTTTTCTTGTTAATAAAGCAAAGACATTAACGAAATAAATAGAACTACTCAGAGAGTATATATATGAGTCACTGTTTTAGAAAAAAAAATATAGAACAATATGATTGTGCTCCTCACTACTGTCAAATAATTAATCAATTGTTTTTACAAATTAAACCAACCACATGCTAATATATTGGCATTTAAATTGGACATGATAGTGATCGATCGAAATGGATTCATGAGTACTCACGCGATGCAGCCATCACCAACAAATTAATTAAGCTAATCTAATAGTTAATCAACTTGAAAGTAAATAAATAATTGAGTAATTAGGGATGGAAATAATCATTAGTCATGTCTTGATGATCTAGTGCCCAATTGTTGTGTTAATGAAGCTAGCTGCGTTGTGTGTTAAGCAAGTGTTATAAGGAAAGAACCAAATTAAGTGATTTCACTGTCATGAGGTTTTCAATGTCACTTAACCAAACATGATCCACATATATGTGTCATGCATATATATATATATATATATATATATATATATATATATATATATATACATTGTTACAATCAATCATATTATATCCTCCCTATATATATATATATATATATTAATTTTAATTAACACAGAAAAAATCTATGTTCCTTTCTTAATGTCTAATAAAGTATCACCTTTCAGTAATAATAAAAAAAATAAAATCTGGGTTTCTCTCAATTAATTTTAAGTGAATTATAATTTATTAATTATGATAAAAATAATACTAATGAAGTTTAAAATTATTATTCTTCCTCCTTCGAACGTTTGGATCTTCTCAAGCAATATTATCGCTTCATTAGTTAATTGTTATACTTGAATTCATAATCCTATATTATTGGTTGTTTCTAGGAAAGAGTTTATACCCTTATTTAATTTCACATACATGATATATAATGACAAAAAAAGATTTAGTAAATCAAGCCTGAAAGACAATGCACAAAATTATCATATGACCTTAATTAGCAATTGGATGGAACAAGAAGGACACAATGAATTGGAATCACCTTGGCGAGCTTACCAATTGGGTAGAACCAAATAAGAAGTCCAACTACAAGCTAGTAAGCATTATATATATGACCTTACTTGTTAAACTGAGAAAGATATTACATTACATAATTGGTAAGTTTTAATTACATAATTGGTGAGCTTTAATGCTAATTGGCGAGACTTAAGATGGTGAACCTTGTCAATTATGGTAATTATTGACTTTTTGAGTTCGATCCCCGTTTTGATGCTGACAAAGTACAAGTATCTTATGTATACATTTAGTATGTGAATATGTTTACATCTCAGCACGGACATAAGACACTAGAAAATAGAAACCAGGACGAAACTTAAAGCATAATCAACTTGGCACATTCCATGAAGTTTGAAGAGCAAAGGAATGAAGACAAATTTGTTTTAAATGTATTGCATTTAGTTTTCATATTTGATCTTCATAATAATGCATTCCATGCATGATATGATTGAAAGCTCGGGATGACCATAGACCGACCATAGGAAATCAAAACACGACAATAGACTGACCTTAGGTCCCAAAAATTTTCATGAAATATCCCTTAACTTAAATGTCATACTCATACATATAGGGGTGAAATTTTGAAGGACAAAGTTAGGGCTAAAATTGAAAATTTACAAAGCCTGGTCGACCGACCATTACAAGGTCAAAACTCTTTGATCGACTGACTGGCCGTTGTATATTTGAAAAGCCCCAGTTGATCGACCTTAGAATTTGACCAAAGTCAAAGGTCCGACTGGCCGGCTATTTAGCTCAAATTGTCCACGGCCGACCGATTTTTATGAACAGCCAATCGGTCTTGAGCCTAGGTTGACCGTACGTACCTACGAATGTTCGGAAATCACCTTTGGGTGGCCGATCATCACTTTTCAAGATTAACTGAGCTTACTTTGAAAATTCAAATTTTTGGCTTGGACGGTCGACTGACGATGCCCTAGGTCGATCAAACCTCTCGAGTTGACTTAATTTTACAGCACTAATCATCATTAATTTTTCAATTAAACTTTTCTAAAATGACGAGCGTGTCCCTAACGGTCATATTTTTCTTAGACTCTATAAATACCTCCTTCATAAACATA
The DNA here is from genome assembly GCF_029873635.1 of Malania oleifera. Lineage (NCBI taxonomy): Eukaryota > Viridiplantae > Streptophyta > Magnoliopsida > Santalales > Ximeniaceae > Malania > Malania oleifera. The sequence goes on from NC_080422.1 coordinate 10,929,354, forward strand.
ATTAGCAAGATGATTAGTTAGAAAAATCTCCCAAATATTTTTGTCATATTTTCATCTTGAAAGCTTGATTTTCATACTCTTTTACTCTCATTCATTTCAAAATCATTTTTTAAAGAGAGCTTAGAGTATTTCTTTTACTCTCTTCATTAGCAAGTTCTTTACTCTTGAGGATTGTTGAAGGAGTTATTTATTTAGGCATTTATTTTACATTCACAGCATGAATACTCTTATTTACTTTTTACTTTAAAAATATTTTTGAGAGTAAGCTTAGAGGTTTCTCCACATATTTCCTTGATAAATATTTTTGGACAAATATATTCTTACTTGGAAACCTTTTTGGACATAGATTTCAAACGCTTATATTTTGTTTGTGCAAAATTATTTGAAAGCTAAAAACCCTAGGTTCTCCTACACTTAATTTGAAAAATATTATTTGGGTTTAAATATTTGAGCACTCATCATATAAAATTTATTCAAAGATTATATTGAGAAAAATACACATTCTCACTTGAGCTTATCTCATATCATACGTGAGTGCATTTTGAGCATTATTGTGTACACATTTGCTTTTTAAAAAGTATCTCTTTGTACAAAATATTTTTATACATCGTTGTATTTCAGGCGTGGCCTGAAGAGGGAGACTTGCCTTATGAAAACTACCAGATAGGCTCAGACCCAGTTAGGAGAATCCCGGATTGGCTTAGACTCGGTTAGGAAAGTTAGGACTTGTACCATCTCGTAAAGTGTGCACCAGATTGACTTAGATTCGGTTAGGAGAGTACCGGACTGGTTTAGATCCGGTTAGGAGAGTTAGGAGCACCGTTTTGTAAGGTGTTTATTGGTTGGGCTTAGCCCAGGTTAATTGAGCTGGGGCATTCCTCGCTTTATAAGGAGAAGTTGTAATCGGTGTTGCTCCGCCCGTTAAGTGAGCAATTAGTGGAATCCTCTTACTAGTTAGCTTGAGGCGGGGACATAGACTTGTTTGACCGAACCTCGATAACAAATATCGCGTTGCACTTTCTCTTCCTTGTACTCTTTGTTTTCTGCACTTTATTTTCTATACATGTATGTTTAATTATTTATTATCTTGATTGTTCTTACATACATGCTCTGAATATTGTGAGTATTGGAATCTGTTTAGAAAGACCCTAGCTAGGTTGCGATATATTGCTTGTGAATTAGAATTTAACCTAAGAATAGTTTTAAATTTCCAACTCGCCTCACTCTTAGGATCACACCAATTACATTAATAATAATAAATCTGCCCCATGTTTATTATGTACTGTCTTCAGAGGATCATCATCATTAGAGTCGTTTGGCCATTTTAGGCTTTTAACTTGTAGATTCAAATTATTAAAGATCTACCAATATTTATTTTTTAGCTCGGAGATCCAATTAACTTGGTATAATATAGAGATATTCTAGTTCCAATAGATTAATGATATACATTAAGAGTCTAGAAAGCTTGTTAAGTTATTAATTAGATTATAAGATGTGAATGTATATGACATTCTCATGAAAATATGGGTATTAGTTAGAGGGATGGGATGTGTGCTTGATCCTACTTCATTGTCTATCTCCTTCATTGCATGCAGTTGAGAAAAATCTCTTTATAGAACAATTTGATATTCAATTTGTGAGGGCTTTTTTCTACTCCAGCAAACCGAAAAGGAAATCTCTATTAACTTTGAAACTTGAAAAGATCAAGTTGTACACATACCAAAAAAAAAATGAATTACAAGAGCATTTTTCTTAAGACTTAAAATAAGTTTTACCTTTGATTATATCCAAACAAAAGTTGACCTTTGTTTTGGAAAGACAAATATTAGATGCAACTTTAATAGCTAACGAAGGTGTGGATTTTTTGTGTGGAGAAAAAAGGTTAAAATTTTTGTGTGTAAGCTTAATATGGAAAAAGATCATGTAAATTGGAACTGCCTTATTAACATTATAAGAATCATGGGTTTTGGAGAAAAATGGACGAAATGAATGAAATGGTGCTTATCAACGACTTCCTTCTCAGTGCTGGTTAATGGAGAGGCAACCAGATTCTTCAATAGATTCTAGGGGTCTAAGACAAGGAGACCCACTCTCTCCCTTCCTTTTCGTCATTGTGATGGAATCACTCTCGCAAATGATTAATAGAGGTTTGGACAAGATTTTATTAAACAGAGTAAATATCTATAGCCCATCTCACTCCACCACTTTATCTCACCTTTTATTGGCAGATGACATTTTGATTTTTTGTAACAATTCTTCATCTGAATTCAAGAATTTAAGGGCAATCTTACTTTGTTTTGAGGCAGTAGTAGGCTTGAAAGTCAATTTCTCCAAAAGTAGTATCTACCCATTGGGTGTTTCTACAGGAGTAAAGCAAAAAGCAAAAATCCTCAAGTGTAATCTAGACGCCTTTCCCACAACTTATCTGGGCTTCCATTAGGAGTCAAATCGAACTCGTCATGCTTGGGACCTAGTGGTGGAGAAAATTGAGCGTAAGCTGGCGAGGTGGAAGTCAAAATTCTTGTTGATGGGAGGTGGATCGATTCACGCTTATTAATTCTATCTTATCTAGTTAGCCCATTTATTTCATGTCATTATTTTCCATTCCCAAGAAGGTAATTTGGGTTCTCGAGAGGATGCAAAGGAATTTTTTCTAGAGGGGTCTAGAAGAAAAATTTAAATACCCCCTTGCATTGCTAAATGGAGTTCTATCACATGCTCCAAAGCCCAGAGCGGATTGGGCAATAAACAACTATAGTCAATGAACAAAGCTTTTTTGAGTAAATGGATTTGGCGTTTCAGTAAGGAACACGAGGGGTTGTGAAAAATAGTTTTATGCTCCAAATATAGGTGCAATGTCTCTGATTGGTATCCGCCGACAATCTCCAGAGGTTTTGGAAGAAGCCCCTGGAAACATGACCAAACTCACGCCAACCGTTTGGGACCATTTGAGGATCAATGTTGGGGATAGGAGAAGAACATATTTTTGGTTAGACAAATGGGTAGCAAAATCCACCCTTTAGGTTCTTTACCTGAATCTCTTTATGGTGGTCAGACAAAAAGAATGCTACAGTGGCAGATTTATTAAGCTTTCCTAACAACAGGGCTTTTTGGGACATATCACTCAACAGACACGTTAGAGGTAAGGAGGTCAAGAAAATTATTGAGCTGTTCAATATGGTCTATAACGTCCATGTTTGCAAGGGTAAGCCAAATTCATGTGTATGGGAACTCTCCACTACTCAGTCTTTTTCGGTGAAAAGCCTTTACAATCATCTTGCCCACAGGTGTTCTCAGCTCAATGTTAGAATTCCCTAGTCTTATCTATGGAGTATAATCATTCCCTCAAAAGTGAGTGTCATTTGCTGGTTGGCAATTAACAATAGGATTCTAACAAATGGTAATCTGCAAAAAAGAGGCTGGAGATTGACCTCTATGTGCGTCTTGTGCAACAGGAAATTGAAGATGTCGATCATCTCTTTCTTCATTGTCATTTTAGCAAGCAGATTTGGGATCTTATTTGTCAAAGGACATCAAATCACATAGTCATGCCAATTTCTTTGGCACCTATGTTCTTATTATGGAACTTCTCTAAGCTTAGGGGTTGCCTCAAAAAAATGAAAGCAGTCATTGTGGCAGTTATATGTTGGGAAATTTGGAAAGAGAGGAATGAAAGAATTTTTAAGGACAAATGTTCCACAGTAGCAATAGTGTTAATTTGATCGATACTATACAAATTTATATCAGTGGATTAGGTCTAATGCTTCTTTGTCATCTTTAGATTGGGAAGAGTTTTTATGTATCTTTTCTGATATGGGAGGGTGAATATTTTTCTTAGTGAATATTGGTTTTTTTCATGGAATGTTTTGTTCATGTGTTATTTGATATAAAGAGTATATTTATTATGAAAATTATGAAAAATAGTTGACACTTGGATTTGTATCCTACCACTGTTGTGAGAAAACATAAAAACAAATTGATTTGTATCTCATGTAGTACCACTGTCGCGAAAAAACGAAAAAACAAATCCTATACACTTGAGATTCACAAGAATATGAGATCCATCCTTGTATGTTTGCTTGGCCAATTACAATTTCCGAAATACCTAACAATCCTATAGATTTGCCCTAAAATTTTTCTTCCACCATTGAAAACCTTAGTGCATCCTAGATGCATATGCACGTGGCAGATTACCATTGGCTGTAGTAGAGGGAGGTCTATATATGAAATTAAAAATTGAAAGTTAAAAATTAAATTAATTACGGGCAGGAGCTAGCTAACTAGCAAGCTGCCGGGTGGTACGTGAAGAGATTTGATTACATAATAAAAGTGTACGTAGAGACCAGAGAGAGAGAGAGAGAGAGAGAGAGAGAGAGAGAGAGAGAGAGAGAGCGAGAGAGAGTGGTGTGTATGCGGGCGGGCTGGGGGAAGGAAGCTAGGAATTAATGGAAGGGAAGAGGAGAGCAATGAAAGTGAAGGATGTATCTGATGCAACGTCGTTTTAGGGTTAGATGGAAAAAATGAAGATGGGTCCCATTGCCGTCTGGGGTTCTCCGTCTGCTAGGCTGCAAATGTCGGCTGCTACTTCAATTCTATTCCCCCCATCCCCACTTCCATATATATTCTTAATCCAACCACTTCTCTCCATTCCCCCACCTCCATCTCATCTACTCCGGCCATCCCTCCGCCCGCGCACCCCCCCCCCCCCCCCCCCCCCCGGCGGCCTCTTCTCTTCATACATACCAAATTAACAATCTGCTATAGCCATAGAACATCCGAGAAATCATATTCACGAGGCATTCATCCACGTACAACGCATAATATATGGAAGAAATCATATTCACAAGCGTACAACATATAATGGAATAAAGAAAAAGCAGCAGCAGCCACCAGCAGCAGCAGGAGAGAGGAAGAAGAAGAAGAATTGAAGAAGTGGGTATATAGGAGTGAATATACTAGAGAGAGATAGTTGAAAATGGGACACCATTCATGCTGCAATCAACAGAAGGTGAAGAGAGGGCTTTGGTCTCCTGAGGAAGACGAAAAACTCATCAGATACATCACCACCCATGGCTATGGCTGTTGGAGTGAAGTCCCTGAGAAAGCTGGTCTCTCTCTCTCTCTCTCTGTGTGCAAATTAACTAATATATTAATAGCTGTTATATACAAATATATATGAATTTATTGGGGTTCTTGTGTTTTAATGCAGGGCTACAAAGATGTGGGAAGAGTTGTCGCTTGAGATGGATCAACTATTTAAGACCTGATATTAGAAGAGGGAGGTTCACTCCCGAAGAAGAGAAGTTAATCATCAGCCTTCATGGTGTTGTCGGCAACAGGTTATTCATTAATTTAACTATATATATATATATATATATATATATATATATTCTTCCTTCATCTCCGCTATTATTATTATTTTTTTCCTTCTTGTCATTGCACCCAAACTGATTGTGGGTTACTGTATAAGTGTATATTCTTAAGTAAACCTAAAATCAATACCAATTTAATGAACTTGCATGCCAGCCAGCGTCAAAATTGACTTCATCTCCACTTAACTAAAATTCTTTGTTCACATATAGACTTCAAAATTAAGTATTAATTTGTACAGTTTCTGGAGAATGATATGATTAAACTATTGATACCCACAAATACTAAGCAATATTTTATTTCCGCTGTCAATGCATATATTTCTTAAATTAATTAAGCAGGTACCACCTGCACATTCAAAGACGTTAAAAGGGCAATTTAAGGGAGGTTGAAACGCAAGTTTTCACTGAATATTAAGTTTCATGTCATGTCTGTGCACCACCCCAATCTTTTCAAACCAAACTGTCTTATAGGTAGCTACCCTAAACTGCAACATTCTCACATCATTTCAATCGCATTCTTTTCTTCTCTTCCCATTAGTTTCCTTAGGCCATCTGGCATATTAATTTCCGTTGTCCATTAATGGTCGACTGCACAACATTCTTTCAAAAAGTGTTTCCAGGCAACACAGATTATTCCTGTTTTTGCTTATCCTTGCATATGCCTCGAGTACTGCTTGAACCAAATCTTTAGCCATTCAAAAAAAAAAAAAAAAGCATGCACATGTCATTGTGCGTTTGTGTGTGTGTGTCTATATATATATATATATATATATATATAGTACTGGGATTAAAATGGCCGGGCTCTTTCGGATCCTTACTTCCTTGCCAAATCCGAAAAGAACTAACCACGCCCACCATAGCCGGCACTGGCTAATCCAGAGATGACCCAAGTAGGGAATCGAATCTTAGACCTCTTTCAATCCCTCTTCCGTCCTTACCATTTTATATATTGCATTATTCTAGTTGTTTTTTATTATTTTTTTATACCTTTGAATGCCTGATCGATAAAATATTTTACCATTCAAAAAATAAAATTAAAACTAACATAGGCGTGCATACTGTGATTGTGTATGCATGCAGATGGGCGCATATAGCAAGTCATTTGCCTGGAAGAACAGACAATGAGATAAAGAACTACTGGAATTCCTGGATCAAGAAGAAAATCAGGAAGCCCCCTGCAGCTGCACCACCACCTCCAACCTCTACTGCCATATCCAATAGTGCCACTGACCATTCCCAACTGGGCTACACTACTTCAAGCCATCTAAACTTAGTGAACCATGACTTTGCAACAAAGTCCACTACCACTACACCAATTTTAATGCAAGAAACCCTATTTTCTTCTTCCTGCCCTCTATTTATGTTCGACACCACCGGCTCCTTCGACGGGATCATTGCCGACAATGTGCCACGAGCCGAAGTACTTTTCCACGAAGCCGGGGCGACCTTAAGCTCCTCAGAAACTTGGCATCATTTGGAGCAGAGCCAAGCTCAAGCATTGATGCCTCCACCAGGTGCATTCACAATGAGTAGTAGTACTGCTAATGCAGCCATGGATTGTAATTCTACTTTGCCACCATTAGTGGAGAATATGGATAACTTGATGCCCGTGGAATTGCAAGCTTGCAGTACTACCATGGATGAGGAAGGTGGAGATCAAATTACATTGGATTGCTTACAGAGACAAGACCTTAATGATTGGGTTGACTCACAGCAGTGCCCTAGTTTTCTTTTTTGGGATCATATTGAGCAAGGGGCGGTCGGCGGGGAGGAAATTGCGCAGCCGCCAGCTTCGACGAGTATGGAAGCCATGCTGTCTTCTTTCCCGTCGCCTCTTTGAGAAGTATACTACGTACAAGACTTAATTAATTATGATGGTTACTGATGAAAAGATCATGAGTTGGTTTGTTTGTTTGTTTATTTTTTTTAATTAACCCTAATATTACTTTCACTGGTGAGGTAATGAATTTGAAATGCATCTGAGGGAATGCATGCAGTGTAAGAGAGCATGCATGCATGCATGCATGCAACGTTTAATTTTCTCGGTCTTTGGATCGAAATAGATCATGAAGAGGGAAAAAAAAAAGAAATAAAAGGAAGAGAGGAAAGAGGTAGCTAGCCACCTAAGGTTGGTGATCGATGATGATGATGAGATACATGCAATTTGGTTATTCTTCTGGTGTGTAATATTGGCCATGGTGTTGAATTAATGATACTCATTAATGGGTTTGGTTTTCCAAATTTTCTTATCTTCCATGCCTTTACATTGAAAAATTATTATGCTCACAGTATGCGTATGTATGCTTGTACGTATATAAGCTGAATACATATATATATATATATATATATATATATGATTAGTTAGAAATGGTAACTATATATATATATATATATATATATGTATATATTTATAATTTGAGTGATTAGGACTGCTGTATATATTTAATTTGATATACATGAAGATGGTTGTTAATGCATAGCAATCAGAACTTACCTCTTTCAAGTAAAAATGGAATGGTTACTTGAACAATCTACAAAAAAGGTTTCTTAGAACGAGGGAGAAATATTAACGTTCGTCCTTCTTTTTTACAAAAATGGAAAGCTGGTACTGTGTTTGTGTGTGCAGCGGCCTGGCGGGTAGAAGAAGAAATTAACTTGAGGCATTTTTGTGGATAAGAAGTACTGCTATTGATGTTTTGAAGGTCACTGTTGCAAGAGACAACTTCCAAAATGGGAAAATCATAGTCAATTTGGCGCATCAACTTTACCAAAAAAATGAAAAATGCAAAATCAATTTCGTAATTTTTTTTCTCAATCACCATAAGCAATTGCATGGAAACAAAAAATGCTAGTTTTGTATCTTAGGAGGCATCTAGCTAACAAGACATATATGGACTCCATAGCTAGGGTGCATAGATTATTGGGATAACCGGGTCAGAAATCAGAGATAAAATCACACACAAAACAACGCCAAGATATACGTGGTTCGGCCATCCATGAGAGAGATAGTTACTGTATATATTTTATAAATATAGAGGAAGAGACGACAAAATTCTCACTCAGAAACTCTCTCAACTCTCACAACTCTCTTTGCCTACACTAGCTCACTTCCTTCAACTCGTTCTTCACTGATATATTTTCATTCACAACACACCTATATATATACACATGAAGGCTGCCACAATCATGCACAATCACTCTAACGATCACCCAAAATATGCCGAAAATCATGCCAAAAAATCTCTCCTAATTTAGTAGAGAGAAATCCGCTGGTGATAGAAAATACCTGAATATCTGCTCCCATAATTTCTGCCTTAATTAGGGTATGGTTCTATCAATTCTCCCCCTTCATACCCATAAGATGAGAATGCATGCAACCATTCTTCAATTGGTATCCATCTTGGTTATGTCTCTGCATAGCTCAAACTCTCACGAGTCACTACTTTTGTCAACATGTTTGCAGAGTTCTTGTCTATGTGGATCTTCACAAATTTTAACAGCTGTTGTTTCATCATTTCTCGTATCCAATGATAGTGAATTTCTATATGCTTCGTTCGGGAATGGTACATTGAATTCTTATTCAAGTTTAGAGCACTTTGACTATCACAATGTACTTTGTACTCTTTCTGTGTGACACCTAGTTCTTGGATAAACCACTTCAGCCACAACATGCATTTCCTTACCAACTTCTGTTGTGGCAATGTATTCTGCCTCTATTGTAGATAAAGCAACAGACTTCTGTAACTTGGATTTCCATGAGACTACTCCCCTTGCAAAAGTGAAAAGAAATCCTGATGTAAATTTCTTACCATCAAGATCACTTGCCATATCATTTAACTTTCAAAATGGGAAAATCAGAGTCAATTTGGCCCATTAACTTTGAAAAAAAAAAAAAAAAATGCAAAATCAATTTCGTAAATTTTTTACTCAATCACCATATGCAATAATTAGTAGTGTGGAAACAAAAAAATGCTAGCAGTCTCGAGTTTTGTATCTTAGGAGGCATCTGGACCTTATAGTCAAGGTGAGTAGACCCATATTGATCCATTTTGTACATGTCTTACCAGGATTCTTTGGAGTACAAATCCGGGACAATCATACAACTACCATTGAAATAGATACTCGAATTAATTAATTAACATAATGTTTATTAAATCTATAGTGTGACAGTGTTCTTCCACAATTGTGATATAAGCACAACATCCCTTTTACAAGATCAATTGCTTAGCTTTGTGCAAGTGTTGTGAAAAATGGTTCCTCTTTACTTATTTATTTATTTAGTTTTTATAAAACTCATGAATATTTCAAGCACGCAATTTGTGTATATATCGGATCTAACATGATTTTGTCTATTTAGGTAAAATCCATATACATGGCAAAATTATATTTGATCCGATCTATATATTAATAATATCTTTGTGTGCAATGTTGAAAATTAAACTTGACTAGAGATGGCCGGCAATCCACTGCTGTTGAATTTTCTAAAGTCGGCAAGCAACCTACTCCACCTACCAGCCCACCTCCGTTGAAGATTAATTCCCACCATTGTTGATTATACTGTTGTATGATTTGCTATAAATAGATGTGTGTGTTTGTGCAATGTATTATGTGGTGAAGTGAGGGTGAATAACTAGAGAGCGAGAGTGATTTTAATTCTCCTCTGTCATTTAGTTTGAAATAAATTGAAAGTATTTATTGTGCAATTGATTCTCACTGAGTTTCAGTCACAACCAGTGACTGAGTGTTCCCTTCACCCATCAGTGGTATCAGAGTATCCAGGTATGTTGGAATTCGCCAAATAAAGGCGAATAGAGGAGAAATTCAATTTTCTTCCTAGATTGGAGGTTGCTCAAAATCCCAAATTGAGCATATTATTGTGAAATTCAGGTCGAGACGATTCCAAAGGTGACAATCACATCTCAAACGGAGTCCAGAAGGCCCTACATGCGCTCCCATGTGCCGACAATGAATTTAGTGTCAAAGACACACGCCGACAAGAACACTATCCATCGGCGTCACGCGCTTCACGCACCCACATGCTTTTTCCTCACCTGGTTGGTGAGATCCAACCCACAACCTGATCCGCAACCCACTTTAGAAACCTGATCCGTGCCACGGTCCATCAACAAGAAACCCGAACCTTTGATCCATGAGCATGAACCGACCCGCGTCCAGTTGCCGACACGTGGTACGCGCAGAATCTGCCACAAGTCTTAACGGTAACAACTAACTCTGTTATTCTCCGTTAACTCAAACTATTTTTTTAAACCGGTTCAGAATTATTTTGGCCGGTTCAGTAAATTTTAAACCGGTTCTTTGCAACCCAAAACTGGTTCCTAAGATTTTTCAACCTTCTGAACACATTGGTGGCATTCGATTTGCCAAAATCAATCCCCATCTCTCTATTTTTTATATATTAAATTCAATGGCATATGGTGCTACCCAAGCAATCATTCCAAAGTTGACACGGGAGAATTATGATGACTGGTCCATTCAAATGAGAGCCCTACTAGGTTCTCAGGATGTCATGGATATCATTGAAGATAGGTACATAGAAGCCCTATCAAAAGAAAATGAAGCAACTATGTCTGATGCTCAAAGAACGATCTTGCAAGTCGATCGAAAGAAGGATTGCAAGACAAAGTCCATAATCTACCAAGGCCTTGATGATGCCACATTCGAAATCATCGCCTCCGCCAAGACATCCAAAGAAGTTTGGGACTCTCTCCATCAAACACACAAAGGTACAGACAAAGTGAAGAAGATTCATCTTCAAACATTGCGAGGTGATTTCAAATCTTTAAGAATGAAATCTAATGAATTTATTGTTGACTACTATACACGAGTTATGGTAGTATCAAATGAATTGAGAAGAAATGGAGAGACTCTCAATGAAGAGAGAATTTGTGAGAAAATTTTGCGATCTTTGGATCCAAATTTTGATAATATAGTTGTGACCATGGAAGAAACAAAAGATCAGAAAACCATGTCTGTAGAAGAACTTGTGGGCTCACTCCAAGCCCATGAGCAGAAAGTCAACAGAAGGAGTGATGATAAAGCACTGGAGTAAGCCCTCCAAATGAAGTTGCCCCTCACTATAGATAGATACAACAAAGGGGGGACGTCACATTAAGGAAGAGGATGAGACCGAGGATCTCGTGGAAGAAATTTTGAAAATTTTGAATCTAGAGAAGGTGGCAGAGGCAGAAGAGGTCCCATTAGAGGAGGACCCAATCAACAAAACTATGTTTCATAAGGTAGAGGACAAGGAAGAAGAGGAGGATATAATAACCGCCCGAACGTAGACAGAAGAAACGTTCAGTGCTACAACTATCATAAGTACGGACACTATAGCAATGCGTTTTGGGGGCGACAACAAGAAAAGGTTAGCGAGGAAGTTAACCTTGCCAAAACTGAACATGTAGATGAAGTGTTGACATTAAAGGTCACGCCCAGTTTTGATTATGACAAATACTCATAATATCTATGAGTGTTTGAGATTGTGTGCAGAAACTTAAATTGATAGATCATAATGCACATAGAGAAAGTGAAGATTGAAGACCTAATTACTTTACGTTGTAGTATATCTTATTTATGTAATTGACCTATAATAGTAATTAGGGTTTTTACTTGTAATAATCACACACCCCACATGCATGGTCTAATAGGTAAGCTCAAATTGAATAATAATTAAAAAGATCTAGAAATGACCCTAGGACACTCACTCATGCATACACATGTTTGATTATTTGAAATTGGGCGATTGTTGAATGAAACAGGACCGAAATGCACAAAATGTGCACCTTCGATCGACCGACCTGCAACCAGTTGACCGAACCCGATCTAGGTCAATCAGTTGACCACAGTTCGGTCGACTGAACCTCCCTAAAGTCAACAATTTGACTTCCTGGTCATGGGCTTGAGAATTTTGTATTGCACCAACCTAGTCGACCGAGTTCCCACGTGTGGGAATCCAATGGTCTGGTCGACTGACCAGTTTAGTTCATTCTAGCCCTGATCAACCAAACCTCGCTAATTTGGAAAAATAGCCTCAGACATACATGTTTGGTCGACCAAACTTGGCAGTTCATTTATGGCCCGGTCGACCGAACCCCAAGAACTTTGGTCGACTGAACTTGTCTTGGTCGACCGGTGCTCTTAGGTTGGACCCATTTTTTTTACTGTGGTTAACTTTTTAAAACAAAGTTAAATTAATTAAATATTGTTAAAACTTTCCTAATTATTCCAACTATGTCCCTAACGGTTGTATTTCCGAGGAAGTCTATAAATACCCCTTCATTTGGAATAATTAGTGACAGATTAGTAAGCTTGTTTAAGAAAAATCCTTTGAAATCCCGAATCTATAATACTCATATCTAAGCTCCATTTTACTTGACGGATTAGCAAACTTGTTTAAGAAAAATCCTTTGAAATCCCAAATCCATAATACTCATATCTAAGCTCCATTTCACTCATACTTACCTTCTACTATTGTCCAAACTCTCTGTAAGTTGATTGAGTGATTGTTTTTGAAAGGTTTTCTCTCCTTGATTGGTTGTGTGATACATTTTTCTTGAGAGTTAAACCTAAGTGTTCTAGGGGACTTGCTAATAAGTCTCTCCTAAAAAGAATTGCATAAAACTTCTGAGTATTGCATATTCATTACAATATCTTGGGAAGTTTGTATTTGTTTTTGGATTGCAAAAACTTTATCAAAACATTTTCAAATATCTTGGGTGATTTATCTTGACATACTTTTGAAAGGATATTTCTTTGTGTGATATTGATCTTTGTTGCAATATTCATTAACTTACATATCATTTGCTTAATACAAAGATTAAATATCTTTTACAAATCAAGCATATACATTATTCGATATTTGCACGATTGAGATATTCTGCTGATTGGAATAGTTGAGACTTAAGTGATATCTTTGTTTGAGTACGTTGATTGAATATCTTGTGATACAATGATTATACTGGTTTGCACTCTCACGCACTGATTACATGGATAGAAAATATTTAGTTAAGTGTACATATTAAACCACATTGAGGTTACTTATTGTATCTTGTTGGTGGTGTATATGATTGTATGTAATTGGATACACATCTGCTTTACTTGAAAGCATAATTACTGTACCGTTTCATTGATTGTGAACATACTGTTGTATTTTTAGGCACGAGCTTGAAAAGGGAGACTATCCTTTTGAAATAGTCCTGAATTGGCTTAGACCCGGTTAGGAAAGTTAGGTGCACCATCCTGTTAAGGTGTAGGTTGAAGTTAGCCCTGCTAATTGACCTGATTGTAAATGTTAAGGTCAGCCCTGTGCTAATTGATCTAGTTGTAATCGGTGCCGCTCCACCCTTTAAGTAAGCCTTTAGTGGAATCCTCGAGTTTGCGAGCTAGAGGCGGGGATGTAGGCACATAGTTAGCCGAACCCCAATAACATATCGTGTGTCTGTTTATATTTTCGCACTTTATATTTATCGCATGTGTATGTTATAGTGTGAATGATGCGCAATGATTTAAATTTTCGCATATTATATTTGTCAGTGCATTTGGAATTGAATAGAAAGACCTTAGGTAGTTTTATATAGCTATCTCGTTTAACCTAGGAGATTAAATTTAAAATTCCAATTCACCCACCTCTTGGGAATACACCAATTCTAACAATTGGTACCAGAGTCTCGTTGCACTACACTTAAATGTTTTTGCAAAAAAGATCGCAATGATTCAATTTGGTGTATCCCCATTCAGTGAGGGACAGTCACCCACCAGTCCTCCATTGTTTTGTGGTGTTAACTACACTCACTGAAAAATTCGAATATTCTACTTTAGATTCTAATATACACCACCAACAAGATACAATAAGTAACCTCAATGTGGTTTAATATGTACATTTATAAAATCTATGAACTGGAGGGCCTGACAGGTGATTGTGAATGGAATTTGTATGACAGGTAATGAAAATGATATTAATTTTATGCATGCAAATTCATATGCCATGGAATTATTATACTGTACTTTAGATTCTAATATTCTACTTGAGTTTGTGGAATGTCATAGTGCATAGGAAATCTGAGATGAACTGGAAAAGAAATATGGAGAAACCCAGGAAAAAGGAGATTGCCACTCTAGAAGCTCCAAGATTAGATGATTTGGTAGTGGCGAATCACGAGCTAGTAATTAACGAGAAGGTATATGATTCACCTCCTGTTTCAGTTTGTTATGCAGCTGATGATTCTTATGTTGATTGCTGCAAAATATCATGTGGAGAATCATCTGTTAATCTTTGTGAAAATATTGCTGTTGTGGCATACAATGATTCATGCTAAAATTATTGTGTTAATTCATTTGATGAATCATTTGATATTCCTTGTGTTAATCGTGTTGACAAAGCATGCAATGATTCATGTAATAATTATGACATATCTTATGATGAATCATGTGCCGAATTGATAAATCAAAGCATGCCTTTGTATGAAAAGCTAGATAAAACTTTGTTGAAAATGAATAAATTCCTAGCAAAGTTATCTAAGCAGAAATCCATTTTGAAAAATGAAAACAAAAGCATGGCAAAGTAATTAAGAAAAATAAAAGATTTTTATGCCATCTTAGAAAAGAGAAATATTAAGAAAATATTGAAAATTATTTGCTTAGAAGAAGAAATGGATGATTATTACGTTCTTTATTTTAAGTGTAGAAAAATAGGGCATATAAAACTAGAGTGTCCAGAGTGGGAGAAGGGGAAAGCAAAAACTCAAGAGGGCTCATCAAAATCTACTAATGTAGTGGAAGAAGGAGACTCAAGGAGTAATGACTATGAGATGCTTTCTGTTTCATCAAGTTCCAAACGCCTCATGAATTCTTGGATCCTAAACTCAGGATGTTCTTTTCACATGATGCCCAACAAAGCCTGGTTCACCTATTACACATTGGTGAGTTCTGATTCCGTTCTGATGGGAAACAATGTTGTATACAAAGTTATTGGAATTGGAGATATCAAAATCAAGATATATGATGGTGTGGTAAGGACTTTATGTGGTGTAAGACATGTACCTGATCTATGGAAGAATGTGATATCATTGGGTACTTTGGACTATTATGAGTATAATTACAAGTCTGAAGGTGGGACCATGAATATGTATGAAGACGTCTTGATGGTGATGAAGGGGCAGAGGATAGCAGGGAATCTCTATGCACTGCTGAGTAACACAGTTGTAAGTGGGGCTGCAGTTGAGAGATATGAGTTAGAGAATACCATTTTTTGTAAACCAACCAGACACAAAACAGAGGGTATTCTTAACTGCATTATTTTAGATGTTTGGGGACCGGTGAGGGTAGCATCACGGGTTGGACATGGGTACTTCGTGAAGTTATCACGAAAGGTATGGGGGTATCTCTTGCGGCACAAGTTGGAGATGTTTTCCAGCTCTAACTTGTGGCTGAGGTGGAGTACCAGAGTAGGTGAGAGTTCCTTAGGTCAGAAATTGGAGTTGAGTACGCTGTGTTCAACAAGTTTTGTGAGCATGACATGGTGTATGTAAGGCTTGCAAGGAACTTATTGGTAAAGTTAGCGAATATGATGGGTTTCTCAATTAATCGATCGCCAAAAGTATCACTAGATGGGAGAGTCGCATGAGAGGCTTGGATAGGTTATGCGGTAGACTTTTCTGGTTTAAGAGAGTTTGGAGGTCTAGCCTTGTACGTTTCTAGTGAGGTGGGATCTAGGCTTGGTGCGATGTATAGACGGTACATTTTTCTAGGGTATCAGAAAGATGGGTTCAAGCTGGGTGATCTAATGGAAAATAGGATGGCGATTGGTGGAGACATGATTTTAGGCATTAAAGCCATAAGACAGTGTACTCAAGTAGATAAAGAGAAAAAGATGCCAATAAGTTGTAGCAGTAATGAGCATGTTGCGCAGGCCGAGTTGGAGACTTAGGGCAGAAGTGCAAGGAGTTCTAACTTAGGAGACTTCCAGTATCACAGTATAAACAGTAGCAGAAATGAGATTGTGATACAGGTGGAGTTACAAACTCGAGGCAGAGATGACATTGGTCATAATGCAGGGAGTTCAAGCTCGGGAGACCAATAAAATCACAATGGACCCAGGTGCAATATCAGACCACCACCCAGGTATAAAGATCCGATGTCTTATGCATTCATTACTACTAGGAAGGATCCTACTACCTTTCAAGAGGCAGTGTACAGCCAAGAGAAGGGTAGGTGAATAGGTGTCATGGTGTAGGAGATGAAGTTACTATATAAGAATCAGATGTGGGGGTTGGTAGAGCTCCTAAAAGTGGAGAGGGAGATAGGATGTAAGTGGGCAATTATTCTATTGTTTTATATGAGTGACATGCATATTGCTAGTAAGGTTCTGGCTGAGGTATATCTATCTGAGACTCTATTGAGAAAGGAAGTTGATGTCACTACAAAAAAACCTAGTTTTTAGTAACAAAAGTATTAGTGACAGTTTGAGTTTCGTCACTAAAAGTATAGTATTGGTTATAGTTTGTGCAAACCATCACTAATAGTGTATAATCGTCACTAATAATGCATTGTTGACTAGGCAGAAGGTCAATAATATTAGTGACGATTCTCAGAAACCGTCATTAATAGTCTATTATTAGTAACAGTTCTTATAAACTGTCACTAATAGTCTCGTATTAATAACGGTTTATAGCACCGTTAGTAATAGTGCATTTATTGACTGAGAAAAAATTCAACAATATTAGTAATGATTTTCAAGAACCATTACTAATAGCCTATTATTAGTGACAGTTTTATTGAACTGTCACTAATAGTCTATTATTAGTAAATCACAGTATAAAGTGTTGCATGAACACATTCGAGGGGAAAAAATATACAATAAATCAAAACACATAAATAATAAAACACAATAAAATGTACATGAACACTTGAATCGGAAAAATAAAGAGGAATAAAAAGCTTGCAGAATATGTGATTACAGGGCAACAACTAGCATTGGTCAAGTGAACAAATTTAAGTAGCGTGCAAAATCAACAAAAAGCACCATATCAACATCAGAGACACCTTCTGGAACCAGAAACAATCACAGTTTCAGAGAGAGAGAGACCAGATGGGCATTTGAGCTTGAGAGCAAGCTTCTGGAGATGAAGAACCCATGGGTTGAGGAAGCAAGCGTAGCTAGGAAAATCCACCATGGGGGTGAGGTTGAGATTTGGGAGGAAGAGGGAGAAGTACTCGACTATAACCTACGTCTCATAGAATATATACCTATATCGTCAGCTTTAAAAAATCCCAAAAATTGAAAACACATCATGGCACAACCGCACAGCCTTGGAAATGCATTTTGCGTTTTTGGGAAACGATATGATATTTTCGATGATATGATATTTTGATATTGTGTGGTCAAACTATTTTATGCATAACCCCTTTATTTTCTTTATTTATTTTTTTGTTACTTTTAATTTTTGTTTCTTACATTTAATAATTTGGTTGTATAAATATGTCTGACCATGAACTAGGATTGTTCTTAACATAGTAGACGAAAAAGATGGAAGAACTATTATTGATAGTGAATATTGGTTGAAAATATTCTCTAAATTTAAACATCTTGAAGTTTATACATTTTCGAATGACCATGTACAGACCAGGGGAGCTGCATGTGGTGAAGTTCTATAACCACTGGACTAGTTTTTCAAATACTATAAAGTTTGAGAGATCTTCTAAAGTTGCTCATCACAATAAAAAGGAATGGCGTGCACAAAAAAGAAACAGCATGCTTTGTTCAAATATCTATGCATGGGTGGGTTGCTCAAGAAAATGATTACAATTCAGCAGGGCTAGTAGGCAAGGAGGCTATCTTCATAGTAGTGGACAAATAAGAAGAGTTGCTGATATTGTCTAGTAAGCAAAAACCGGATAAAAATAATGTTGTGGCTAACCTAGCTAGTGTGCAATTGACACCACATACAAATGAGAATCTGGATGAGTTGAAAATAAAATACAACGAGAAGAGCATGTCTTTATGTAGAATGCTTGAAGAGAAAGACCATCAGTAATAGTCTTATACTAGTTAGTGATGATTCTCATAAATCGTTACTAATAATGCATTTTTTGATGTGGAGAAAGGTAAAGACTATTAGTGACAGTTTTTCTAATTACTTGGATAGTGTGCTTCAAATGCAATGGCCAAAAATCATTTGCAAAGACTGATTCACAAAGACCTTTAATGGAGTAACGAAAATAACCCTCAAGTGCAATGAGCGAATGTAAACATAAAAATGACCTTGCCTTGGCAAAATATCTGGAAACTGACTTAGTTGATGAGTCAGACCAAACACCTCACCCTGTTGAACCAACACCCATCTCTCAAACTCCAGAGCAGAATGATATATATGTCTGGCCATGGACTGAAATTGTTCTTAACATAGTGGATGAAAAAGATGGAAGTGTTGTCATTGACGGTGAATATTGGTTGAAAAGATTCTCTAAATTTAAATCTCTTGAAGTTCATACGTTTTCGAATGACCGTGTACAAATTAGGGGAGCTGTGGTGAAGTTCTGCAATGATTGGACTGATTGTTTAAATGCAATAGAGTTTGAGAGATCTTTTGAAGTTGTTCATCATGTACAAGAAAAAGGAATGATATGCACAAAAAATAAATAGCACGCTTTGTTAAAATATCTATGCATGCATGGGTAGGTTGCTCGTAAAGATGATTACAATTCAGTAGGGCCAGTAGGCTAAGAGGGTATTGTCGTAGCAGTGGACAGATAAAAACAGTTACTAATATTGTCCAGTAAGCAACTTGACACCACAAATGAGAACTTGGATGAGTTGAAGATAAAATACAATGAGAAGAGCATGTTCTTAAGTAGAATGCTTGAACAGAAAGATCGTCATTAATAGTCTTATATTAGCTAGTGACAGTTCTTATAAACCGTCACTCATAATGCATTTGTTGACAAGGATAAGGTCAAGAATGATTCACAAAAACTTCTAATGGAGCAACAAAAATGGCCATCAAGTGCTATTAGCGAACACAAACACAAAAATGAACTTGTCTGGGCAAAATACCTATAAACTGACCAAGCTGGTGAGTCGGGCCAAACACCTTGCCCTGCTGAACCAGCACCCATCTCTCAAAATCCAAAGCGGAATGATATATATGTCTTGCCATGGACTAAGATTGTTCTTAACATAGTGGATGGAAAAGATGGAAGAGCTGTCATTGATAGTGAATATTGGTTAAAAGATTCTCTAAATTTAAACCTCTTGAAGTTCAAACCTTTTTGAATGACCGTGTACAGATCAATGGAGCAGTGGTGAATTTCTGCAATGATTGGACTGATTTTTTAAATGCAATAGAGTTTGAGAGATATTTTGAAAATGTTCATCACTTATAGAAAAAAAAAAAAGGAATGGGATGCATGAAAAAAAAAACAACACCCTTTATTCAAATATCTATGCATGCATGGGTGGGTTGCTCATGAAGATGATTACAATTCAACTGGGCTAATAGGCTAAGAGGCTATCTACATAGCAGTGTACAGATAAAAATAGTTGCTGATATTGTACAGTAAGCAACTTGATACCACAAATGAGAATTTGGATGAGTTGAAGATAAAATACAATGAGAAGAGCATGTCCTTAAGCAGAATGCTTGAAAAGAAAGACCGTCTCTAATAGTCTTATATTAGCTAGTAATGGTTCTCATAAACCATCACTAATAATGCATTTGTTGATATGGGGAAAGGTCAAGAGTCATTCACAAAAACTTATAATGGAGCAACTAAAATGACTATCAAGTGCAATTAGTGAACACAAACATAAAAATGACCTTGCCTTGGAAAAATACCTGGGAATTGACCTAGCTGATGAGTCGGGCCAAAAATCTTGCACTGTTGAACCAATATCCATCTCTCAAACTCCATAACAAAATGATCTATATGTCTGACCATGGATTGGGATTGTTTTTAACATAGTAGACGAAAAAGATGGAAAAGCTATGGAGCCGTGGTGAAGTTCTGCAATGATCGGACTCATTTTTAAATGCAATTGATCGAGTTTGAGAGATCAATCTTCTAAAGATGCTCATCATAGTAAAAAGGAATGAGATGCACGAAAGAAACAACTTGGTTCAAATATCTATGCATGAGTGGTTTGCTTGTGAAGATATTGTTCATAAAGCAAAACAAGATAGAAAATAATGTTTTGGCTAACCTAGCCAGTCTGCCTGACACCACAAATGAGAATCTAGATGAGTTGAAGATAAAATACAATGAGAAGAGCGTGTCCTTAAGTAGAATGATTGAAAAGAAAGAACCTCACTAATAGTCTTATATTAGGTTCTGATGGTTCTCATAAACCATTATTAACAATGCATTTGTTGATGGGGAAAAAGCTCAAGAGATTACCAAGTACAAAGGCCTCGTCTCTACGCAGTCTCACTCAAAAGAAATTAACCTCTTGACCTTTAAATGTCGATTAAAGATCCCCAAAGGGGTGCCCTTCATGGTGGTATGATTCGAGCAAATATAGAAGATTTGTCTCAATTCAATTGTTAAACACTTGAATCAATTTAGTAGATGCGCACACTTCCACTTGCATTTTCGCAAAATTTGAATAGAATTAATCATCATTCAAAGTAGATATATGCAACTTTTAAGAGCAGAGAATTGTTGTTCCATGAATACCCCCACCTCTCTCTCTCTCTCTCTCTCCCTCTCTCTAGTTTTTTGGTAATAGATAATTACACAAATGCATTCACCCAAATGCACAAAATATGACAAATATAAATATGAAAAATTTAGGTACAATATTAGTAACGGTTTAGAGAAATCGTCACTAATAGTCCATTATTAGTGATGGTTTAGAGGTCTCGTCACTAATAGTCCATTATTAGTAAAAATTTAGAGGAACTGTCACTAATATTACATTATTAATGATGGTTTAGAGAAACCATCACTAATAGACTAATACGTTACTTTTAGTGACGGTTTGAAACTGTCTCTAATACTCTAAAATGTCAAAACCTTAACCCTGCGTAGATCTCCCGCAATTTTTTCCCCATTCATTCTCTCCTCTTCCCTCCTCCTCCTTACATGCCATTCTTCCCTACTCCCACCACACCACCATTCTTCCCTCTTTTCTTCTTGCCGCCATCTTTGGATTTTCCCACCGCCACCGCTGCTGCGGTCTTTAGCTCCTCCCACTGCTGCCATCACCACTAAGCGAACCTCCTTCCATGTGCTTCTTCTTCTGCAAATCCTAGGTGTACCTGAGCTGATGTAGTGTGTGTGTGTGTGTGTTCTCATCCATTGTTGTCTATTCTGCTGTGTTATTGTCTTGTAAGAACTAAAATTTGTAGCAAGTTAATTATAATTTGTTGGTTTGGAATGTAATTGTTTGAAAAAGAATGAATATATTTGTTTGGGAGATTGGGATCAAATTTTTAGTTGTGTTTTGGGAAGCATTGATTGCTGTATTTGATGGGTGTCTCATTGAAACCTTGAACTATTTTGATTATGATTTTGATTTCAAATGTAAGTATTATTACCCTATATTTGGAAGGATGAACTTTGAATCTTTATTTTAGATTTGAGTGGATTTAGCAAATTTTAATATAATTTTATGTTACATTTTTTTAGGTGGGTGTTCAGCTAGGTGGAGTTCTTGTTACCATAGACAAGTTCAAGCATTGCTTGGATTTGGTTTACATCTCTAGGTGTTAGATAGGAGCCGATCCCAATCTACTGGCTCGAATGGAGCAATGGGGTTATGCTTTTAAGTTTCCTAAGTGGTGCATATTTGCCAAGGTGCAGATTGTTGGGGATGTGACTCATATTTGAGTGGGACGCATGCACCAGGGAAAGCATTGGGAAGCGAGTAACAAGAGAGAGGTTTGTAGGATGGTAGGTTTAAGGGCAAATCGTCGACGGTTTGGGTGTAACCATCGACAATTACAGGCAGTGCTACAGAGAAATCTTCTCGGCTTCAAACCTTCGATGGTTTAGCCTAAACCGTCGATGATTACCCTTGCGATCGTCATAGATTTTCGAATCGGAGATCAGTATATTGGGAGTTTTTGAAGGATTTTCCTCTAGGGAATCGCTACATGAGTGTTTTAGATATAGTATAATTCTTCTGTACACATAATATTAGTATTTAATCATTGTTATGTAACCCTAATTTGATAAGCTTGGTGGAAACTTTGTTGAGATAGTGAAAAATAGCTGCTACTCATGTGGATGTAGGCAAATTGCCAAACCATGTAAATTCTTGTGTCTTTGACTGTTGCTTTTGTTTATTCTCACTGTTGAGTGATTGCTTATTTAGTTAGTTCATCATCGAGTGCTTGCCTTGGTTGTTCCACTGATTGTTTCGTGAGTTTGTGTGAGGTTTTTAGCTGCGCACACTCGACATCAACAATTGGTATCAGAGCACCAAACCATGAAGACGTCCTCCCAAATTCGATCACATAGAAATGCATTATTAATGTCCAGTTGTCAAAGAGACCAATTTTTCTAAATAGCAATGGAGAGGACATCTGAAATAGTCACTAGCTTCACAACAGGGTTAAACGTCTCATTATAATCAAAACCATGCCATTGATGAAAACCTTGGGCCACCAACCTTGCTTTATAGCAAGAAATACTACCATCAGGATTCTGTTTGATTTGAAAAATCCATTTGCATCCAACGGTTTTGATGGTTGAGCTTGGTGGAACAAGCTCCCATGTGCCATGTTTAACCAAAGCAGTGAACTCCTCTGTTATAACATGCCCCCACTTGGGATCCTTCAAGGCCTGAGACACACATGTGGGCTCTATAGGTTGAGGAAGAGGATGTTTTGTGGCTAGGTAAAGCTATTTGGGTTTATGAATATTTTTGATAGACTGGGTTGTCATGATATGGGTACAGATGGGCTGAGTTGGAGCTACAGGCCGATGTGGTGGGTGGAGTTATTTCTGCTGGTCGAGATTGTGCAAGGGGAGAAGATGACTAGGAAAATGGAGTCAGAGATGTAGGAGCATTGTCCATCACAGTGGCAGGAGAGGAGGGTATCAGTCCAATGAAAGGCACCGTTGGTATGGCAAGATCTTGTGTGCTAGCACCTGAAGTTGATAGAGAGGGCACATTGACATGGACAGAGTAAGAAAAAGGGAAAATACACTCATCAAATATCATATGTTGAGACAAGTAGATGCGAGATGTATCAAAGTCCATACACTTATAGGCACTTTGTAAGCTTGAGTAACCTAGGAAGAGACAAGGCGTTGATTTCAATTGTAGTTTACTTGTGGTATAAGCTTTTAGCCATGGGTAACACTAACAACCAACAATTTATAACTTCTTGTAATCGAGTAGGTGACCAAATAAACACTCGAATGGACTTTTATTTTTTAAAATAGTAATGGACATACAATTAATTAAATAAATCGCGGCCTGAAACGCATAAGACCAATAAGTTGGAGAAAGACTCGCTTGACTCAATAGAGTTAGGGATGTCTCAACAATGTGATGATGTTGACATTCACTTGAACCATTGTGTGGAGGTGTATGAGGAGCGGTGGTTAGCCAACTAATGGAATTTGAATATTGTTGAAGAGTATGATATCCCCCCCCCCCCCAAAATTATTAGAGTATAAGTGCTTGGTTTGAAAACCAATTTTTTTTTTAATTAGCCATTTTAACTGACAGAAAATGGAGTGAACATCACTTTTCAACGAATTGGAAATAGCCAACAATACTTAGTAAAATGATCGAAAAATAATGCATAAAAATGAATCCCATCAATGGGAGTGGAAGATGTAGGCCCCCTAATATCTATATAGATATATTTAAGAGGATGAGTACTAATAAGAGAAGTGGAAGAAAAAGAAAATTTATGACTTTTATTGCACTGACAAGCAGTACAAAAAGATGTTAAAGAGGTACGAGACACTACAATTGAAAGAGAAAATCGACGAATAATGAAATCAACAATTTTATTCGATAGATGCCCAAGTTATCTATGCCAAGTGTCAGATGTTGTTCGTTCAACAACGAATGCTAAAATTGAAGACTTGGTAGCAGAAGAAGCCATTAGCATTGGATAGACACCATCTTGACATTTACCACAAAGAAGAGTCATCCAGTGCTCCAATCCTTCACAAGAAAATGAAATGGGTGAAACTCGAGATAAACATTATTGGAACGAGTGAAATTATGAATAAAGATCAAGTTCTTGTGAATATTAGGAACACAAAGAGTATTGGTTAATGTAAAGAGCTTTGAGGAAGAGGGCAGAGTCATAGTGCCAACATATATAACTCGCAAATTTGAGCCATCGCCTATGACGACCTAATACGTGCCATTATACTCTGAGTGAATAAATAAATTAGCAAGATTAGAGGTAATATTGTGGGAAGCAGCTGAATCCACAAGGCACTTCTTGTTGTTAGATCTGCTAGTAGTGGCACAATTTACACACTTCTCTCCAAAACTGAGCGACAAGTCTTGGCTGAGTGTCCCACTTTGTCACATAGTTGGCAAACAATTTGGGGCTTACCTGACTGCTCTGTGCGATCATAGTGACTAGAGTTGGTGCTATTTTGACCAGAGGAACTGGTGCTAGAGTGTCGGTTTTGGTTGGATTTGGAAGCGGTAGTGCGGCGCTGAGTGGTATTTACAATAGCAACTAGGGCAGAGTTCGAAGCTTCAATACGTTTCAAGCAGCTTTCGTGGCCAACCAACATGTCATGAAGCTCTTCAAACGTAAAAGAAGTCTCACGTGCCTAAATATATAGGTGTTGTAATATGATAGAATTCAGGACCGAGGCCGTTGAGGACATAAATAGTGAAGTCAACCACTAATATGGGAGAGTCAATCACCGCAAGTTCATCAATAAGAACCTTGATGGCGTGGAGATACTCCAAGATTGGGCAGGACTCTAGCCGAATGAGAGTCAACTCCTTCTTAAGCTGCATAACACGAGTACGTGAATGATTGACATACAATCGTTGCAACTTAGACCATGCATTATGAGCAGTGGATGAAGTTGCAATGAGTGGCATCCTTGGTTCGAAGATAGATGCAAGGATGGCGTGAAAGATCTGCTTATCTTGCCTGAACCAATGCCAGAAGGGCAGATTGGGGACATCTGTAGAAGACGATCTGGAAAAGGAGGTGCTGCTGGGAGCGTCAATGATAGACCAACAATGGTATCGTCATGATAGCCCTAGAGATCGTAGCCAATAAGCAAGGACGTTAGTTGGGCGTGCCATGAAGGAAAGTTGGAAAGGGTCAGATTCAAAGGAAGCTAGGAGCCGACATTGATGGCAACAAGATGAGTGTCACCATTGCCAGTAAGCTCAGAATTATTGACAATCATAGACCTAGGGGATGCGGCCATGAGGAAAAAAGAAAAGAAAAGAAAAACTCGTCAGAAGAACGTGCTCTAGATACCATATAGAAATTGCGGAAGTGACTTTCATTAATATGAAGATGTGCGATATATAAGGATTGTACAGAGTATTGCGAATACAAAAATACTCAAATAACGTAACAAGAAGATCCTACGTTATCGGATAATAGATTTACAAAAGATAAAATACAATTAATCTGGTCAAGGAAATCAAGATGGTTACAATTACATGATTTCCTTTATATATAACAATTTCTACATGGAATTTAAAAGTCATTTTTGAAATTTTATTGATTTTGAAAGTGAATTGACTTTAAAAGCCACCTAGATAGAATAACTAGCCTTGAATAAAACATCTAAGGTGTTCCCGCCATGTTATTATAGATTTGACAATACATGTAATGCCTTGAACCCTAAAATATACAAATCCAAAAGTCTATACCCTCTCTCTAAAAAAAACGCTACAACAATCCCAAACTCTCTAAGCTCGATCACGCGAAGGTCTTGAAAAAGATAAAATTCAACTATTGAGTGAGACACATCTCAGTAAGGATGGAATACATTAAATCAGTGTGTGGCTATAATGAGATTTGTGTACAACATATATATTCGTCATTTTCAAATGAAACCAAAATTATGAAATCATTTTTTGTTCCTGATCAAACACATGCAAGGTATTTTACCAACGAGAGTTCCTAAGGATTGGGGTGATTACCCACTCATACAAGTAGCACCCCTCTGCTTTGATACCTTAAGCAACCTACGGTCACAACTAAAGCATATCAGGGCACTTACCTTACTTAATAAGCTCTCAGGTGGATGATTTATCTCGTATTTACAATATTCACACAAATTTTTAATAGCGAATGCTCTCGAGAATAAGGAAATTTACCAGCCTATACAAGTAGCTTCCTTTTGCCTTAATCCGTTATGTAGCCCACAACTACATCTAATACCTATTAGGACACTCGCCTTTCTCAGCAAGCCCTCGAACAGAGAGTTTAGCTCGCCCCTAATACATATAATAATACTGTATTTAATACTGATAATACTTTATTACATTACTCTGTATGCTGTTATCTTTGTATTATTCATCTTTTCATGTTCTCTACTTTCACATTTCTCTATTTTTATATCATTCTCGTATGCTGTTCTTATATCTGTTGTTCTCATATCTGTTGTTCTCATATTATCACTGGCTAAATTAACAATTATGCGTTTAGAACTCTCTATACCGATGGAGAAATCACTGTCATGCTTCAACCCCATGACAAGTTGTGTGGCCTGTAGGCCGGATTTAACCTTGGTCGGCCCTGCAGAGTTAAATCAACCACATTCTATAGTCTGTAGGTCCAATTAGTTGTTCCCATACTGGTCTAGACTTTAGGGGGACCCTACCTTTCCCAGCACAATCGACCATCCTGTTTCCACACTCTCTTTAAGACGTGTGGGTGCACTAGCGCTACCAAAAACACCCACAACAGTACTATGCCTATTTTGGTCCACCGGAGTTCTCAAATCATATATTGTAATTTAACATTCTCAAACACATGCAGAATAAATCATATCACATTTCAATTCTTAATAAATATCAAGTATTTCCTACATCTCATATATATATCATAGTTTAATACAGAAACTTCATTTTACTCATGCCACACAATTTAACAACATATTTCATACATTTAATGTAAAATAAGTCAACCCACATTCATCATTAATATACTGAAAATATACATTTAATTTCTTACACAATTATCTAGAAAATCTGTCGTTTTAACTTTCCATTTTCGCAAATAATATCGAGTAGCACAACCCTAGGTTCATAAATTTACAATTCAAAAGGTCAGCTTTTCAGAACTCACGTGAAAATCATATACATATACACAAAAAATTTCCATTTTTCACCGATTAATTCCTCAAAAATCCTAGTTTAATATATTCCTTTTACCTGATTTCCTAAACTACGCCGACAGGGACCCCAAAATGATGTTTGCGGCGCTCACCCGAACCTTGATTCAATAACCCTAATTTAATCAAATCAACCCTAAATAAAATATTATCTTAACATTTCTTAAGCCCATAAATTTCAAATAACAATTAAACTCCCGAAAATAACTAATTTTCTTAATTTCCTAAATCCTACTCTCGCTTTGAAGTGGTACTTAGGACCCTTAAATTAAAAATTTGCTTTGACAAAAATGACGACGATCGAGACTAAGACCTAGTGATGGTGTTCGATTGTCAATTTAGCTAAACATTTAAGGAGAAATTAAAGAAAAAAAATGAGTTTGCCTTTCCCCAGGAGTGGTGCCTACGTCGCTCTTACAACAAATCCACTCCGGTAAGAATGTCGATTGCAGAGGTAGGAACCCAACGATATCTTTTGTTTTCTGATCGGCCGAATATTTATCGAGAAGATGAGGAGAGAGAGGAGGAGGGACGGAGAGTGAGAGAGAGACGAAGGAGAGATTGCTCTCAGGACTTTGAACTTTCCTGGAATCTTAACTTTTATATATATATATATATATATATATATATATATTAATTATATAATTTAGTTAATAATAATTATTATTTAATTAATTATTTTTTTGGGTTACTACAATACATATCAGATTGGATAATTTATGGTAAATTAAACAAATAATTGGATAAGAAAATTACAATTCATATAAATTGATTTAATTAACTTGTGATTTGGTTTAGATAGTTCATAACAAAGGATTTAGTCATTTTTAAAAATAATTTTTTTTCCTATTCAATTGGTTATTGGTTTTAGAACAAAATAATTGAAATTGTGTTTGATTTATAATACAGTCAATTGTAAAACATTTATTAACTAATTGCAAAACTAAAAACTTTCTAATAATTAAATTGTTTCATAATGGTTATTCTCGCAAGCAAATCCGTGGGCATAAAAGTATTTGAAAAGTCCAAATATATATATCAAGACTTAAAATAACTAATCATCGTAATATATAAAATATATATATATATATATATATCAATACTTAAAATAACTAATCATCATAATATAAATAGAGACATACTAAAACATAATTCTCAAAAATTGACAAAAGCTTATAATTCAAACATATTTGTTTACTTAATTTAAACATGAAAGGATAAATATTTTAAACTAACTATTAAATAAATTTAATAATAAATCTTTCTCAATAACTTTTAACTATTACTAAAAAATTGTTGTAATCAATTGTAATACTTTAATTAATTGTATCATAATGCGTGCCATAAACTTATTAAAATAGATTAGATGGAGAATGGGAGAATCCCAACACTTGTCATATTGAAAATCCATCATAAGCTTGATAAAAAAGATTAGATTAAATAATCCATAATAGATTTAGTGGGTAATTATTAGATGAGCAAATTATAATTTATGTTTGATATGTTTAACTTGTAGGTTCGGACATTTAAAAGAGCAAAAAGCATTTTAGGTTATTGGGTGACTCGTGCACTCAGTGAGTTGATAAAAACTCACCAAAAAAAAAAATGGGTGAAGCGTTGAAATCAGCCAAACTCAAGTTGATCCACATCATCAAGCTGTATGAGCTTAGATATTCTTGAACCTGATGAGCTATTCCCAGGACACCCACTCACGTACCATTCTTTGCTTTTGTTAAGCCCATTGATCAGGCCCAAAAAACTCCGTAAATGAGTTTGATCTTAGGCCCAAAAGTAGGCCCAAAACCGAAGCCATGCTATAAAACACACTACCTCCGCTCTAGGGTTTTGGTTTATTGCAACGAGCGAGAAGGGAGCAAACGACCACCAGAGCGCCCGTCGCCGCCGCCGCGTCGTCATCATCGCCCTGTCGCCACCATGGTCTCTTTCTCTCTCTCTCTCTCTCACACACACACACACACACACACTCAAACGAGTCTTTGAATTTTTTTTTTTTTTTAGTTGCTGTTATTCATACTCACCTCTTCCATTTTGGTCTTTCAGATTATTCCGGAGAAGAACCGCAGAGAGATCTCCAAGTACCTTTTCAAAGGTATCTCTTTCTCCCCAATCCTCTCTCTCTCTCTGGATTTTTTGATTGGTAATTTTGATCCATTTGGGCATTACACTCTTTTCAGAGGGAGTTTGCTATGCGAAGAAGGACTACAATCTCGCTGAACACCCAGAAATTCATGTGCCTAACCTGCATGTGATCAAGTTGATGCAGAGCTTCAAGTCTAAGGAATATGTGCGCGAGACCTTTGCTTGGATGCACTACTACTGGTTCCTCACCAATGACGGTATCGAGTTCCTCCGTACCTACCTCAATCTCCCTTCCGAGATCGTTCCTGCCACTTTGATGAAGTCCGCCAAGCCCCCTGGTCGCCCCGTGGGTGGTCCCCCAGGCCCCCGGTAATCGTTTTTGGTTATTATTTTGACTTCTTGCATTGGGATTATCTAATTGGATAAATTACTAATTGAAGCATCGCTCCATTGTACTTCGATTGTGTTTGGAATGCTGAATCGATTCAATCGTTAATATTTGTATTTTCTTTTGGAAAATGGGAATCAGTGGCCCTCCTCGCTTTGATGGAGATCGACCGAGGTTTGGTGACCGGGACGGGTACCGTGGCGGTCCACGAGGAGCTCCGGGTGAGTTCGGCGACAAAGGTGGAGCTCCTGCAGACTACCAGCCTTCTTTTAGGGTAATTTAGCTGCTTCATGTTGGCATGTTATGATTTTGCTCAGTAGCTTGAGATAGAACCTAATTGGGTTGTTTGATTGCAGTTTGCATTTTTTGTTCAATGTGATGCCTATAACTTTACATATCCTAACCCAGGACAGTACTATTGACTTCTATTACTCTGCATCATCAATTCTTCATAGTTGCAGTTTAGGCTCAAGTAACTAAGGGGATTTTTGGTATTACTATAAAAAAAATTGTGAAAGCAAAAATCAGAAACGAAACTGAAAACTACGAACAGAGCAAAAACTAAAAATTAAAAACCAGCATTCTATTTTATCAATATTCATAAAAAGTGAAAGAATTTATAAAACTTAAACAAATGCTCAGTTTTGTTCATGAATCGAAGAACACTAAAAAATATGATTAGAATAATAAAAATTAAAATATTATAATACAAATAAAATTATTGCAATTATTTATCTTCTTTATATATTTCAAAATTCACTTTAGAAGATCGATTGTAATTGTACAAGACAATTAAAATATAGTAAAAAAAATTATTTTGTAATTTTTTTATTTTTTAATTATTTTTAATTTTTTTTGGACATTGTTATTTTTAATTATATTTTAAATTTATGTTATCATGTTATTGTAATTTAGTTAAACCCAGTGTGTATAAAATTAGTGACTTAATCCAAAAAATTAATTATGGTTATTAAATAATCTGTCAACAGTTGCTAAAGCTATTTTTTCCGTAAACAAATAAGTTTTCATAATCTATTTCTTCACTATACAGAAACAATACTGAGCATGCCTCAATATTTTTTATGCTAATATGCACTAATCATGAACACATTTTTTGTACAATGAATAATTCTATTATATTTAAATTATCTTTACTCTCTGTAAACATAAAAAAATTTCTGCATTTTAAGTTAAGTGCAAAACAACAACAATTCGTTAAAACTCCAACAGGTGGGATCAGCTATGTGAATCTGCCTCCTTGTTTTTAGAATCACCACCTAGTTTAAATATGTAACCTCAGAAAAATGTTTCTTTTTAAAATTTGGCTGGTAATTCTGGACTAATTTGGGGTTTATAATTTAGCCAGAGTCCATAATTTTATGTTCCCAAAACCATAGCCCTGTTGGATTTTATTAGCTAATCAGTTAATGTGAAAATGACATTCTTTGGAAAATGGCACCTATGTTATGTTTTACTGTGAGAGATATGCTGAATGTTGGCCGTTATAGACTGAATTCCTGTTACACAATAAGAGGCTGATAGTAATTAAACAAAGGAAATAAATTATTATCTATGGATAAAGATAAAAATGTTTGATATTGGCCTTTCCCTTTTCTAGACTGAAGTTCTGTTATACCAACAGGGACAGATGGTAATTAAACCTCTTCTTAGCAAGTTTATTGGGTATTAGTTGAGGCTAACAATACTTTTCAACATTCTGAAATTTTTTGTGCCTTATGTTTGTGATATGTGTGCAAAATTATGCTCAGCTTTATGAGAATTTGGATTTTTTTTTCAAATCATCTTCTCACTGTCATTTCAATTCTGCTGTATATGTACTGGGTGGCGCTGTGCTGTAGTATAAATAACAATCAATAGTATCCTTTTGAGTGCACATCAATCTTTAGTAGCATAATCCTTTGTTACCCTGGATAGTAAGGCTTTATAGTACATTGTCACATTCTGTTCTTTAAGCGCATTGAATGAATAGAATTTCATTCTTTACTAAATGAAGTAGTGAGCAAGGATTTAATAGCTCGTAAGTTAGAGGAAAATGTTTTTGATCAGATGAATTGTCATAAAAGAATTCATGTAACTGACCCCTCTCTTAGCGGGACTTGAGGCTTGTTGATATTATTTTTGTTATTGAATGAATAGCGTGTAAACATACCTTTTTGTGGGTGAGTTTGTCTTTCGTAATTTTTATGCTTGATCTACTGTATCAGAGATTGAAACCTAAAAAGTTCAGGTCAGAATAACAGATTGATATGGTTTAAATCTCGAAGTTGAACATATGCGTTTACTGAATGAGATTTCCTTTTTTCTTTTGCTTGGATACTGGTTATTCCACAGATATCTGTAATTTCTATTAAGGGTATATTCACTAATTCACTTTGCTACCAAATCTTCAGGGTTCAAGGCCTGGCTTTGGTCGTGGAAGTGGCAGTTATGGTGCTGGTCCAACCAGCTCAAATCTTCCTTGAGAGATTTGTTTTGTTTTACCATCTTAGTTTTGGCAGTTTAGATCCCAATCCGAGCAGGATGATGATGCTCCGATAGCTCAGGATTCTCCTGATTGTGCTTCCTGCTGGATTCATGTTTAATTTTGTATTCTTCCTTTCGTTTGGGGTGAGATGGGTTTTGAGGGCGTGTTCACCTTTTACCAACTTTGGTTGTATCCAACACACAATTACGTAATTTTTCATCTGGTCTTCTCTTTTTTATATACCTTCTTATTTCTCTGTTGCATTATGAATCCTTAGGGGCAGGCCATATTTTTTGGGCATTGCTAATATTTTTTTCTTTTACATTCTCTAGCCACTCTCAAGTTTCATCCATACTTGTACATTTTTTAGATCGCTCAAGTTAACCAAATGCAAGCTGAGGTGACTTTAAAATCCATACCAATATGCATTTTATGTGATGAATTTTACTTTGTTTCAATGTTATTCAATATTCAATCTCCTATTATTGGCATAATGCTCCAGTTAGTCTCAAGTTCTTCTCATTCATTATAGTATTTCAGTTATTGTCTTTTTCCTAATTCCTTTATACTATGGTTAGGGATAGGATTATTGATGAATTTTCTTGTCCTTCAATGCTACAATGGATATTTGCCTATTTGGAATGGTGAGTAGGATCCCATAGGTTTTTGATGAATTAAAAATGTCTAGCATTATAGATTTGGAACGGTCCATGAAGTTAATCTTATTGTGTTATTATAAAGGAAATTGTGTAGTTTTTTAGCAAATCGTCGGTGGTTTTTATATACCCTTTGATGGTTGCTTCGATGATTTTAGACAGAATGTTTATCAGGAGAAGACCGTTGACGCACTTTCATTGACGTAGAGATGTTTTATATA
The DNA here is from genome assembly GCF_029873635.1 of Malania oleifera. Taxonomy (NCBI): domain Eukaryota; kingdom Viridiplantae; phylum Streptophyta; class Magnoliopsida; order Santalales; family Ximeniaceae; genus Malania; species Malania oleifera. The sequence goes on from NC_080422.1 coordinate 10,962,890, forward strand.
TAGGACTTGTACAAACTATAGTTGTTACAAATTCAAAAGTATTTAAATACTAAATCAAGAAGATCTTAGATTATCAAATATAAACAAATATTCAAATAATATAACTGAAGAATCACAAATGTTCGTAGATTATTAGATATTAGCCAATTTTTAACTATTAGGATTTTTGGCGATTCAACAACAGGCATGTTCAACGATGGTATTCTCCTAATAAACATTCTGTCTGAAATTGTTGAAAGATATATAGAAATTGTTGATGGTTGGTTGAAAAATAGCACAATTTCCTTTGCAATTATTACGTTATCGAATTCTTTCATTTCTTTTGAGTGACCATTTCATACTTCACCGTGCAAAATGGTTTCGTTTTCGCCTTTTGTTTTTAATTTTTTAAGTAAATAAAAGTTCAACTCCTTGTTTTAACTCTTGCAAAACAATAAAAAACTTTTATAACTTACAAAATATTTATAATTATTTGAAAATGTTTAAATAAATGATAAAAGTCATTCACCTTGCTTGAGGTTTGCCACTTCTCTCAAGATTTTTAAAGCTATACTAGCTTATGTCAATTTTCTGTTAGTATACAAATGGAAGTTGAAAAAATAAATTATATTTTTTTTCAATTATGCCCTCAATCCTTAGGATCTACTAGCTTCCTAGACATAAAGTGGCAGTTTTTGTTTTTTTTTGCCCTTATTTACATAATGTCTTTATAAAAAAATTTCCTCTATTTTGTATTTAATTATATGATGTCAATATGGTATAATTTTCCTGAGAAAATATTTTTTTTTTCTTTTTTGCCCTTTATGACATATTGCAACATTGCTAATTTTGTTTTTGAAAAAAAAATTCTCCCTGTTATAAAAGATGCAAATAATCAACAAAATAATTTGCCTGAGATCATATTTTTACGTGGTTCAAATATACCTACTACACGGACGAATGGAATCAAACTTCACTATGTTAAAGTAATTATATTATGTATCTGACTTTATACAAATATCTCACTTTCTTACCTTATACAAAATATCTCACTTTTCTTTTCTCTTCTGCTTCTCCTCTTTCTGTCTAAGTTTACTTTCTTCTTAGTCTGATTCTTTTTTGATTTTACGAACACCTCTCTCCTTATTAGCACTTCCTTTTATAGCTGTAGAAGGAGCATGTGAAAATTATATTTATTTTGTTTTTTCTTCATTATTCAAAAAGCATGGAAGATATGGATGCTTTGAGGGAGTAAGAATAATGGGAGTAGTTGGAGGCATTTATGGAGATGGTGACATCCACCGTTTATTTTACAACACTCCTTCCATGTCACCCATATAATAACTTATTTTGTTAAAATCTTTAAGATGTCTCATTCCGATAAGATGAGTCAATTTTTTGAATGTTGTAGTAGGCAAAGTTTTGGTGAACAAATCTGCTAGATTATTACTTGATGAGATCTATTGTACATATATATCATCATTCTTTTGGAATTCATGTGAATAGAAGAATTTTGAAGAGATATGTTTTGTTCTGTCACTCTTTATGTATCCTCCTCACAGCTGTGCTATACATGCGGTGTTGTTTTCATGCAAAACTGTTGGAATATCCTTAATTGGTTGAAGATCACAATTTTCTTGGATATGAGAAATCATTGATTTGAGCCACACACATTCTCTACTAGTTTTATGGATAACTAGTATTTTAGAATGATTGGAGGATATTACTGTAATTGTCTGCTTTACTGATTTCCAAGATATAGTAGTTTTTTCATAAAAAAATACATACACAATTTGAGATTTAGCATTGTGAGGATCAGATAGATATCCGGCATCTACATATTCTACTAGTTGAGATTTGGAATCAAACGAGTAAAATATACCTCTCAAATAGCGTAAAATGTATTTAATTTCATTCTAATGTAGTCGAGTGGAAATAGAGCTATATCTTACTAATAGATTCACAGAAAATGTAATGTCAGGTCTTGTACAATTGGCTAGATACATCAAAGAGCCAATAACACTTAAATATGGTACTTTAAAACCAAGTAATTCCTCCCCCTCATCATGAGGTCGAAATGGATATTTCTTAACATCAAGTGATCGCACCATTATTAGAGATTCCAAATGATGAACTTTATCCATATAGAATTGCCTCCATACCTTTTTGGTATATCTAGATTAATGAATAAGAATTCCGTCATTTACATGTTTAATTTGTAGGCCAAGACAATATTTTGTCTTTCCTAAATCTTTCATTTCAAATTATGTCATTAAATAATTAGCAGCTTTAGTGAACTTTTCAGGAGTTTCAACTAAATTCAAATCATCAACATAAACAACAATTATAGCAAATCCAGATTCTAATCTTTTAATAAAAACGCATGGACAAATTAGATTGTTTATGAATCCTTCTTTCATAAGATACTTACTTAATCGATTGTACCACATGCGTCTAGATTGCTTTAATCCATATAAGGAATGTTGAAGTTTGACTGAATATAAATTTCTAGGTTTTGCTTTAGGCAATTCAAATCCTTCAGGAATTTTCATATAAATTTCACTATCCAACGATCCATATAGGTATGCTGTTATTACGTCCATAAGACGCATACTCAGTCGTTCAGCGACTGTTAGCCCAATTAGGAATCTGAAAGTGATTTCATCCATTATTGGAAGATATGTCTCCCCATAATCAATTATGGGATTCTGTGAAAAACCTTGTGCCACAAGCCTTACTTTATATCGAGTAATTTCATTATTTTTAATTTTCTTGCGCATTAATACTCATTTGTATCCAACAGGTTGGACATCTTCTGGTTCCTGGACTACAGGTCCAAAAACTTCTCTTTTTAATAAAGAGTTTATTTCAGTTGTGATAGCCTCTTTCTATTTTGGCCAATCACTTCTATATCAACATTCATTAACAGATTTAAGTTCACGACCCTCATTACTTATGGTAATGTCAGTAGCTATTGTATATGCAAATGTGTTTTGACAACAACTTTATTTCTTTCCCACATTTCTCCTGTGTAATGTATTGAAATCTTATTATTATTTCCAAGTACTTGTCCCTTTTTAAGGGATATCTCTTTAGAAGTTTTCTCTTCAAGAGATTCCTCTTCAGGAGGAGATTTCTCTTTAGTATATTCTATAATAGGAATTTTATTTTTAGGAGAAATGAGTTTGTCAATGTCGATTGGATTATTCATCTCTGTAACCTCTTCTGGAGTGTTTACAAATTTCAATTTTCTCCTTCTGTGAGTTTTATCTTTTGCACCAACAGGTCTTCCACGTTTAACTTGCGGCTTAGATTTATTAGCCAACTGTTGTCCTTCAGGATGATCAATACGTGCTAGAATATTTGTAGCAGGTATATGAGATTTTAGTATTACCTTGGTATCTGCAAAAGAACCTGATAATTGATTTGTAATCCCTTGCAAATTTATAATCTTTTGAACTTCAAGTTCACTTTGAATTGTGCGGGAATCTAAATGAAATAAACTCATGATATTTTATGTGATTTAATGTTGTGTTTCAGGCACTGATTTTACTCCCCCTAATGTAGGGTATACTGTCTCATCAAAATGACAATCTTGAAATTGTGCTTTAAACAAATCACTCGTTAAAGATTCAAGATATTTAATAATAGAAGAAGAATCATTCAAGACATCTAATAATAGAAGAAGAATCAAAACCAACATAAATACCAAACTTAGGTTGAGGACCCATTTTAGTTCTTTGAGGAGGGGCAATCAAAATATATACAACACAACCAAAAGTTCTTAAATAAGAAATATCAGGTTGTTGCCCAGAAACTAATTGCATGGGTGAAAGATTATTGTAAGCAGTTGGATTTATACAGACTAAACATGCAACATGAAGAATAGCATGTCCCTAAACAGATAGAGACAATTTAGTTCTCATAATCATAAGTCTAGTAATGAGTTGAAGCCTCTTAATAAAAGATTCAGTTAAACCATTTTGTGTATGTGTATGGGTATAAGCAACAGGATATTCAATATGTATTCCAAGTGACATACAATAGTTATAAAATATTTAGGATGTAAATTCACCAGCATTATCCAAACGAATTGTTTTAATTGGATAATAGAGAAAATGAGCTCGTAATCTAATTAGCTAAGATAAAAGTCTAGCAAAAGCAATATTATGAGTAGAAAGCAAGGAAACATGTGAGCATCTTGTAGATGCATCAATTAAAACCATGAAATATCTAAATGGTCCAAATGGTGGATGTATTGGTCCGCATATATCACTATGAATTCTTTATAAGAAAATAGGTGATTCAAGACTTACTTTTGAAATAGACGGTTTGACAATTAATTTCCCTTAAGAGCAGACAGTACACATGAAATCACTTGACAAAAAAAATCTTTCGGTACTTTAGCAGATGACCATGTGAATTCTCAATAATTTTTCGTATCATTACATCTTCCGGATGTCCAAGACGAACATGGCAAAGTGTAAATAACTTTGGGTTATTGCACTTTTGGTGTAAGACATTATATGATTCTACTACTTTAATCTTTGTATAATATAGTCCAGAAGATAGAGTTGACATTTTTTCTAAAATTTGTTTCTTTCTAGAAACAATAGAAGAATTATAAAGAAATTTTTTATTGCCTTCATTTGTAATTTCAATATGATATCCATTGAGTCTTAAATCTTTAAAACTTAATAGATTTCTTCTAGATTTACTGAAATATAAAACTTCATTGATTTGTAATAAAGTACTATTAGGCAACTTTATATTAGCTCTTTCGGAGCCTTCAATTAAATTTGTATACCCAGATATTGTATTAACATTCGTCGAAGATATATTCAAATGATGGAAATATTTTCTATCTCGAAGAATTGTGTATTGTAGCATTGTCAGCTAAACAAACTTCTTTCATAGACATCTTAAACTCGTTCAAAGCTTTTTAGGACAATCTACAATACATGTTTTAAAAACTCATTATTATAATTGATCATAGCAACAATGAATTTAAAACCAAATATAATATATTGCTCACTTTAAACTATTACATCATTATTTTCATCTTGATTTATAGGAAAATCAGTAACATCAAGATATAAAGAGTTGAAAGGTCCAATATCAAGGTCCATTGGAACAACAATTTTTTTTTTTTCCATTTCTCTACTATTTTCCTTTATAGAAACTTGGTATAGATCTACCAAGTGTCTAGGCGTATGATTGGTACACGACCAATGACCGTTTCCTCCGCATCTGTAACATCTAGTTTCATGATGCCTGGGTTGCTGATTCTGATCATTAACCCGCTTCTGGGGGCCATCCCTCTTCTGGGGGTCATCCCTTTTCTAGGAGATTGTTACCTCATGTCGATGCTAGTGATTATTTCGACCATGACTACGACCATACCCACGACTATACCAACAATGTAGAGACCCAGAAAATAATAGCAATTAAATAATAGAGGGAAAGAGGGATAAATGAGAGAAAAAGGAAAATTCAAAAAGGAACCAAAGTCAGGGTTCGTCGACGAACGCCCTTGTATGTTTCATGGACGAGCCTCAATGTCTCATCGACGAAAAGATATCGAGAGGGGAAAATTTCAGACCTTTGGTTTGTTGACGAACTCATTAGCTTCGTCGACGAACTCCCTTCATAAATTCTTCAACGAGTCTATGTGTTTCGTCGATGAAGCCACGTGGATAGCTGCCAATATATAGCCGAAAATTACATTTCAACGAGGAAATCAATTCCTCTCTCTACATTTCGGTTTCTCCAACTTCTCTCTACGATTTCGGCTTCGTTTCTCCCCATTTCGTCGATCAGAAGATACCAGGTTGATCCTGGGGAGATTGCCTACAACTTAACCGGAGTATAATTTTGGTTTGAAAAGTTCAGGCACCATCCCAAAATTAGGGTAAGTGGGTTATTTTAGGGTTATATAGTTAGTAGGTTTTTCTGAACCGAGATCTTGTGTTAGATGAAAATATACTAAAGTTGAGTTGATTAAACTAGGGTATTGCGATTTCGGGGTTTGAGATTTCAAACACCATAGGCATGAGTTAAGGATCCCAGCGGGTGTTTTCTCAAGAACTCAGGTAACATTGATAAATAATTAGTAGTTTAGAATTTTATGGATAAAAGAAATATGTGAGTGTGGGGAAAATGCGAGTATAGTTATTATTCTGAGTTTGGTTGATTGAATTAGGAAATGTACATTATTTTAGGATTTTGAGTTTGGTACGTTGTGAGCATGAGGATAGAATTGGAGTCAGGCCTCCCAGTTAGTTAGGTAAGGGAAATATGTTATGCTAGTTAAATTAGAAATTTTTACCAATAAAGTGTAGTATATATTTATGGGTTTCCAGAGTAAAAAATTATACAGTTTTACAAATTATAGTTAATTAGTTTTATTTATTTGTGTGACATGATAAATATTATTGTAGTATAGAATTCTACACAGTTTTTACAGAATTACGATTATATAGTTTTACATAATTATGATACCCATATTATATAGTTTTATTTACACAGCTATGACTATTCAGTGTTTTACAGAACTATGATTTACACAATTTATTCAGATATTACAGTTTATACAGATATATAATTTTCATAGTATCATGATATACAGATTACAGAACCATGATATACAGATATTACAGCTCATACAGATCAGTTTATTACAACATTATGGTTAACCCAGTTTTACAAAATCATGGTTATTACAGTTGAATAGAATCATGGTAAACCAATAAGATATATAACAGTATTATATAGTATCAGACCCTAATGGATCAAATCAGATTACAGAGCACAGTACTGTAACTATTACAGTATAGAGTGCAACCACATATCTTAGATAGTGTGTGGATTTTATGAGTAGTCGATCGTGCCTTGGGAGAGATTGCAGGCTCCCCGATAGTTCGGGTTGAGGCGGCCAATCTAACGACAAAGGTTTCAGTTGACCTATCTTGATAGGGCAACCAGTGTTAAATCCTGTCTATGGGCCGCACAACCCTGTCATGAGGGGTCAAATCATGACATATAGTTATCCATCAAGGGAAGTTTTCACAGTTATATATATATATATAGATTTACAGAAAACAACAGATATACTTATAGATACTAAAAGTATGATTCAATAGAAAGTTTAGAAATAGTTGTATTTTAAGCCACATAGGTGTGAGTTATATTGTATTTTATTTTTCTGGTTTTCTTGGTTTTAGTTAATTGAAAGTATATTGTTTATGTAAACTCATTTGCCACAAACTGGTAATAGCATATTTCTTCTTACTGAGAGTTGTCTCATCCCAGTAATTTAAACATTTTAGGAGATCTAGTTAGACGAGCAGATCAGGCTCGGAGGTAGAGGGGATCTTGTACTGCCCTATCTGTAGGGTAAGTGAGTGTTGGGAGACGTATTTTTGTGTAGATTCTAGATGATCTAGTGGAGAATATTGGAGAGATGTGTATATATATGTTTTGGGAAAATACTGAATTCTGGTATTGTAATTATGGTTAAATGATTTCATGTTTTCTGTTGCATAGGTATGTTATCTTATAAACAAGAATTCCTTGGTGCCCACTTTGGAGCCGAGATGTTATAATAGATTTTCAGAGTAGTATGATTTTACAATATTTATATTTTTTTTTATAAAAAAAATGGTATGAAATTTTGGGTTGTTATAAACGACCTCGTCCTCGGCCACGAGTTGTATTCATATTCACTTCAGGGAATGAGGTTGAACCAATTGGACGAGATTGGTGATTTCTCACCAAAAGCTTGTTATTTTGTTCAGTGACAAGAAGACAAGAGATATAAGTTCAGAAAATTTAGTAAATTTCCTCTTGCTATATTGCTGCTGTAGGAGCACATTAGTGAGATGGAAAGTAATGAAAGTTTTTCTAACATGCCTTCATCAGTAATATTTTCTTCACATAATTTTAACTTCGAGCTAATTTTATGTAGAGATGAGTTATATTCGTTGACTGTTTTAAAATCTTACAACCTTAGGTGCAACCATTCATATCGAGTTTTTGGTAAAATCACTGTTTTTTGGTGGTCAAATCTATCCTTTAAATTATTCCATAGGATAAGTGAGTCTTTAATAGTGAAGTATTCCATTTTTAACTCTTCCTCTAAATGATGTTGGATAAATATCATGACTTTTGCGTAATCCTGCAGAGATGCGGTATTTCTATCTAAAATAGCATTCCCCAAGTTCATTGCATTTAAATGGATTTCTATATCAAGAATACATGATAGATAGTATGTTAAGGGGAACAAACTCAACTTCGCTTAGATTCGACATCTGAATAAATTAACAGTAATAAAGCGATTTAGAAAAGTGAAATATACAAAGTGAAATAATATAGAGATAATAATATAATATTACTTAAATATGTTTCTTTAGAAATATTATTTTATTTTTCCGAATTTGTACTCTTAAGGTGGTATATATATATATATATATATATATATATATATGTCAGTTGATTAGAAAATTAAATAAACATGTCAGTAGGTTAGAGTCTCGTGCTGATAACGTGTTATAAAAAATGCAAATAATCAATGGTAAATAAATGGAGACGAGACCAGATTTTTACATGGTTCATATATACCTACTCCACGGGCGGATGAGATCAAACTCCACTATGTTAAAGGAATTACAACATGTATCTGACTTTGCACAAATATCTTACTTCCTTATCTTGTACAAAATATCTCACTTTTCTTTTCTCTTTTGCTTCTCCTCCTTTTGTCTGAGTTTACTTTCTTCTCAGTCTGATTCTCTTTTGATTTCTGCGCACACCCGTCTCCTCATCAGCGCTTCCTTTTATAGCCGTAGAAGGAGCATGTGAGAATTATATTTATTTTGTCTTTTCTTCATTATTCAACGAGCATGGAAGATACAGATGCTTTGAGGGAGCAAGAGTGATGGGAGTGGTTGGAGGCATTTATTGGGGATGGCGACATTCACAATTTACTTCACAACACTCCCTTTTTATCCTTATTAAGCTTATTTTATGTTGTCTACCTTCAAAAGAGACATCTTTATTCAGTTTTGCTCTATATCAAATTGAAACAAAAATAATGAATCTTTAGTTCTCATTGCTTCAATAGCTACGACTCCCATCAAATTTCCTACAATTTTACTTATGATTAGAACAAAATATTTTAAGTATATTTCAAATAGTAGATAAAAAAGATAAGCAACTTGTAGGTTGAGGATTGATGACATAATTGGAAAAAAAAAAACGTGTAAAAAGCTAGCAGCTTGGGAGGGTTTATGACATAATTGGAAAAAAAAATTATTAATTATTCTTTAACTTCCGTATGAATGCCAATAGAAAGTCAACATGAGTATGAGCGATCATAAATTCAAAGTTGACCGTGAAATTTTAAAAATCTCGACAAGGTTTTTGTGCCTGCTTGGCACATATGAGCCATTGAAGAGACAATGACCCTTGATAGGACTCCCTCCAGAATATTGCTAAATTTAACAAAATTCAATACGAATTACAAGAGCTTTATTTTCTGTTTTCTACATCTTCCTCCATCTGTTTCTGTTATAAAGTTCAGCCATGAAGTTTAACTTATTACGTAGCAATTCAACTCTTCTTTCAATTCTTTGGCGTTTGTTTTGTCGTGCAAAATGGTTTTGTTTTTGGTTTTCTGTTTTTAATTTTTCAAGTAAAAATAAATTCATCTCCCTGCTTTCTACTATTGGAGAGCTATAAAAATTTTTAGGGAGTTGCAATGTGTTTGTAATTATTTGAAAAATTACAAACAAATAAAGAAAAATGTTTTCAAGGCCAGAGAGTTCTCAGCCTTGGAAGAGACAATGGCCCTTTATAGGCTTGGGTTTTGAATTTTATTAAATTTAACAAAATTCAATACAAATTACAAGGGTTCTACTCTCCATTTCTACAAAGCCAGAGCATCTGATCTGCCCCAATGTGTTTCTGTATTCCATCCACAACTTTGTAAATCATTTTACTCTCTGGATGTCCTGTATCACCCACCATAAATCTGAACATCTCTCCTCTCACCTCCACACTGCTCCATCCTCCCTCCTTTTGCAGCCCTTCTGATCCTCTCATTTCTGCTCTCACCTTCGCTGCATCCTTCCATCTCCCCACACGTGCATAAACATTCGCCAGCGTAACTCTCCAAACCTTCCCATCGGGTTCCAAAATGGACAGCTTCTCTGCTGCTGTCTCAGCTATTTCCACATTGCCGAATACCCCACAAGCGCCCAGCAATGCACCCCACACTGCTGGTCCTGGGCTTAAAGGCATCCTCCTTACGAAGGCTTCTGCTTCTTCAAGCCTCCCTGATCTTCCCAAAAGATCCACCACACAACCAAAATGTTCCATTCTCGGCTCAACACTGTAAACTCTCTCCATGCAGCTGAATATTTCAAGACCTTCATCTACCAATCCTGCATGAGCACAGGCAGAAAGAACGCTAACGAATGATATAGCATTTGGTTGGCACATACCCACCTTGTTCAATTCAGTGAAAGTGCACAGAGCTGATACTCCATCTCCATTGATTCCAAATGCTGCAATCATCGAATTCCACGAACCCAGATCCTTTTCAGGAATTTCCTTAAAAACATTTTCTGCCAAATCAATCCTGCCCAACTTCCCGTACATGTCTATTAGAGCATTTTGAATGAAAATATCATCAACCAAGCCTGCCCTGGTTGTATATCCATGAATTACTAATCCCATTTGCATGGATGCCAAGTTTGAACTAGCTTGAATTGATGATAACATGGTAACGTGATCAGGAAAAATCATGTCACTTTCACCTTTTGAATGGATCTCACTAAGAAGCTTTAATGCTTCGTAAGATCGTTCATTCTTGACAAGGTTTGTGATCATGGTATTCCAAGAAACTATATCTGGACTGCTCATTGCTCTAAAAAGTTGATATGCAGAATCATCCCGTAGGTTTTCTCCATACATGTTGATGAGAGAGTTTTCGATGATTGTACAAGGAAAAAATCCATGTTTGAACAGGTAGCCATGAATCTGTTCTCCCAGTTCCAAAAGACCAGAGTCGCCACACCCTTGAAGAAGATTGGCCATGGTCTCTGGACTAAGATACTTGCCTTCACCAGTAAAACCAAACTCACAAAAGATTTTTACACCTTCAAGACAGCACCTATTCACAGAATACATCTCAACTAGAGAATTCGCTACAAGAGCATCGTTAAACAATTCTAATTTCATAATGAAGCCATGAATACACTGGAATAGACGCCATTCATTAATCAAGGAGCATGCATGCAAGACGCTAAGAATCGTTATCTTGTTCGGTATTATCCCATCTTCTTGCATCTGGAAGAAGAAAGTAAGAGCCTCCCACGTTAATCCATTGATTACACAACCTGAAATAACTGAAGTCCAAGAGACCACATCTCTGCAACTTGATTTTTTTATAAGTCTCACTGCAGCTGCCAAGGACCTGGATTTTGAGTAAGCATCTAGTAAAGAATTATGCAAGAATTGATCAGTGATGAACCCGTACTTTACTGCATATCCATGGATAACCTGAGCCATATTTGGATCACCTCTCTGTGCACAAGCTTGGAGAAGCACTGAGAGTGTGTGCTCATTAGGATGAACACTCTCTAACATGTGCCAAAAAATTGATACTGCTTCAGTAACTGCCCCAATCTGGCAGAAACCAGATATCATTGAGGTCCAAGACACAATGGTTCTCTCAGGCATTTGCTCAAACAACTGTGCAGCATCTTCAATTTGCCCGCATTTTGAGTACATGTGCAAAAGAGAATTACTAACGAAAGCATTGCTTTGGAGCCCGGATTTCATTACATTGGCGTGAATGCAGGAACCCGATTTCAAGTTTCTTTCTGCAGTACATGAACTCAACAAGCGCACTGTAGATATAGAATTGGAAAATAGTTCTTCTCGAGGCAAAGAGGTGGGCAGCTGGGGAACATCCTTACCAGACTCGACCAACAGGGATTGCTGAGAAAGGATTTGGAAATTAGCACAAAGGATTGACATTCATTCAAGAGTCGGAGCTTCAATAATGATGGTTAGATCAATCAAAATTTCATGTATGCAGAAATTGTATGAGACTCAGGTCACTGAGCAGTCTTCTTCAGTCACCGCCCAACATAGAGTTCATTCTCCTTAAACGGACATGCCAGCTTTCCCTCAAGAGGGTAGAGTATATGAGGAGGTTTGGAGCATTACTCAATATTTTCTAGAATATTTTTACTACTGCTGGAATATAATCAAACACCATTTTTCTGCATAATTTAGGTTATCCACCAAGACAAAAACAAGTGATACCAGAAAAAGAGTTTTAGCTCATTCTCAAAAACAATTGCATTTGATTATACGAGTGAAATATGACAACAAAAGGGTGACATGGTCATTGACCAGAAAATGCCAAGCACCCAATTTACCAACAAGAGACCAAAAAATGGAAAAAGAGAAGGCCTAACAGATAACCAAAGTTACGCAGACCCACAAGCCACAATATCCCTTTCCCACCAGAATCTGTTAGACACACAAATTCAACATCTCTCAGTCCACTTCTTCCATCTTGCTCTCCTCATTTCCATCCTCCTCCAGCGGAGGCATCTCTGTGTCATCATCATCAGTCCCGTCCTCATCAATGCTAAGACCCAACTTCAGCATCCTGTGAATTCTGGCTCCAAAAGTGTTGGGGTCATCAAGGCTGAACGCAGAAGTTAAGAGGGCAGTCTCAAAGAGAAGCATCACCAAATCCTTCACTGACTTATCATTCTTATCAACCTCGGCCCTCTTCCTGAGCTCCTCCATTATGCCATTGTCTGGGTTGATCTCCATTGTCTTCTTGCTGGACATGTAAGAGCTCATGCTGTTGTCTCTCAGAGCCTGTGCCTTCATGATTCTCTCCATGTTTGCTGTCCACCCGTACTCACCCGTGACCAAGCAACATGGGGAATCCACAATTCTATCAGAAACCACCACTTTCTCCACCTTGTCACCGAGAATGTCCTTGATTGTCTTGCACAAGTTCTCAAAAGACTTCTTCTTTTCCTCCTTTTTCTTCTTCTCTTCCTCACTCTCATCCTCAAGTTTCAGTCCTTCTTTGGTTGCAGAAACCAGCTTCTTCCCATCATACTCTTTCAATTGCCCAACAGCATACTCATCAATGGCATCCACCATAAAGAGTACTTCATGCCCTTTCTTCTTCAATCGCTCTAGGAAGGGCGAATTTTCAACAGCTTTTCTGCTTTCACCGGTTATATAATATATGTCCTTTTGGCCTTCCTTCATCCTTGTAACATAATCCTTCAAGCTGGTCATCTCCTCACCACTCTTTGAAGAATGGTACCTGAGCAGGTCAGCAATCTTGGCCCTGTTCTGGCTGTCCTCATGGATGCCCAACTTCAAATTCTTTGAGAAGGCTTCATAGAACTTGTTATAGTCCTCTTTATTCTCCGCAATTTCATTGAACATCTCAACGCACTTCTTCACGAGATTCTTCCTTATCACCTTCAGAATCTTGTTCTGCTGCAGCATTTCGCGGGAAATATTAAGGGGTAGATCATCAGAATCCACAACACCCTTCACAAATCCAAGGTACTCTGGAATTAGCTCTTCGCAGTTGTCCATGATGAACACTCTCCGGACATAGAGCTTGATGTTGCTCATCTTCTTCCTTGTGTCAAAGAGATCAAAGGGGGCTCTCTTGGGAACAAAGAGAATGGCCTTGAATTCAAGCTGCCCTTCAACAGAGAAGTGCTTTACTGCGAGATGATCCTCCCAATCATTGGTCAGGCTCTTGTAGAAAGAGGCATACTCCTCCTTGGTGATCTCCTCTGGCTTTCTCAGCCAAATGGGTTTCTGCTTGTTAATGAGCTGCCACTCATGAGACACCTCCTTAACCATCTTTTTCTGCTTGGACTCGCTCTCTTTCTCCTCATCCACATCCTCAATGGCACCTTCCTCTTCCTTCTTGGGTTCCTCATCTTCATCATCACTCAGCTCTTTCTCTGTAGTCTTCTCTATCCAGAGATAAATTGGGTAGCTAATGAACTCAGAGTGCTTCTTCACCAGGTCCTTCAACCTCCTCTCTTCCAAGTATTCCAACTGCACGGACAAATCCACACCAAGTCAACTACAAAAGTTCAAAACCCGACATTACGCATTAAAGAAAAAATTCTAAGCACGGGTACCAATAAACCTTAATTTTGCATTCTATCCCAAGAAAACCATCACAAAAAATTTTCATATTTGATCTATTTGTTAAAATTACTTGTGATGAATGAAAATAAACCCATATTCACATTGCACCCTATCAGCAAATCCCCAACAACCTCCCGCTCGAGAATATTGCTTTCTGTTTTCAAAAATATATTTTTCTGTTTTCCTTTTTATTCTCCTTTTCTGTTAGTTAGTTGCGAGGGAATTTTTCTGGCCTGCTGCCCTGTATATATACAGGCCTGGGATGACTGTTCACGCATGGAAAAGAATACAATATTATTTTTTGGTTTATCTTCTTCCTTGCTGTAGTTTTCTCTGTTCTTCCTACTTTTCTATCACACCCGTCAACCCACGTTGCAAATCAATCCAAAACTACAACCTTCACGCACGAAGGACGGAAAATTCAAAACATGGCTTTAGCAGTTTGCACCGATACCCCCACTGCCCCACATCACATCAACCCCAAAACCAAATATTACGCGGTAAAGACAAAAAGTTCTGAACACGACTTTCACAATTTTCACCTCTCAACGCAACCCACAGTGCACCTGTCAGCCGACTCAACCCGCACTACCATAAAATCCAACTTTCTCTCGCAACATAAAAAAAAAACATCAGAATATGGGTCTTGAAATTCTCACCTGATCTTCCTTGAGGAAGAGCGTGATCTTGGTTCCTCTGCCCAGCTGCTCTCCTCCATCATCCCTGGTAACGGTGAAAGACCCACCAGCCTGCGACTCCCAGACGTACTGTTCGTCGTCATTGTGCTTTGTCGTCACAACAACTTTCTCAGCCACCAGATAAGCAGAGTAAAACCCCACACCGAACTGACCAATCATGCTCACGTCGGCCCCAGCCTGCAGTGCCTCCATGAACTCCTTAGTTCCTGACCTCGCAATTGTCCCCAAGTTGTTCACCAAGTCTGGAAATTGAAGAGGCCACAACTCAATTCAATTCAAATCGATGCAATTACAGAAGTAACAGAGAGAAAGGTTCGTCACAAACAAATCCATACCTGCTTTAGTCATGCCAACGCCACTGTCAATAATAGAGAGGGTCTTGTTGGCTTTGTCAGGAACAAGCCTGATGAACAGCTCTGGTTGAGCATCCAGCTTGCTCTTGTCCGTTAAGCTCTCGTATCGAATCTTATCCAACGCCTGCACAGACCCAGTTAAAATCTCAGTCACAAAGCCAAAGCCCAAAAGAAACCCCGAAAATACAACATAACCGAACCAAATAGAATCACAGTATCATTATCAGAGATTCAAAACCACGCTACGTACGTCAGAAGCATTGCTGATGAGCTCGCGGAGGAAGATCTCCTTGTTGCTGTAGAACGTGTTGATGATGAGACTGAGAAGCTGGTTGATCTCTGCCTGGAATGCGAAGGTCTCCACATCTCCCATCTGCACATCCGCCATTGCTAATGCACGCACAGGAATTCGAAGCGAAGAGAATCTAGTGATCGGAAACAGGGAATCCGAAACGAAGAGATTTATTGACCAGATTGAGAATTTAGGAATCTTATTCAGATGAAGGGAGATGGAAATCAGAAGGGCTATTTGTAGCGAAGAGAGGAAGAGGTTCTAGCGAATTCGAATGTCGTGTAGTTCGCTTCATGGGAAGGATTGCTCAGCCATGGAATGGGCTATCGCGCTTCTGGAATTTTCTATGTTCGTTTCTTGTTCTTCTTCTTCTTTTGATTAACCATTAGCGTGGTTTTGGGATCGAGAAGGTTCTTCTGTTCGTTGCTGTCTCGAATGTTCTTCTCCATGGAAAAAGGTTTGACGTTCACCTTCCTCTGTTTTTCCTGTTTCCCCCCTTTTTTTTTTTTTGGTTTTAAATTTGACCTTTTTATGTTGTGGTTAGAATTTATGAAAATCAAAATTAAAAAAAAAAATTAAAAAAAAAAAAAAAAAAAAAACTTAAAATTAAAAATAGTAATATGTTTAGTTAGTATTTTTGAATAAATGAAACTAGAAACTTGATTAAATAAATGCTCATTTTTTGAATTAAATAATATCTAATTATATAATTAAAATAATAAAAATATAAAATAAGTACAACAGCACAGTCGTAAGTCCCATAACGTAAGATTTGGTACGTAATCTTTTATTTTGCTAATTTGGGATAATTTCTTTGAACAATTTGAGTGTTGTTAAATCCTTACTTAGCATATCATTTCAAATTATTTTAAGTTTACCTAATCCCTTACCGTTACAGTAATGAGTAACTAACTTATTCTTCCTTATTAGTGTAGTATTTATCCTATTTTATAGGTGTTCAAACAAAGTCAATTGCCCCTCCCTTACTTTATATTCTATAGGTGTTATGTTAAGTTATAACGAATATATTCATTAATTAATTTATCTTTTAACATTGTTGCGGGATAAAAATGGTTATGACCTACGACGTTGCTCCCCGACTTTCGATGATGACCTGAAAAGGATGAAAACAAAATAGACTTGGAGGACCCAGGGTGTACTCCGAGCGATCACTCTGATGCCTAAGTAAGGGAACGCTTCGAAGAGGTTGAATGCAACAGTAAAATTAGGTTAAGAGTGAGTTACCTATGCTTGTTTGCATTACCCTTCTTTATAGTGGCGAGATTGGACCTTCGAGTGATCTATCATTATGACGTAGGGGGCGTGGATCGCTCTAGAGGTTTAAGGTGCCAGCATGGATCTCTCCCTTCATTATTAGGTTAGAACTAATTGCTCCTCTCAGAATATTTGACTTGGGTAATGATTGCTGGGTTTTGACTTCCTTTTATAAGTTGATATATTTAGGGCATATCAGTTGTCTCCCCTAATTTCGAATTTTTGAAACTCGTTCTTGAAATTTTGAGTTGGTGTCCTGTCTCCCTCTCTCTTTTATTTTTTTCTTTTATTATTATTAATTTTTTAGGTCGGCTGGTCTGAGTCGGTTGGATTCCCCCTCGGCTCCGCTGAGCCGATTTGCGTGCCAGGTTGCATTTTTCCGAACCAATGCTACAGGGGGATTCAGATGAGTTAGTTTTTCCAAGCCGATGTTAGACTGAGTTGGTTTTGCCGAGCCGATATCAGAAGGGTTTGACTGAGTTAGTTTTGTTGAGCCGATGCTAACTTTTTGCCAAGCTGTCAAACTGTCTTTGCCGGGCTGTCTTTGCTGTGTTGCTCTTGCCGAGCTGTTCTTTGTGGTATTTCTTGCCGAACTGTTTCTGGCGAGCTGCTCGTCATGGCATTTCTTACCGAACTGTTTTTGTTGAGTTACTCTTCGTGGCATTTCTTGCCGAACTGTTTCTGCTAAGCTGCTCTTCAGGGCATTTCTTGGCAAGCTGTTTCTGCCGAGTTACTCGTTATGGCATTTCTTGCCAAGCTGTTTCTGCCGAACTGCTCTTTGTGGCATTTCTTGCCGAACTGTTCCTGCCGAGTTGCTCATTGTGGCATTTCTTGCCGAGCTGTTCCTGCCGAGCTACTCGTCGTGACATTTCTTGCCGAGCTACTCTTCACGGCATTTCTTATCTAGCTATTCCTGCCGAGCTGCTCTTTGCGGCATTTCTTGCCGAACTGTTCCTGTCACGCTGCTCATCGTGGCATTTCTTGCCGAACTTTTTCTGCTGAGCTGCTCGTCGCGGAATTTCTTGCCAAATGTTTCTAACGAGTTGCTCTTCATGGAATTTCTTGCTGAGTTGCTCGTCGTGGCATTTCTTGTTGAGCTATTCTTACCGAACTGCTCATCGTGGCATTTCTTACCGAGCTATTTCTGCCGAGCAGCTCGTCGTGGCATTTCTTGCCGAACCTTTTCTGCCGTGTTGCTCGTCGTGACATTTCTTGCTAAGCTGTTTCTGCCGAACTACTCGTCGGTTGGGTCTTCTTTGCCTAATAAGTTGTACTCATTTGTTAGGCGGTTGCGTGACCTCACGAGTTGTGCTCGTCCGTTGGGCCTTCTTTGCCTAATTAGTTGTGCTCATTTGTTGGGCAGCTGCGTGACCTCACGAGCTGTGCTTGTCAGTTGGGCCTTCTTTACCTAATGAGCTGTGCTCATTTGTTAGGCGTTCTTCTGGCATCACGAGCGGTGTTCATCAGTTGGGTCTATTCTTTTTTGCCTAATGAGTTGTGCTTATTTGTTGAGCAATTCCATGGCCTCACGAGCGGTGCTCGTCAGTTGGGTCTATTCTTCTTTGCCTAAATAGCTGTGCTTGTTTTTTAGGCAACCTTCTGGCCTCGCAAGCTGTGCTTGCCAGTTGGGTTGCTCTAATGTGACGTTGGTGTCTATTCATTACGTTTGCCGCTCCTGCAAAATTTAAGAGTCTCTTGTTAATTGTGTCATACCTTTGGAGAATCGAGATTCATTGGAATTGTCGCCACATCAGCATCTGCACAAGGATTTGATCTTTTTTCCTTGAGACGCACACACGGATTGATGAGTTCCCACCTTCTCGAGATGCTAACTTTTTTGGGGATTCATGTGGGCTTCTCTATAAAGAATGTGAGCTCGCTTATTTGTTTCTTGTCTCAACCAAGGGGTCCCTTCCCTCTGCTAGGTATGCTCTCCTTTCGCCCTTGTCTTTGTTTCTTTATTCTGTTTGTGTTTGGTATTGTATGCTTGTTTTTGCTTTGTTCTTCAACGTTCTTGTGAAAATTTTGTCTTGTTGATCCAATTTGTATAGTAGCGCAAGTTGTTTATCTTGTTTGTCTTGCGCTTGATTTTCTCATGGAGTCCTCGGTTCCTTAGGCCAAGCCTCCAATTACTGTGAGGAGTGCACGGTGTGATCTTTCTCCCTTGGATATGCAAAATGTCTGTCATTTTTTTGCTATCCCTTCTGACATTAACATTAGATTACCTGCCAGCTCTGAGTTCGCTCTCGACCCTGGTCCCAATGAAATCTATTTATATACTGACTCTCTCGACTTAGGACTTAGGCTACCTTTTAGTCCCTTTTTTTTTTTCTAATGTGTTACGTTTTTGTAACATAGCACCCTCACAATTGGTTCCCAACTCCTACCTGTTGTTGGTGTCTTTTGCTGTCCTCCTCCTCCTCCAACAAGGTCATCAACCCACAGTGCCTCTCTTTCAGAGCTGCTTCCAGATGAGGATGCACTCTATAGAAACGGAACTGTACTACTTCAACTCTGTTTCCGACTATAAGCTCTTTACCCTTGGTAGCTCTTCCATTCAAAATTGGAAGTCCCGATACTTTTTTGCATCTGGGGAGTTAAACTATCAAGGGCCTCGCATTTGGTCTACTCCTCTTGACGGTGATATTCTTTCCTTCCTCCTTTACTTATTGTGTATGCATGAGCTATGTGTATGTAACAACCTGAAATTTCATTCCTTTTTCTTTTTCCTTTTCTATATTAATAAATGAGCTCTGAAACCTTACATGAGCATAACTGACGTCATCATGGCCCGAAGTGGGACCGTGGTGTCCTATACATTTCATATAACACCTAAGCAGCAAAAGTATATACATATCCAACATATTCTAAAATATAATATTAGAGTATTATATATCTAGCTGTACCCATACACACATATACATAACACTTTCCAAAAGTCCCAAAATATTGTGGGCTCCACAGACCAGCCCAAAACTCACCCCAAAAGCTATGCCGACTCAACACCACCTCTACATCTGAGCCGGCCCTGCTCACCTCTTTGGATTACCTGAAATGTTTAATAATGTTGGGGTGAGACACCTCTTAGTAAGGAGAAACATGTTATCACAAGTGTGTGGCATATGAGTTAGTTGGCAACATATCATTTAATTAATACTGTATACAATATATATCAAGAAAAACATTTGTATAATAACACATGCTTATATCATATAGAATATGAAAATTTCTGAGTTATCTATTCAAAAGTACTTCTATCTATAATACATAATCTTTGCTTTCTATGTGTACTATACATAACTATATATCTATAAACTTCCCCCTAGATGGCAATATGTCATGACTTACCCCCTCATGATTGAGTTGTGCAGCTCGTAGGCGGAGCTAAACACTGGTTGGCCCTCTAGTGCTAGTCTAATTGTATGCATATCTAGATGTCTATAGCATGAAAGGCCCGCTCCACCTGGTTCAGACGCTAGGGAGCTCACAACTCTACCTGAGGGCACAATCGGTTGTACCATACTCTATTTGAGACGTATGGTTGCACTGTCTATACTATAACGCAATGGTACCGTGCTCTGTAAACTGCTGTATTCCATCAAGGTCTGATACTGTAGACTAATATTTCTATATAAATCTAGCTGTTTTACCATGATTCTGTATTTCTGTTATGACCATGATTCTATATCAACTGTATAGCCATGATACTGTAATAACTGTATATCTGTATATTTTGTAATGCTGTAATTGTAATTCTGTATTCTGTATGTTATGGCTCTATATTCTGTATAATCTGTATATTTATATATCATGGTTCTATATTCTGTATATCATGGTTCTATAAAATTCTGTATAATCATGGTTCTATATTCTATAGATCATGATTCTATAAAATTCTGTATAATCATGGTAATAAAACACTGTATAATCAACTCTGTAAAATACTGTACAATCTTGTTCTGAAATATACTACGTAAACATAATTTTGTAAAATACTGTATAAGAATGATTCTGTAAAATACTGTATATCATATAAACTGTATTTCTGTATAATTCTGTTATAATCGTAGCTCTGTATATAAAATTGTATAAGCTATGTTTCATAACTCTGTAGGCTATATAATCATGCTTCTGTAAAACTATATAACATATTGTATAATATTCCAATATTTCTCACGCCACACAATTCAATAAAACTCTATAAATATGTTCTAAAAAACTGTATAATTTTCATGCTTCGATCAAATACTATATTATAGTGGTAAAATGTCTAATAAGGCTGGCATAACATTTATTCCCTTTACCCAGCTATCTATCTCTAGCTACTATTTAACAATCTTACGCATGCGGCGTTTATAATTTTCAACTCCCTGAAATAACACTCATATAATTCCCAGTCACACAATTGAATTTACCATAATAATTATCACATTCATATTTTCTCAACTCCACATATTTAGCATTTCTAAATTATAATTTACTTGAGTTCCTGAAAATATACCCACTAGGGTCCTCAACCCATATCTGTAGGGTTTCAAAAACATCCTAATCCTGAAAACATAATACCCTAGTTTTATTCCATAAAACACTAGTATATTCCCATACAACACAGAATCTAAACTCATATAAGCATGGTAGTACTGAAAATATCCAAATAATCAATTTACCCTGGTTTTGGGATGGTGCCCAAGTTGGCCTAACCAACAATCTACTTCAACAAACTTGAAAAGCCTCTTCCCAGGAGTAGCGCGGCGGCTTTCGATTGTTGAACTGGCGAAAAATGAAGCCGGAATGTTAGAGAGAAGGAGGAGGAGACGAATTCTATAGAGAGAGAGGAATTGTTGCATGAAATCCTCACAGAAATGTGATTTTTGGCCTTGTATAGAATACTTGTCCACGTGGCCTCGTTGACGAGCCACGTCATCTCATCGACGAGCCATGTCATCTCGCCGACGAGTTTTAGACCTTGAAATCAACTCTCTCGGTAAATTCCCATCGACGAGACACGTGTCCACGTCGACGAGCCCAAGAAGGATGCTCGTCGACGAGCGCCAAGAAGGATGCTCGTCGACGAGCGCCCTGCATTCGTTGATGAGACCCTGTGAATCCCTTTTGAATTTTTCTTTTTTCTATTTTCTTTTATTATTTAATTACTATAATTCTTCGGGTCTCTACAGTGTAAGTGCATGTCGCTTACCTCTTCCTTCTTTTTCATTTAACCCGGCTGCGTCACATATCTTCTCTGCTGTCTCCCTCCAAGCAGGCTATCCTTAAAGACCTACGAGCTATTGGACAGCAAGGGATTGTCCATCATGAGGAGCTACTCAAGGAGCGCACCCTTGTGCAGTGTGGGCTTAGCCGCGTTTCCCAAGTCTCGTCCTTGCCTCGATTTCATGGTGTGTATACTTATATTTCTCAGTAGCGATCTGTACCCTTATCCCTCTTTTCTTTTTGTAGATATGGACTTCAACAAGTATAAGGCCTTGATGGCCGATGCCAAGAAGCAGAGGTCGAGCAAAAGCAAGAAGAAGAAGAGGGAATTTTAAGGGGATTCTTCCTAGAGGGAGGAAGCTCCTATAGCCGAGAACAAGCCCCCTCCTGTGGCAAATCCACCTGGCTCGGCTATTTTAAGCAGGGCCATCTTTCACGAGCCAACCCTTTTCGGTCCTGGGTTGCGTCGGGTGGGGCATATGGAAGACCTAGTGGCAACCCAGTGTTCCCTTCCGAATCACTTGTCTATGACCATACGACATACTACGTACCAGGTACCTTTAGGGCCTGTTATCATTATATATATATATATATATATATATTTTGTTGCTTTTAATTCCTGCTAACCTTATGTGGTTTACAAATGGTGACTATGGTTCTGGTCCAGGAGAAGAAGGTAACTGAGATGTACCGGTAGACCTTGGAAGCCAAGGATAAGTACGTTGCTGCTCAGAATGAACTTCACGAAGCCCGGGCTGTAGCAGAACTTTGCGAGAGGGCCCTCCGAGAGGAAATAGAGAAGATTCGCAGCAAGGAGATTCCTGCTGCTGCTGCTGATGCCGTTAGGGCCACGGTATTAGAGTACAAAGATTTCGAATAGTTCATCTTTGACACTGCCAAGACCTACTGTGAAGGCTTTAAAAGGTGCCAGGAGCAGGTCAGGACGATGCACCTTGACCTTTCCCTTACTGGTATGTGTTCGTATGGCTACAACAAAGAGAACCCAGTATCAGGGGAGGAGATGGACGAAGAGGACGAGCCTGGGGAAGAAGATTTTGTAGAAGGAAGCAAAGTTGATGATTGAATAGACCATCTTGTGGTTTTATTGATATTGATACTGTACTTTTGAAATTCTTGTCATACTACTTTCAGCGTATGGAATTTCAATTCTGTTGTACAACTTTTTGCACAATGAAATTTCAGGAGTAGTACTTTTTCAACATATCAGAGTTTCATGTGTTTTTTATCTCCCTTCCTGCTAAGTCCTCTAAGGTGTATGTCCCCGGCTTGATTTCTAACGCCACTTGGCATGGCCCTCCCAATTCGGCTTTAGCTTGTTTGCTCCAGGCTCTGCTGGGTTGGTTCGCACCTTCCTGAGGACCAGTTCTCTTGGGTGGAATGTTCGCGCTCTAACACGAGTGTTGTAGTACCTGGCCACTTTTGTTGGTACATGACAATTCTCATATGTGCTTGTTTTTGTCTCTCCTCTAGGAGGTCTAACTTCGCCCTTAATTCTTCGCTGTTGTTCCTTTCATCAAAATGTTGCCTCCGCTGGGAAGGGATTCTGACCTTAGCTGGAATGATTGCCTCTGCTCCGAAAGTGAGCATGAATGGGGTTTCTCCTGTTGCTGCTCGTCAGGTCGTGTGGTAAGCCTAGATTATGGATGGGAGCTCTTCCACCCATCTGCCTTGTGAAGTTTCGAGCCGCGTTGCAATATTGTATGGTTCATGTTTTCTGTAGAGCCTTGAAGAATTATAGTAATTAAATAATAAAAGGAGAGAAAAAGAATTTTAAATAGGGGGTTTCAGTAGGGTCTCGTCGACGAGTGCAAAGTGCTTGTTGACAAGCAGGCCTCTTGGGCTTGTCGACGGGGACGCATGTCTCGTCGACGAGAAATTACCGAGAGGGCTGTTTTCAGGGCCTGAAACTCGTCAACGAGGGGAAGGTGTTCGTCGACGAACTCCCTTCATAGACTTGTCGACAAGGCCACGTGGACAAGCACTATATAAAAAGCCAAAAATCGTTTTTCTGCGAGAAAATTGCATGCAGGACCGTTTCTCTCTCTAGAATTTCGTCCTCTCCTCCCTCTCTCTAGAATTCTGGCCTTGTTACACGCCGGTTCGACGATCGGAAGCCGCCACATTACTCCTGCGAAGATTTTTTACAAATCTGTTGGAGTAATTTGTTGATTAGGCTAATTTGGGCACCATCCGAAAATCTAGGTAAGTTAGTTATTTTAGACTTTATAAGTTATTTGGTATTGTTAGACTAGGAAAAATGCTTTAGATAGTATTATACTGAAGTTTGATTGGGAAAATGAAATTTCAGGGTGTTGAACTAAGGAACACATAGATGTAAATTTGTAGTATTTTGTGGTCTTCTCAGTAAGTTAGGTAAGGGGATAAATTAAGTTAGTCTTTTCGTGAAATTATTTATTTTTATACAATATTTATTTCCAGAAAAATATGTATGATTTAGAACTATGTTTGGGAATACTGCTGTTGAACAGGGAAATTATTTAAGCATGTTTTATATGAAAAAATGATTTCAGAATTAATTATGAGTTTATAAGGTTATGTATATTTGTGTGGCATGAGTATAATATTTTCATGAAATTATGCTATATTGAAATATTATGAGTTTTCCTAGATGAGTATGTTATAGTAGTTTTCTAGAAAACCCTAAAAAAATAGTACAGGAATTATGTTTTATAGATTATGTTAAATAATGCAAGAATTTATGATTATTACGTAATGAAATATGCTGGCATAAGCACCGTGATTTTTATGTTATGAATTATACCGGCGTAAACGCCGTGATTTTTACGTTATGAATTATGTTGGCGTAAATGCCATGATTTTACGTTATGAATTATACCGAAGAAATTGCCGTGATTTTACGTTACGAATTATGTCGGCGCTGATGCCGTGATTATTTAAAAAATCATGAAATATGTTTATGTCAGATATTACTCTGAATTACGAAACCACTATATTTTAATATGGAATGTATTATATGTTATCAGAACTCGGATAGTTTAGTTCAATTTTATGAAGTACGGTACCGTAGCTATATGTTTATGATTATGAATATGTTAGTGCTACCACACATCTTATGTAGAGTGTGGAGATGGCAGTCGATGTGGTTTTATGGGACTGCCGTAGTTCCCCTGGTAGACCGGCACAGGTGAAATAGGTCCATCATAATTATAGACTTATGTTTGATTTAGCATGGTCGGCCAGCCATTGCTAGGTCCCGCCTATGGGCCGCACAACCCTGTCATGTGGGGGGTAAGACATGACGATAGCTAACTAACTATCTATTTTGGGTAATAAGTTACGTATGATATGGTTATATGAGATGATTTCTCAGTACATAAATTTAGTATGATACGCTATGTTATGATAAACCATGTTTTATGCAATATGATACAACTGTTATACCAGTTATGAATTATGTACTATTTATATGTATACCACGAAAAATACTCATGTTGCCACACACTGATATTAATTTATCTCTTTTACTGAGAGGTGTCTCACCCCAACATTAAAAACATTTTAGGAAATCTAGGTTGGAGGGCGGATAGAGCCCCGCAGCAGTAGAAGTGGTTTGAGCTGCCCTGTATATAGGGTAAGTGGATGAGCTAGGGTTAGATGGATTTTTGAGTTGATACCCTAGGAGTACTTTTAGTATTTTGTGGATGACTGTATGTATATATATATGACAGATTCAGTAGAACTCTGGTATGGTTTCTGGTATTTATGGCATGTATATGATTTTATGTTTCCCATTCCTTAGGTATCAGAGTTTTATGACAGATATATCCTTGGTAGCCATGGGTCTAGGTTGACCATGACTATGACAGTTTAGCTGGATATTATGAATGTTATTATGTGGAAAAGAAATATATATATATATATATATATATATGTAAAAATAAGCAGGTCGTTACATTTTCCACCTGGGCATTGCTCTGTGGATGTGCAGTTGATGGGAATAGGAGTTTTATAAATAGGTCGGCGCAAAATTTCTTGAAGCACTCGTTGTTGAATTGTCTCCTATGGTCTGTGACTATGGCCCATGGGATTCTGAACCTACAAACAACCAAAGCTCACACGAATTGGGTGATGTTGTGTTATGTTATATGAGTCGGGGCTTCTACTTCTATCCACTTGGTAAAATAGTCAATTGCCACCAACAAAAACTTGCTTTGTCCTGTCACTTGAGGCAAGGGTCCCAAGACATCCAATCCCCATTGGGCGAAGGGACAAGGACTGGTTAGGGGGGAGAGAAAGCTGGACGGCATGTGTGGTATTCCTGCGCACCACTAAGACCTGTCACACCGTTTAACCATTTTAATTGCATCTTTCCTCATTGTGGGCCAGTAGAACCCTTACTGTAGGGCCTTGTGGGCTAAGGCTCTGCTGGCTAGGTGATTTCCGTATATTCCTTCGTGAATTTCCCTTAACACGTATTCTCCCTCTTTAGTACTTAGACACTGTAGGTATGACAGTGTCAGGGATCGCCTGTACAACTCTTTGTCTATGAGCGTGTACTTTGCCTCCCTCTTCCTTACCTTTATAGACTGCTTCTTGTCATCTGGTAAGGATCCATAACGAAGGTACTGCATCAAAGGGGTTCTCCAATCCCCTTCATTAACTTCAACTACCATCAGGCTGACACTGACCTCCTTGTAAGAGGCTTTTCCGACTCGCTCCAAGTAGATTGCATTCTTCCAGTCTTGCTTTGTAGCTGAGGCTAATCTTGCCAGCGCATCAGCCTTTGCGTTCTCCGTTCGTGGCACGCGCTCTATATCAAACTGAGCGAACGCTTTGATGTGTTATTGGGCTTTGACTAGATATTTCTTCATTTTCTGATCCTTAGCCTCAAACTCTCCGTTCACCTGTTCTACCACTAATTGGGAATCGCTCACAACATGAATTCATGCTACCCCAAGTGCCTCCGCCAAGTGCAGCCCTGCTAGTAGGGTTTCATATTCGGCATCATTGTTGGTCGTCGCAAATTCTAACTTCAGTGCATATAATGTCTCCGAACCGTTTGGTGTCGTGAGAATTAGTCTTGCTCCGCTTCTAGCTATATTAGACGACCCGTCCACATGTAATGTCCACACCTTTGAGTTCTCTGTTGTTTCGTAGGATTATTCTGCCATGAAGTCAGCCAGTACCTGAGCTTTGATGGCAAGCTTTGGCTGGTATTGTATGTTGAACTCCCCTAGCTCAATTGACCACTTCATCATTCTCCCCGAGCTCTCTTGCTGCTAGAGGATTTGTCTCAGCGGTAAGTTTGTTAGTAAGATTATCTTGTACACCTGAAAGTATTGTCTTAACTTTCGAGCTGCACAGATAATGGAGAAGGCTGCTTTTTTCGCTGTGCTATAATTCATGTCAGCTCCGCTTAGCACTTTGCTGGTGTAGTAGATGGGTTTGTACTGCCTTTCTTCTTCTCTAACCAAAACTGAGCTGACCGCATGTGGAGTTGATGCCACGTATAGGTAGAGGTCTTCTCTTGCTTTCGCCTTTGTTAGCAATTGGGGGGGGGGGGGGGGGGCCCAAGGTACTGCTTGAGTTGATCGAAGGCCTTACTTTACTCTTCCCCCCATTCAAATCCTCTTTTCTTTTGCAGCGCCTTGAAGAAAGGTAGACATTTATCTCCCGAATAGGAAACAAACCTGCTGAGGGAAACAAACCTACGTAGTAGTTCGAATGTTTCCTTCAGATCCTTGCAATGCTCCCCTGCTTTCAAACTTTTCACCAGCATGTCATCTACATACGCCTCCATCGTCTTTCTGAGCTGGTCTTTGAATATCTTGTTTACCAGCCTCTGATATGTTGCCCCTGCATTCTTCAACCCGAGGGCATCACTTGGTAACAATAGAGTCCTCTTTTTATGATGAATGATGTTTTCTCTTCGTCCCCTTGGTGCATTGGGATTGGTTATATCCCGAATACGCATCCATAAAACTCAGGAGCTCATGTACAGACGTCGAGTTGACCAGCTAATCGATTCGGGGAAGGAGGAAGCTATCTTTTGGACACGCCTTGTTCAAGTCCGTGAAATCAATACACATCCGCCATTTTCCATTTGGTTTCTTTACTAGAACCACATTGCTTAGCCATTCCGGATAATTGACCTCCTTGACGAATTTAGCCTGCACCAATTTTGTCACTTCCTCATCTATCACCTTGATATGCTCTAATGCGAAGCTCCTCTTCTTTTTCTTTACGGGCTTATGGTTGGGGTCCACTTGCAACCTGTGTTCCATGATTGCAGGGTCAATCCCCGACATATCTTCGGCCGACCAGGAAAATACATCCGCAAACTCATTCAGTAGTTTACTCAGTTCTGTTTTTAAAGGGTCGGACAAGCGACTCCCAATCTGTACACACTTCTCCTAATTACCATTTATGGGTATGCGTGTAAGGTCATCATCCAGTGTGCTAATTTGAGGGTATTCTCCCCTCATCTCTAAGTCTTCAATGGTCAAGGTTTCCCTTGCTTCACTCTTACCTTTTAACGCCATCATGTACCAATTTCAAGCTGCTGCTTGATCTCCTTTGATCATCCCTGTCTCGTGTGGGGTAGGGAATTTCATTTTGAGGTGATAAGTGGACGTTATGGCTCGGGCTGCATTGAGAGATGGGCGGCCCAGTATGATGTTGTATATTGATGGCTGATGAACCACCAGGAAATCCGTCAATTAGGAGATTTGCTATGGGGCCATCCCCATTGTCACCGGGAGTGTAATCGTTCCCACGGGATGTACTATGTCTCCTCCAAATCCGACCAATGGGGTGGAGATTGATTTAAGGCATTCCTTACTGATCTTCATTCCTTTGAGCACCGACCAGAATATTATGTTGGCTGAGCTCCCGTTGTCTATCAGTACGCGCCTTACTTTGTAGTTGGCCACTAGAAGGGATACCACTAGGGCGTTATCATGGCGTCTTCCAGCTTTTGTCTTTTTCCGTTTGGCTCCCCTTTCTCCGTTAAGAACACCTACTTGACATACCTCTTTTGAGCGCCTCCGCCACTGGCGGGTAAGCTAAAGATCACAACAATTTCTCCAATGATTTGTTCCTTTTTATCATCTTCGTTTGGCCTTTTTTGCTCACAAGCTTCCCCTCAACGATCCCCTTTCTTTACGAACCTTGACAGATGACCTTTTTTTTATCAAGACCTCAATTTCATTTTTCAGTTGAACACACTCCTCGGTATCGTGCCTGTGATCCCTATGGAACTGACAAAACTTTGACATGTTCCGTTTATATAAGGGTGTTTGCATAGGTTCAGGCCACGAAACATACTCCTTCTTTCTTATATGCATCAACACATTGGTTCGCGGTGTGTTTAAGGGAGTATGAGTTTGAAACTTACTGGTGTGCTCCATCGCCCTAGAGTTTGGTGTGTAGTTTGTTGTTCTCCTGTTTCTTCCCAGCTTTGGAAGATTCACCGACCTCTCTGTTACCCTTTTTTTTCAACTCGATTCGATTTCCTCTTGTATTCATCATCTCCTCCAAGTTGACATATTTATGTACTCTGGCCATCAGTTCTCCCATATCAGCTTATGTCTTCTTCCCAAAGGAGTACAGGAAATTCCCCGGTTGAAGGGCCGTGGTCAGGGCTGTCAATGCCACTCCAATGTCCAGATTGCGAATCTCCAGGGTCGCAGTGATGAAGCGGTGTATGAATTTTTTCAACATCTCCCATTCTCCTTGTACCAAGTTCATTAGATGAGCCGAAGTTTTGACGATTTTTCGGCTGCTGATGAAATGACTGGTAAACTGTCGTTCCATCTCAGAGAAGGAGCTGATCGAGCCAGGCCGTAGGGTTCGGTACCAATCCCTAGCACTACCTTTAAGGGTGGCTGCAAATGTCCGGCACATAATGGCATCAAGTGCGCCTTGCAATTGCATCAACACCTTGAAGGTGTCCAGATGATCAACTGGGTTAGTCAAACCCTTGTACCTTTCAAAAGTCGGCATTTTGAACTTGTTGGGCAGCGGGACTTCCATCACTCATTTGGACAACGGTGGCTCCGAGGATTTTAAAGAGGTTTCCCCGTAAGAGGGGTTGGTTCAACCCTCTTTCATCATTTTCTCTATTTGATCTATCTTTTTTATCCTCTGCTTTAACTCATTCGATCTTTGCTCGTTTACTCCTACGTTGTTAGCGTCTTCCACCTTCTTAGTGAGGTTAGTTTTTCCCTCACTCTCCTTCGGGTTCTCTGCTTTCTTAGGTGAGTCGGGGCTAACCTGTTGTTGGCAAGGGACATGTTCTTCCTGACCCTTTTTCTGTAAGAGTAGGTTGAACATATCCTCCATCTTCTTCTGGGAGGTTTCTATTCTCCTTTGGAAGGTGGAAATTCTTCCCTGGTGACCCTCGAACGATCTTGGGGCGCAGAGTGAACAAATTGGGGTGATTCTTTACTAGCGGCAGGGATGGAGCTTGAGCCGTGGGTTGTTATTATTCGAGAATAGGAAGTCGGAAGCAAGATGAGCACCTCTCAAAAGTGGATCCAACAGACGGAGCCAACTGTTGCAGGATAAAAATGGTGATGACTTGCAACATTGCTTTCCGATTTCCGATGACTTAAAAAGGATAAAAACAAAACAAGTTTGGAGGCTCTGGGGTGTACTCTGGGGGATCACTCCGATGCCTAAGTAAGGGAACGTTTCGAAGAGGTTGAATGCAACAGTAAGACTGGGTTAAGAGTGACTTACCTATGCTTGTTTGCATTACCCTTCTTTATAGTGGTGAGGTTTGACCCTTGGAGTGATCCATCATTATGACGTGGGGGTGTGGATCGCTCCGGAGGTTTAAGGCACCAGCGTGGATCTCTCCCTTCATTATTAGGTTATAGTTAATTGCTCCTGCCAGAACATTTGACTTGGGTAATGATTGCTGAGTTTTGACTTCTTTTTATAAGCTGATAAATTTAGGGCATATCAAACATTAAAATGATTCTTAGTTCAACTTCTATTCTTTGAATATGTTGTTTTTCAGTTGCTCAATAGCATAGTTGGTTCTGTAACTATCCTATATATATATATATAAACACTTCTTCATTTGACCCAACCCATTGTAACCTCATTACATCTTTTTTGATTTCTCCTTTAACTTACGTAATAGATCGAAATATTTTTTTATATTTTTTTAACGAAACCCAGTTTTATTGATAGCTCTCGCTTATGGCGGAGGAGTACCGTGGTTACAAGCAGGACACATGGGATTTACAAATAAACTATAAAAACCATCCTTGGCATCAAAACCAATAATAAAAAATTAGTACCATCATCCAACTAAAACAAACTAAACATGTCTATATGGAATCAAAACCAAACAAAAACAAACATAAACAAATTACCTGCAAAATGATGTCAATTACCTGCAAACATAAACCAGAGAAAAATCAAAGATAAATCAAATGATGTCAATTAAAGACAAGGGCTTGGAATACTCATCTTATCTATTCAAATAAGACCTCTTGTTTTACTTGGCACCACATCACTTGCAAAATATCTCCTCGTGTTGCCTCCCTCGCCTTGACCAGCCAAGAAATCTGCCACCTGATTACCTTTTCTAAATTGGTGCTTTATAGAGAACTGAACACCTTGTAACTCCTCTAATAATTCCCAAAAGTCCCATAAGTACCAAGAGGAACAAATTACAGATGTGAGCCATCCCACCACTAATTTCGAGTCGCTTTCAATACAAATATTGTGATATCCCAACTCTTTACAGAACCGAACACAACTAGTAAAAGCCCGCAACTCCGCTCCATTGTTAGTACCTGACTCAAATTTTTCAGAGAAAGCAGCCTTAATATTACCATATGAGTCGTAGATGATACCACCACCACCACAAGAACCCAAATTTCCTCTACAAGAGCCATCAATATTTAGCTTCAACTAACCCACTAGAGGCTTTTTCCAGAGTACTTTTTGAGGAGTTCTAAATTTCGGCGTTTTTGTTTTCACCTAAAACTCTTCCAATAAATTCTTATCTATAGAGGGCAGAGAACCCTTCACGCCTTCTACAATTTTTGCGAGTCAAAACCTCACAGATAACCAAACTGCATTCCCCGACTCATACTTATCTTCCATGCAGGCTTTACACTGTCTGAGCTATAGTCTCCAAGAAATTATAGTAGGTAACAAACCGAAAATCTTACCTTTTTGGTTTCATTTTTTGGAACATCTAAACCATCTACTAATTTTCACCCCATGGTTCAGTTTCAAAATTTAGAATTCCCAAGACAGACGTTGCTCTCTTCCATACCATACTTGTGATGGATCTCATACTCAAAACATGATTGAGAGGCTCCTCTTTTTTATTCATGCAACTGTTGCAACATGAGAACATATCAAATCCCAGTTTCTGAACTCTCTCATCTACAAGAAGACATTTGAACATGACTTTCCATATACACAGCAATACTTTCTTAGGAAGTAGTTTATGCTAGACCCACTCCATCCATGGGCACTGCTCCCCTTTAATTCTTATCACCTCCTAAGCCGAGATGGTTGAGAATTTTTCATTTATGGAAGGCTTCCAAATAAACACATCAGACCCCGCTTTGTGCTTTATAGACGACAATTCAATCTCATCAGTTTTAGGGACCCCTACCAATTCTTTCAACATATCGGTATCCCATTTCTCAGACTCCCAACAGTCTTGAATCTTTAACTCAGAATGATGGATCTTGTAAGAACACTCAGCAAGGGGACCACTGCTCAACCACTTATCAAACCAAAAAAATGTTTTTCCTTCTCTAACCTTCACATAAACGTTCTCATATACCTCTGGAAAAACCTTTAAGATTGTCTTCCAAAATTGAGAGCCCGTAGGAGTAGACTTGGTTGAAGCCATGTGACCTGATTTAACATATTTAGCCTTAAAGAAATGGGTCCAAAGATTATCTAACGTCATAAGTCTCCAAGCAAACTTCATGTGAAAAGATCTTTGAACCATCAAGTTAAAATTTTTCTTTAATATTCTTCCTACCAAGACAAATTACATTTCATGTATTCTTTATTATTTCTACTTATCCTAAAACTTTAGATTCTAAAGCTTCTCTCTCTAATTTTAATTAATCTTCTACTTAACCACTAGTTTCATCAAATAAGAGAATATCATTTACGAATAGTGTATACAATCTCGTTTTGCATATTGCTAGTAAGTTCATCCATTGCTAAGTCAAAAAGATAAGAGTCCAAAGCAGATCCTTCATGTGCACATATTATGGTTGAAAAATTACAAGACTTCTCCACTTGTGGTCCTAATGCTAGTCATTACTCTCATACGTATCTTAATATAAACATACCTACTGCACATTCCCTTTTCTCTAAAACCCCCCAAAACTTTCCTAGATACCTATCATAGACTTTCTCTCAATCAATAAAAACATGTGCAAGCCCCCCTTTTTCTTTCCTATATTTTTTCATTTATGTTCTTAATTTTCATTTTTTTTTTCAAAAAAAGTGAAAAGACTAGCAATAGAAACATAAAGCTAGTAATATAAATAAACTTCTTGTCATAATTTATTTCTTTATTGTGAAGTGACAAAATGAAAAATATAAAATGGAAATGAGTTTTTTTTTTTTTTTTTTTAATAAAGGGATTTAGAAGCACACCATCAACCAAGAGTGTACACATCTTTCTTAGTTGAAATTGAAGTGCAATTCATATATTCGAGTTGAGTCAATAAAATGGATTTTTGAGCTCGACCTGGGTCGAAAATTTTTAAGATTGAAAATCAATTTAAGCTTTGATCTTGAAATTGTCAATCTCGAGTTTGACTCAACTTAAAGTTCTTTGAACTCAGACACAGGTTGATTAAATTTGATTTGATTATAAAATAATTTTAAGAATATATAAAAATATATAATATTAAATATATGTATAAAATATACATTATATCACTTATAAAATTACAAAACCTCAACTAAGTTTGATTAGGCTCGTGAGTAGTATTAAAAAAACTCAAATTTGAACTGTAAAGTTACTCGAGTAAATTGAGCTTAGTTAAACTTGAGTAAAATTGAGTTGAGTCAAGTTATTGAACGAGTTGAGTTTGAGTATCTTGCAAATCAGCTTGACTCATCCACACCATAGTCCATATAAATAATAAATTGGCATATGTTATGCTAATTTGTCAAGTAAAACAAGAATTGGTAAGTTGGAATTCAAGTTCACCTTTACATTGGTTCATTAAATTTTTAGACTGATGTTGAACTTAGCTTAAGTGGTGTTTATTTTATTGGTATGGAATAAGAAATAATTAGCAAAAATAGATCTTCATTGAGTCTAATAATGTTATATATAAAAAATGACATCATTTTGGCTTATTGGTTTTATTTATGTATAACTAAAAGGGATGGCATTTAAAGAGTCATTATACAATGTCTAAATTGTATTTCTTTCATACAAGAGTGTGAATTTAAATTAGGGTCAAATTGAAGATTACATTTTTATATTGTATCTTTATGTAATCAAATTAATGTTGAGGTCATTTAAATCTGTATTATATTTCAAATATCTAAAATGACATAATTTTGGTTTGTTCCTGATTTTAGTTATAACTAAGAAATGATGGCATTTAAAAATCATTTTACAATGTTTATTTATTTTTTTTTGAAAAGAGTTTATGAATTTAAATTAATGTCAAGTTGAAGATGGTATATTCATATTCTATGCTTATGTTAAATCAGAGTAACATCATCTTATATTTATAGTATGTGCTGTATACTACTTGGAAATGATACTATTTTGTGTTTTTGATACATCGTACACGATGTTGGTTTTTTTTTTTTTTTTGCAAAAAAAATAGCAATAAGATGAGAAGATGCTTTATTTGTAAAGATTTAAAAAAAAAAAAAAAATCTTGATATTAGATCAATATATTAGTACTTGAGAAATTTATTCCAGTAAACTTCCTTTTCTGAAATTATATAAAAATGTATTAAAGCACTCAAAGTGGATATGACATTCTTATGTTTGAAATGAAAAAGGAGTATGACTGAGAATCCTTTCTATGAACTGTTAAGGATTCCTTTTAAAATTTTTGTTCAAGTTAAAATTTATTCCCCCCCCCCCCCCCTATTTTTTGTCAATTTCGACAGTGATGGCACGACCATTCCCAAAGAGACGGTTGCCATCCAATCCTAAAGCTCCCAATACAACTCTTTCAACTGAGTCAACACGCAACAATCTAGGATCGGAGAACCTGTTCTTAACATTTCAGTTAATGTAACATTTTCTATTGATGATAAATCCCACACTGTTATTTGGTCAATAATTTTCTTTGGAGAAATTGAGAGTTTAGAACTTGGGTGGTGTTTAAATACACTAAGGGAGGGGTTTGAATCTATATGTTAAGTGAATCTATAAGATAAATTATGTATGTCTGTTTTAGGTAAAATTATATGCATCAATACTAAATATTGCACCATCCCTGGAGTTGTTAATGCTAGTCCTATTAAGAGTTTAAGAACTTAACTTTCTGTATATGAAGTCATCTTACAGTAAATTTCTTTGGACATAGTAAAAACTTGAGAACGCAAGTTTGCATTTCCAATCTAAAATGCCATTCATTTAGACAATTGTTGTTTACTGGGTTGAGGATCTAATAAGATGTATCAGTTTGGGTGGGCGAGGGAAAATGAACAATTTTAAAAGTTATAGAGCACTAACCTAAGTATTAAAGGAAAATTTAAATTTTTAGGTTGTTGTGCTCCCGCAATTATTCCTTTTTAAGAATATGAGTATACGAGATTAGAGAAGAAAACTATTTTGTTTTGGTTTGGATTAGTAACAATTCACTTGATTACCTGATCCCACTGTTTGATTTTTTCCACTGCCTGTGTTACTTGGAGGATAACTAGGTATATGAATAAATTATTTACTAAATGTGTAAACTCATCAATTTCCAACGCATGATATTATTTGATGCGCGTTAGTGGTACACGGCTGAAATTAATTTTATGAATGTACTTACCTAACCAGAAAATGAATTGTAAAATTTACAACACTAAAATGGAAAAAAAAAAAAAAATCATCTCTGGATTTTTCAAGTGGTGTAATAAAATTTACTTGATGTATCAACCAACCATACTCTGTCCAACATGTTGCATTTAGGCGCATTAGGCAAAATCAAAATTTCATGATTCATTTCAAATCAAGATATGTTTAATGATATTTTCTCAAAGAGTGCTCCCATTGAGAAGTACTAACACTTGCACACAACAAAGGATGGAGCGGGCACAACAATATAAGGGGTTGTATCTAATATCGACTAACGTTCATTTGTCACTCATAAGTAACTTACTTTATGTGACCATGGCCATACTTCCCTTCTATTTTCAAACTCTCTCTTGAACTTCACCATTCTATAGTGATCAATGCTTGGTACACTGGCCGCATTCTCTATAAAAGGGATTGTACTAGCTACTGCATGCATAAATCATCTCCTGTCAAAAAAATCTCCTCCCTCTGTTACCAACTTTGAATACACAATGGCTTTTCCAATGCTTGAGACTGTTGTTGGTATGGACTCACTCCTACATCTTTGTATTTTGGGTTTCATGTTTTTCCTTCTTCCCTTTCATAATGTGTATTATGGTTCTTTTAAGCTGCTTTTATGCTTGGCATATTTCATGACTTTTGTTTTGTCCTTTTTTTTTTTTTTTTAAAGTTATTGGTTTTCTATGTTCTTTTTTATTTCTAATCTTCGTGGTTGTTATGTGCTATAAGTTGGAATGGATTTTTCTTTTTTTTTTTGGTGAATGAATCATTTTTTTTTTTTTTTGTAGCCAATGGAATGGTCAGTCATTCCTGATTGTAAATCACAATTTTCAAAGCTTGTTCTTTGAGAAACTTGGTGATAAATTATTTAAAGGGGAAGAAGCTGTTTTTGAGTTTAATTGTTTAAAGATAGTTCATTTGATTCCTTTATAGTGTAAAGTTGCAATTCACTAATATCATTTTTTATGGTAATAATAATGATCTTTTCTCCAATTCTAATATATATATATATATATATACATATATATATATTTAGATTGTTTTTTTTTTCCAATTGCATTTGAACATTCAATTGGGATGGGCAGTCAAAACATTTAATCTGTAGCATATAAACATGTTTGCTGTACCATAATTGAAGCAGAGTTTGGAACGGTAGTAGATTGTTTGACTATCTCAGCATTGAAGAAGATTCTTAACCAGATCTACATTGACCTTCTTAAGGATACTCCCGGCCAAAATAATAATAATAATAATTGTCATTAAGTATATCAAGTATACAAAAAAGACAAAAGTACTTTTGCGACAATGATGCCATTAATCATCCTAGTCACATGTGCAAAGTGTTAGCCTCTCAAAAGAGTAATTATGGCCCACCTGTTAGGTTGTACAACGTATTGGCTGGTTGGCTTGGAACTCTCTCTCTCTCTCTCTCTCTCTCTCTCTCTCTCTCTTAATGGATACTTGATGATTGCAGTTATGTTTCAGCAGTTAACACTTGTTTTTTGTAGGCTGTATGATCCTCTTGTATCTCTTGGAAACATATCTGGCCCTGCGGCAGCATGCTGCATTAAAATTGCCAATGCTTCCAGTGGTTCTTCAAGGCATAATACGCCCAGAAAAGTTCAAGAAATCTAGATCTTATATGATCAAACAGAGGTTAGCAAGAACTATACATTAAAAGAAAAGAAAAGAGAAGAACATTTCAATGGAGTTTTTTCCCAGTGAACTATATGCGCTTTGTTTTTCTTGGCCTTCAAGCAATTTCATGTGTGTATTCGATTTGCTTCCTTCAGCTACCTCCATGTTGTGCGTGAAACTGCAACGGTACTGGTGGACTGCATGATATTGTTGCATAGGATACTACCCTGGTTATGGAAGGTAAGCTTGTGGGTAGCATGCTGAAGAAATGCTGTTATATTGTTGAATATAGACCTTAATCATTATTTTGTCATGGTTGCAGATGTCTGGAAGCTTTCTGGGATACATTGGCCTGAATGCAGAGAATGAAATCCTTCATACACTTTCCTTCTTAATGGTTGTCATGATATGGTCTCAGGTGTGGACACTCTTATATCTCACTTGCTTAATTAGTTGTGCACAGAATGTGCAGTGTTCTTCTGCCATGAAATCCAAAACTATGTTGTTGGGCAAGGGAGCACCTTATGCAATGTATCATAGGCAAGACAAAAATATAAGTACAATTCTTCTTCTACAAAAAAATAATGCTAATAAAAATATGATAAAGTAGACTGGGTTTGGGTACAACAACATTCTATTTAAAGGATGTCTGGGATTCTAACCAAATATAAGTCCTTGCCATGTCTCTGATATGAACAAATTTGACCATATTTTGTTTCCATTTGATCATAGGGAAATAGTGGAAACTTGATTCAATGAGGATTACATCCCTCAGGCTGAATAGTGAATACCCATCAGGGATATCATGATGGAAGCGTGCCCTAGTTTGGATCACAATTCATTCTATTGACATGCTAAAAATGTGTACTTACATGCTTTGTGATGTCATTCATTTAATTTCCAATCTACCACTTATAAAGGTGGCACTTTACTTTGTTTTTTCATCACTAGTAAATAGTTAGTGTTTTCATGCATTTGTGCAATCATCCAAACCATAGGACTGAGAATTGGTCCAAAATTCCAAATCATTGGATGATATGTAATGTATTTTATTATTTGAGAATGATCAATCACTGCACTAATATCGGTAACTTCAGTGATTTGTTATAACCTCTTTACATTCTAAGAAATTGACAGTGATAATTTACTTCTGCTTTCTTATGCAGATTTTTGAATTGCCATTTTCACTGTACTCAACTTTCATGATTGAGGCTCGCCATGATTACAATGGAGTATGTGTATACTTGCTTGGATTTTTGTGTTGGCCTCGTATTATAATATAGCTTATTCAATATCTGAACCTCATTCACTGACCATCATCCTTTTCTATATTCTTGTTGACAAGAAAAAACCTTCTGAGATTTTCTGTTACCTGACATTGGCAGCAAACATTATCGCAATTTTTTAAGGACTTGT
The DNA here is from genome assembly GCF_029873635.1 of Malania oleifera. NCBI lineage: Eukaryota > Viridiplantae > Streptophyta > Magnoliopsida > Santalales > Ximeniaceae > Malania > Malania oleifera. The sequence goes on from NC_080422.1 coordinate 11,002,019, forward strand.
TCATAGGATTAGGCATTTGTAGCTTATTTGGAGCACCTGTTGCTGCTGCGATCATACTTATAATACAGGTATCTTCATTCACTGCAATAGGTGGAACTGATTGCTCGGCTCTTTATATAGATGCTCAAAGTTACTAATATTTACTGGCATACTGCAGAGAGGAGGTTGTTGCCTGGTTATCTATTTGTGGGCATTTTCCTTCCTAGCATCTGTTGCACTGACAACTGTGTACCCTCTTCTTATAGCTCCTCTATTCAACAAGTTCACCCCTGTGAGTACACAAAGTTCCTAAGAAAAAAATTTACAAAAAAAGAAAAAAAAAAAAAAAAAAACTTTTGTTTCATATTTTCTGTTTACTGCAATAATTTTTCAAATTAATTAATGGTTCCTTTTCTGTTATTCTCCATGACACCACAAACAGCTCCCTAATGGGGAACTCAGAACAAAAGTTGAGAATCTTGCCCACTCACTGAATTTTCCTCTAAAGGATATCTTTCTAGCTGATGGATCCAGGAGGTCAACACATAGCAATGTGAGGATGCGACTATGTCCTACTATCTTCTCCTTTGTTCTTTAGTTTTTAGTCCTAAAATCATGTAGCATGGGGAGATAGGGCACCAAATTATATAATATGATCTAGTATCTAATGGCACACATTCTTAAAATTTTCGCATTCAAATTTTCACTAAGACACTGAAAATAGGATGAAGTTGTTCTGAAATTTCAAAGTCAAAAGGAGACCGAAGAGAAGATTCGTGGTTATACATAATGCAATCTAGGTTCCAAGTTTTGATTTCAAGAATCCTCTTTCTTTCTTTCTTTCTCCTTTTTTTTTTTTTTTTTGGGGGGGGGGGGGGGGGGTGGGGAATGACTGAAAAGTGCATAAAATATTGAAAATTTGGGCAACATAGGATTTTCAAGTGACAGGGAAATGTTAATAGTGATTATCACCAAATTAGAACTAATACCACAATAACTGCTACAGGAATCAATTTTAATAAGTGAAATCTCACATTTTCATTTAAAACAGTAATGTATCACGGAACAACAGAAAAAATGGGTGACAAGCATCTTTCCGTACCAATTTGAAAAGCAGGAGGAATAGATTTTTGAAGTTGACACTACCCTTCCACCATGCTTGTATTCCTGAAAAAGGCTCCCAGCATCTCTTATTTATAAGTTTCCTGCCTTCAAGTTATCAGTCAATATTACTTGTGGTTATAATTCAATTTTCTTGTGCCTGCAGGCCTATATGTATGGATTTTTCAAAAAGAACATTGTCCTCGATGATACATTGACTAAGCAGGTTTGAGAAACCTAACCAGGAAAAAAAATTATCTAGGTTCTTGAAAATGTAGAGGAACAGAAGCCATGTGTTCTGTCTTTTTTATGGATTTTCTTGTTTATATATTTTTTTCTTTCTTTTTGGTTTTTCACTTCATAACACTGTTTCTGTGTTTGTGTTCTTCACTATTTGGATAGCACATATTTATAAATTTAACTTCATAACAAATGCATTAGTTGGCCTCAACATTTGTCCTTTGTTTTGCAAGTTTAGTTGGCCATTAAGCAGTGTTTCATATTATAGGCTTGTTTCAACTCAGTTTAGTTATTTATAAGCCTATTAAACCATCATCAAGAAGCTTCTTCAATGCTTACCATTTTTTAACAGAACTGCTGCCTTTTTTTAGGATAATGTTTTGGCTACCTGTTGTTCTCAGTGGGATATTATCTTTCCTCACGACATTTCAAAAATTGTGTTGGATATTTCCATTCTAACGTTCATTTCCAAATCTCTTGAAAATGTTAATTAGCACTTAGCAGCATATTCAATTTTTTTTGGGGATTTATTTGATGTGAGCTGCTTAATGAAGTTAGTTATATTCTTCAGTGCAAAGACACAGGAGAAGTTGTTGCCATTATTGCCCATGAAATGGGACATTGGAAACTCCATCACACAATTTATGCATTTTTCCGATTGCAAGTAAGTTATGAGGGTTCTCTCTACTTCTATAATTTATCATGTTTACTGAGATGCTTTAACTAGTGGAGTTGAATAAAATAAAAGCAATGCCATCTTGATTAATTTTAGTTATATAAATGCAAACAGGTCCTTGCACTCTTGCAATTTGGAGTTTTTGACCTTGTGAGGAAGTCAAGTTATATGTTTCAAACTTTTGGCTTTGACACACAACCCATAATTATTGGGTTCTTCATTTTTCAGGTACATTTTCAACTTTTGGTTAATGCAAAAAATAAATAATGTCTTCTTTATAAAAATATATGTGCCAGTTTCTAACATGAACCACAAGATGATGGTGGGATACTCTATTTCTTCTCTAAGCATAATAATAGTGACAGTCTGCCGAGAAATCAAATAATAAATATATTCACATAGAGTTACTTCCATATTAAATCTAAATAAGGTTTTGTCTCTCTGGTTTTGGTTTTAATAACCATTGTCTCCTAACATTCACATCAATATTTCTCACAGGCCTCAGCATAGTTATTAGAATCTTACGATTCATGACATGACTCGATTCATACAATTCGTATCAATTCCACTCCAAATCAATTTGAATCTTACTAGTGAATCTAAAATCAAATGAATCATTGCCAAATCTATCGATTCACCTTGTGAATCTTCGAATCGATCTGCTTGATTCACATGATTCTAAACCTATCACATCCTGACAAACCCAACTAGTTTGAAAACCCCAAAGCAACATTTCTTTTTTTTTTTATCGCTTTTACTTTCACTTGATTACCTCTTCATTTCTTATTTACATCAGTTTTGTGCTTAAGAAAAGGAAACAAATAGAAATTTGGGTCCTATGTTGCCTTAACAAAGCCATTCTTTGCTATAGGAGCATAGTGCTCTACCATTAAGAAGTAAGGGTGGAACACCCGCCGGCTAAGGTGTACTCATGTTTAGTTGTGTTATTAAGATTTAAAAATTGATTCTTTTACTAATTTGTTCAATTATCGTGACTTTTTAGGTTAATTATTTTTTTCTTTTTATCCAAGAAAGAATATGCATGAAATTTTACTTTTTTTTATTGTTGATAAACACCAAAAGTTCAAATTTTTATTATTTTTTCTTGATTCCTTCCCTTAAACAGCGTAAAGCTCACTATTTTATTAATATTTGCGACTCATTCTCTTACTTTTCATTTGTTTACGGACAACACACATGAAATATGATTTTTTTTTATTATCAAAATTTAAATGTATTTTATTATTTTGCTTTTTGTTTGTATATTAATATATGCATGCCATTTAGAACTGATTTTGGAAAATTTACCGAATCTTACAATTCAATTCTCGATTCTTGATTCCCAAAATTGGAATCTTGATTCATGGTTTGAATCTCGATAGGACAACTATGGGCCTCATAACTCAAAACTATATATTAATTCCATTGTTTTTAAAAAATTTCTGCTCTTCATGATACCAAAACAGCTCATTTAGATATTTTTTGATAGCTTTTCTTTTGATTACAAGTTTATAGGAGTTGTAAGGTGTGCCTCGAATTTCTTAATATATGGTTTCATAGGGTTTTTGTGTGGAGAAAATTTTCGGCCCTCCCTACCCTTGAGGTTATTATTCACTGAAACCTTTGTCAAATGATTATGGGTCATGCTATATGCTTTGAACATGCAATCCAATATATCTACTATAATTGATGTTCTTGGGATACAACTGAGAGTTGTGCATTGGATTGGATGTGCTTTTCCTTATTTTGGTGACCTTAATTGTAATTGTTAATTTTCCTGGATATGAAGTACTATTATTGCTCAATTGGGGACATTTTTCAACTGCAAGTCACTCCAAAGTGCCAAATCAAGTTTCGGCTAGCTTTTGTCAGTTTCTTTCATTTAGGTTGTCTCTAGGAGTACGGATTCTAGGCCTTGGGATTTGGATTTGTATGTATTTGGACAAAATACAATTTCATATTGCATTTTTCACACAAATCCAAATCAAAGATTTGAATTTCAAGCACCTAGACATTTGGTTAAGAAGAAAATTTGTTTGTCAAAACATCCCCAAAATTGATTTTTAGTTCAAGCATCACTTCCCACTTAATCTATTGCAATGTAGCAAATAAGTACATAAAATCACCATACTCTAAATATGTCCCAAACAGGCCATTAGTTATCATAAATTTTCATAACCTCCCTCACTTTTCTTCTCTTGAATAACCAACATTTTGTTAACTCACTAGTTTTTTAGCATAAGACTTTCATACAAGTAGGATGTATGTATTAACTTGTCTAAGTGACTATGCCCTTTGTGTAGCATGTGGTAATGCCTGCCCAACGCCTACTCAGCTTCGGTATGAATCTCTTAAGCAGATATTCAGAATTTGAGGTAACAACTGTTCTTCTATTGCAGGGTACACATGTTATGGCTTTTTCTATCTATTTGTTATCTTCCATACTCATGTTTCATGTTTTTGTTAGCTCAGGCTGATGCTTTTGCTAAGAACCTTGGCCATGGGACTGCTCTTCGAGCAGCTCTTGTGAATCTTCAGGTGATTATATCTGTGCCAGTAAACTAATATTGGATGGACTTGTTGAGGAATGTGGGATGCCAATCAAATAGTCTTAATTGATCTGTCATCCTCCATGGCCATGAAGTCTTGGAACATTTATTTTAGCGCATGATTTTCTTTTTCTTTTCCTGTTCATCACTGAATAGAGCTCAATGAATTTCAGGAGCAAAACTTGTCAGCAGTGAACACAGATCCATGGTACTCAGCTTATCATTATCCTCATCCCCCACTGGCTGAAAGACTAGCAGCACTCAATGAGATGGATAAGAAGTTGGCATGAAAGAAATGTGGGACTGGTTTAATTATCTTAGAGGCTACTCCACAGATTCAAAGGGTGTTGCACACCACAGTACCATCTTTTCTCGTTGATGCCCCACAGATAGGCTCAGTTGGCACAATGGTAAAGTTTCGTGCTTTCAAAGGTCCGAGTCTTGAGAGCAGCTGATTTGAGCAAAACTATAAAATTTGGAATTAGTTGTAAATCATCTTCAGACTTGCTTATCAGAGTTGTTTCTAGATAATGGCCTCTACACCAAAGGCTTGGGGATGATAAATATTTTGACTCAAAATTAAATGTATTTGCTAATAAAATAATTGTTAATGTACTAGAGTTCTTTGTGGCCAAAATATTTATGTCTTGACTGGTTTCATTGCTTGAACTTGAAGTGTTCCAGATTCTGAATGTTATGCATAATGTACACAAATCAACATTCTAGAAAATTTAACATTTTTTAGCCTTCACAGGGCTGGGTTTAAACTTATTCTTCTAATTCATAGAAGCAGCTCAAAGCCTCTTATTACCTGATCTACTTGGACTTCTCGGGCCTGCAATTAAAAGCACTAATGCTATTAAACATGGTTCCAAATGATTCCATTACCATTAGTAAACTCATTTCTTTCTTTGACTTGTTCCTAAAAATATGATTTTCATACACTAATCTGAGATCCATTATTGGTCAAAATTTGTGGTTGCATTGTGTATCACACAATATTTAACTTGAGAAACATATACTATTTAATAGAGGTCGTCTTTTTTTTTTCTTTCTAAATGGTAATTGTCAATGGCCATTTTTGACCAAATAGTAAAAAACCTGGTCCCAAAACACCAAACCAAGAATCGGGGCAGCTAAAACTTGATAAAACTAGAGCAAAAGAAACGAGAGGAAAATAAAGATCAAAGAATGAATTGTGATTGATTTCTTTTTACAAGCTCTATACAACCCCTTGTTTATACATGTAAATGAGGAACATAAAATTGAAAGTAATTAATCTACATGCTCCTGTCCATATTTAAATGATTTGCTGACTTCTCTTAAATATGAAGTTCATGTAATATCAGTCCCCAATTTGCTTGATACTTGCCATGATCTTAGGCAAGATTGTTGCCATGAAGTACGACCTTCCTCAACACTCCCCTTTAAGTTGGCATGGATATTTATGACACTCAACTTGTTGAGTAAGTAATTAAATTCTGCGAATCCAAGAGCTTTGGTAAAAAGATCAGGGGGTTGCTTACTTTTATGCATATAGACTATTTGAATTATGCCATTTTGGAGTTTTTATCGAACCACATGATTGTCTATTTCGATATGCTTGGTTCGTTCATGGAACACTAGATTTGAGGCAATATGTTTAGCAGTCTTGTTATCACAGTACAGTCTGACTGGTTAAGAATGCATTACTTCAAGATCTGAAAGTAAAGCTTTTAGCTAAGTAACCTCACAACACGTAGAGGCCATAGACCTATATTCTGCTTCAGCTGAGAAGCGTGAAATGTTATTTGTTTCTTAGTCTTATAGGAAATGGGTGATTTTCCAAGTAGGATGCAATACCCAGTGACCAATCGTTTGGTGTCCCTGTAGCGTGCCCAATATGCAACACAGTATGCATAGAGCTTACTGTGTGCTGCATCCAAGTATGGTATTCGTGGCTTGTCCATAAACTGACTTAGTACATGCACTGAATAGGCTAAATCTGGTTTTGTGATGACTAGATAAATTAGTCTTCCAACAAGTCACCTATATGATGAAGGATCTGAGATGAGTACGCCCTCACTCTCGTTGAGTGCAAGATTTTGATCCATTGGAAAGTTTCCAAGCTTAGCTCCAAGGAAGCTTGTATCTTTTAATATCTTGAGCGCATACTTCCTTTGAGATAGACATATTCCTTTGGATGAACGAGCCACTTCGTTCCCAAAAAATATTTGAGGATTCCTAGATCTTTGAGTTTGAAATGATCACCTAGGTATTTCTTGATCACATTCACCTATTCCAAACTATTTCTTGCAACAACTATATCATCCATATATACTAAAATGGCAGTGAAATTGCCCTCATGGGATCGGATAAAGAGTGAATAATCTGCCTTAGATTGTTTGTATCTTGCATCAATAAGAGTGGAAGAAAGTTTGGCATACCATTGCCTCGAAGCTTGTTTGAGACCATATAGACACTTAACGAGCTTGCAAACTGTAGTCTTCCCCTTTTGTCCAAACCCCGGAGGAAGCTACATATAGACTTCTTCATCAAGATCGCCATAGAGAAAAACATTGTTGACATCGAGTTGAAATAGGTGCCAGTTATGAGCAGAAGCAAGAGCCAAAATGGTATGAATAGTGGTCATTTTAGCAACCGAAGCCAATGTCTCGGTGTAGTTAATGCCTTCTTGTTGGCTGTAGCCCTTGGCAACTAGGCGAGCCTTGTATCATTCGATGGATCCATATGGGTTGTATTTGATCTTGTAGACCCATTTTCAACCAATGAGTTTCTTGCTAAGAGGGAGAGGAGTAAGATGCCAAGTTTGTTGAACTCGAGGGCATCAATTTTAGCACGTATGGCAGTACGCCTCTAACGCCCCAACTTGGGTCTGTTAGGGAGCACTGCGTCTCTTCTTTTCCACCTGGACCAGACAACAGGGGGCAGGCCATATCAGACGAATGACTGGCCCCACAGACCAACACATGTCCTTTTCAGTATGTTTTTTCCTCACTCACACACTTCCTGAGAAAACTTCCTAGAAGGTCGCCCATCCAAGAATACTCCAAGCCAAGCACGCTTAGCTATGGAGTTCTTATGGGAAAGCTCCCGAAAAGAAAGATGAACCTTGTTGATATGGGTGGTAACATCTAATCCATTTAAGTCATTCTTCCACGGGGTATCACATTCTCCCCCACTTATAGAACGCAACGTCCTTGTTGCGAACCCACATTTCCAAACCCACGCGATGTGAATCTCATCACACTTCCGACTAGGTAATTGCTTTGATACCATTTTGTAATACCCTAACCTGGGTCTGCCAAGGAGCACTACGTCTCTCCTCCTCCACCTAGACCAGACAATAGGGGCGGTGGGCCTTTATTGGACTAATGACTGGCCCACAGACCAACACGTATCTTTTTCAGTGTGTTTTTTCCTTACTCACACACTTCTTGAGAAAACTTTCTAGAAGGTCATCCATCGACCTAAGATTAAGCCAAGCACGCTTAACCGTGGAGTTTTTATGGGAAGGCTCTCGAAAAGAAAGGTGCACCTTGTTGATATGGGTTGTAACATCTAATCCTTTTAAGCCTTTCTTTTGCGGGGTATCACAATTCCAGTTGGGATTTGTCATAGCCTAAAAAAATGATTGGGGTTCTTTAGCAAGAGAGAGGGCTGTGGTGAAAGCACGGTGAGAAGGAGATAAACAAGAATAAGTCATAAAGTCAGTGAAAGAAAACGGAGCACCTGATGAACATACCATTGTAGAGTCAGATGATTGAGCGGGCCAAGATGGGAAAACCTGTCCATTTGAAAACCTTGCAAGTATGTCAATGGCTGAGTAGGACGACTAGACCGTTGGGGTGGTGGAGGAGAGGGTAAAGAAGTGGATAGGGATAGAAGAAAGGTAGGCGGTGAGGAAAAAGATGGTAACGAAGATGAAATTTCAATGATGTGGTCAAGAGAGGGAATAAGACAAGGTAGGATGGGTTCGTGGGCTCCGAAGTAGATGATGCATAAGGGAACAAATCTTCATGAAAGAGAACATCTTAAGACAAAGACTTTATGTGTTGCAAGGTTATAAAGTTGGTATCCCTTTCGACCATATGTATAACCAAGAAAAGCACATCAAGTTGCTTTCGGATCGAACTTAGATGGGTTTTGCAAGTGAGTGAAAGCAAAGAATAAGTATCAAAAAACTTGTAGGTGGCCATATGCAGGTTTGACATTATGCAATCTCTCATAAGGTGACAAACCACCTAAAATAGGAAAAGGGGTTTGATTAATGAGATAAGTTGCGGTAAGAATGGCATCCCCCCAAAAGTGTTTAAACATATGAGCTTGAAAAATTAATGCACGGGCAACATTAAGAAGGTGACATTGTTTGCGTTCAACTACTCCATTTTGTTGGGGAGTGTTGACGTAACTAGTTTGATGTACGATGCCTTTAGGGGCATAGAGTGAGGGCATGTTAAACTCAGACCCATTATCACTTTGGATGATTTTGATGGTGGTGGAGAATTGGTTTTCAACAAGGTGAATGAAGGATTGCAAGAGATAGCGGGTGTCATTTTTGTGGCGCATTAAGTAAACCCAGGTACAGCGGGTGTAATCACAAAAAATGGTGAGAAAATAGTGTGCACCACTAGTGGAAGGGACATGATGGCTCCCCCAAATATCAACATGCAGTAGGTCAAAAGGTTTAAGAGAAGAAATGGAACTAGATGGAAAATGTGCACTAGTCCTTTTAGCCATTGGACAATTAAACATGATTCCAAATTGGAACTACACATTTTTGGCAATTTATTGGAAAAAAAAATTGATTTTTATTTGATAGATGATAGATTTTTATTTGATAGATGACCCAAACAACAGTGCCAAAGTTGGGAAGTGGATGTGGATGTAGCCACCTGACAACAAGCATTCCTAGTGTTGGTGAGGTGGTATAAGTTGTTAATTCAGGTGTAATCCCAAGAGGGGGGGGGGTGAATTGGGTATTTTAAAAATCTTTAAGTTTATTTTACCACTTACTCCCTATTTCAATATTTAAAAAATTAATTGCAGGGGCTTGAAATTAATTCAAATTATTATCTCAATAAATTCTATTTTAATCAATTAATTATCAAGTGTGTATAATATAAATCAACATACAAACTTGCAAAAGCTGATAATGAAATGCAAGCAGAAATTAAAAAAATAAGGGAAGAGAGAAGGCAAACGTGATTTTACGAGGTTCAGCCAACTCGGCCTACATCCTCGCCTTGAGCAACCCACTCAAGGATTCCACTAAATCCTTGCTCCTTTAACCGGGACAGAGCTTCCCTTACAATTCGTTACTTACAAGAGGCATAGCTTCCTCCTCACCCGGTTCACAACCTGTATCGTGATTACAATATAAAATTTCAAATCTGCAAAGACTCAATATTTCTTCTAACAAAGCTAGCGAGTACAATGGAAAACCTAACACATATTCATATGATAAAACTTGAAGTTCAATATGTATGTAACGATGATATCGTTATATGAATGATATGCTTTACAAATCAATCCTTTAAATCAATATCTCCCAAATATGATTTTATAAATAAATGGTTTGGAGAAACAATAAGGTTCGATTTCATAATACTTTAAGCAAGATTAGAAAACAAGATCCTTTCAAAACTAATCTTTGATAATGCGCAGATCTATATTCTTGCTATCAATAATCTGTAACGTTGGATCTTTGAATAAATAAACAACTTTGAATATAACAAAGATTTAAACACTATGTTTGAAAAATAATATCCCTCAATAATATGTATTTAGAGGTTCTTAGGATTTGCAATCAATTACTTCTTACACTAATCAAATAGCAACCCTTTGAATGAAAATATATTTAAAACTTTCTTCAAGATGCTTCTCTCAGGTAGTGATCTTCCACAAATATATATATATGTAAAACACAAGATCAACTTCTCAAAATGAATATTCAATGATAAGTTTGTGAGATGAAAAACTCTTTGAGAACAAGCAAATAGTTAGTTTGATCACCAAACCTCAATACCAAAGTTGTTTGCACAATTGTTACTGGAACCCCTTTTGAAAATCAACGTAGCCCAAGCTTTAATATGATGTAAACTCGTTGAAATCGCAGACAAGAGCTTAGCAATAAGTTCAACAATGTTCAAAGATATATATAACGTTCAAGGTTCCCAATTCTATTATCAAAATTGAAGCACTAGGGTTTAGAGGTTGATTATATAGGTAATCTCGGCCTTAGGATAAGTCCTAACCGTTGGATCAATTTGATCAAGTGTATAACAGACATGTTCTCTTGCTAAATATCAGATTTTTAAACTTCCCGCAGGTTCAAACAACTGAAGATTCAGGTTCAGATGTCTGATATTCCTTAAAGCACTGAAAATTGTAGTCTGGACATAGGGTCATACGACTGAACTATGGGTTCAGTCTTCTGAAGTCCCAAGTCAGACGACTGAACTGAAGGTTCAGACGTCCGAAGGTGTTCTGCCTGTTTTGTGTTTCAAAATTAATTCTTTAGATGACTGAACTAATTCTTTAGTCTTTTGAGGAAATTCTTCAGATATCTAAAGAAAAACTTCAGTCATCTGAAGTTGCATCTTTAGACTTCTAAGGATAATCCTTAGTAGTCTGGGCAGTCCAACTTCAGTTTTTTTTTTTTTTTTCAAAAACCATTTTTGCTTTCTTGCTTTTCTTCTTCATAAAACATTTCACAGGATTTTAAATTAAGTTTCTAAGTAAATAAATAACCCCTAAAAAATTTTCATGAGATGCATGAGTCCTAAGGTCAGCTTAAGATATATTTTGAGTTTCGAATTAAATCATATGAAATATGTAAATACATTCAGTTCTAAATACCCATTCCCATGACGATCTTGAACTTGACTCTTGCATCTTCATTCTTCTACTCTTTTAGTTCCATAGATTGTGCCAGGTTATATATATATATGCTTTAATCTTCATGGCTTCCATGACTCCTAACCTTCCGTGCATGCTAAATATTATTCCTGTTCACAATTCCAATGCATAGATCAAATACCAAGTGATTTGTCATTATCAAAATAGGATTGGATTCATAGAGTCAATAATCTCCCCCTTTTTGATGATGACAAATACATGAGCAAAAATATAAAATGGGTTACGCCTAACAAGGCTCCCCCTCAAATAATGCACAATCAAATATTCAACAATATGAAATATGCTCATACACAATGTAAAATAGGCAATAGTTTTGCACGTATAACTTATGTACTTATGTACTTTTCTCCCTTATTTTTGCTAACTATTTTTGCTATACCTTATATTCTTCTCCCCCTTTTGACATTAACAAAAAGGTATATAACAAAAATGTTCTGACATAATTATATCTCATCTTTAAAAAAAATATCAAACCTCTATATTTCAAAATTGTACTGTGAAATATTTCTTCTTGTGTTATGCAATTTACTTCTCCACCTTGCTAATGTAAAACTGTGTTGTTGAATTAAATTTCAATGTGAACATACACAGTGTGACAAATTACATAGACATGGATTGTGACAACCCGAATAAAAATGGTATTTAAAATAATAAAAAGGAAGGGAAATTATCAGAGGCCTCGTCGACGAACATAGGGGATTCATTGACGAGAGTATAAGAGGACCTCGTCGACGAAAGCAAGATTCGTTGATGAGGAAATACCAAGAGACGTTTTGAGCAGTCTGAATTTCGTTGATGAGGAGTGGGTTTTGTCGACAAAATTATTGAAGGACTCGTCGACGTGACGACGTGACTCATCGACGAATCCAGTCCTATAAATATCAAAAACTCAGATTTAAATGTCAAAATTTAGCAAAAACTCACTCTCTCTCTTTCTCTCTCTCTCTCTCTCTCTCTCCATTCGGTTTCTCTCCCTTCTCTCTTCGATTCCGACTTCGACGCTCGCTGGATCATCGATCTGAAGCCACCACGACGCTCCCGGGGAAGTTCTCTGCATATCTACTGGAGCGAATCGTTGGTGGAACTCTGTTGAAAATCATCCCTAAATTGAGGTAAGGCTTTTTAAGCCAAATTTGGTCTTACGGTAGTTATAAGAAATGATATACAAGTGAAAATACTGAAGTTTAGTACTGAGAGTTTTCATTTTTAGGGTATTGATCAGGAAACCCTACGGGTGTGAGACCATAATTTATAGGGGCTTTCTTAGTAGCCAGGTAAAGGAATAAACTAAAGCAGTTAATTTCCATACAAATTATTATTATGCATGTGTAAATTTACTTTCAACAAAACATGTATTATATCTGTATATTACGAAGGAAATTGTACATTTGGGAAAAATACTGCTAATATGTTGAAATGAATATGTATGTATGAGATGTCAAAAACTATGATTTTAGAATACAATGTATGGTTTTATACAGCAAGTGTGTGGAATGAATATTATTTTATGTGGAAAAATATCATGATATGACAGTGATATGAATGAAATATGTTTTGAGAAATTATGAAAGAATACAGTACATTATGATGTTGAAAATACATGATAAATTGCTTATTTTCAGAATGATATACATATATGAAATGATTTTGGTGCAAGACCGTATTTATATATGATTTCAACGCGATGCCGTATTTAAGTATGATTTCGGCGCGAGGCCGTATTTATGTATGATTTCGGCGCGAGGCCGTATTTATGAAATGATTGAAAGATACTATAATATCATGTATTATATGTTATAAGAACCCGAATGTTAGTTTAATTCAGTACAGGAGCACGGTACCGTAGCTTATAGATCAGATATCTATGATCAGATTGGTGCTAATCACCCCACGAGGGGGTGGAAGATGGATAGTCGAGTGCGGACGTCCACCTGGCAGTCCGAACTAGGGTGTGGCGGGCCCATCGTACTTACATACATTTTTGACTCGACAGTGGTCGGCCAGCCATTGTCGGGTCCCACCTTCAGGCTGCACAACCCTTCATGGGGGGTAATACATGACATCAACTAACTATTCATCCTGGGTATGTTTTTCAGTATTATCAGTTATAATAGATGTTTTATGTACGATGTGATTTATTAGTAAATATGAAAGTATATGATTATTCAGTACGATATGATGAATGTTTATAGAAATATGAAATGTACTGTACATGTATAATTGCCTTAAATGTTCATGTTGCCATACAGATGTATTTAGCTTATTTTCCCTTACTGAGAAGTGTCTCACCCCTGAACATTAAATGATTTTCAGGAAACCCAGAGAGAACGGCGGGTCAAGGCCGCCATTGACTGAGTTGAGCTTCCCTACTAGAAGGGTAAGCGTTGATCTAGGATCAGGAGATTTTTGTTGTATGATCCTAGAGTTATTTTGATGTTTTAGAAGTTGTGTATAAATACAGTATTTTGATGATGTAGTAAACTCTGGTATTATGTTTTATGGTTGGATGATTGAGATTTTATACTTACTTCTGCTTAGGTTTCCGCTGTGATTGACAGGTGTCCCCGTTACCCACGAGTTCGGGTTGACCTTTTTATTTATTATGTTACATTTTATATTAAGATAAGCATGGCATTACAGTTTGGTATCAGAGCCTAGGATACTAGGTTCTGTAGACTCTAGAGTACAGCAGTAATAATACCAGAGTATAGGATAAGGGGATTGATGTCTGGTTTTGTAGTTTAGATACAGAACTTCCGTGGTGGTTTGTGTGATTTTCTTGCGGTGACGATTTCAGGAAACCCATGGTAAACTATTGTCGGGTTGGGTATCTAGGTTCCAAGATTGAACCATGAATTAAGATCAGGGGAGATGAATTAATTAGGAGAATATATTATATGAGTTGGGTGATATGTATAGTGAAGGGGTTCTGAGTTAAGTTATTTGTTTTCAGGATGGACCCTGGTGGCAATAGTGCCCATGCCAGTGGGAGTGAGGGTGCTGAACCATCAGGCTCTATGGGCAGTGATTCAGATGCAGTTCTACGCAGCGTGGAACAACAGGTTATGGCAGAAATTGCCAGGAGTTCGAAGGAACAGGATGGTCCATCGGCAGGCCACAGTAGCTCGATAGAGAAATTTATAAAGATGAATCCCCTGGCCTTCTCAGGAGGAACATATCCTGTAGTCATTGAAAATTGGGTGCAGGAGATAGAGAAAATATTTGTAATGCTGCAGTGTTCGAAGGAGCAAAGGATACTATTTGCCACATATAAACTGACTGGAGAGGCCGAGAGATGGTGGTCGGCGGTGAGACTATTACAACAGAGGACTGTACCTATGGAGATGACGTGGGAGCGGTTTAAAGAAATATTCTTCGACAGGTATTTTCCAGCCTCGTCCAGGGAGGCTAAGATTATGGAGTTCTTGAATCTGAAAGAGGGACAGCTGTCAGTGCAGCAGTACGCGGTGAGGTTCATCGAGCTATCTCATTTCGCCCCGTACATCATTCTTGATGAGGTGAAGAAGGTACAAAAATTTGAAAGAGGCCTGAGGAGAGAAATATACAAGCAATTATCAATACTAAAGCTACCGGATTTCATCGAGCTGGTTAATTGAGCCACTATAGCAGAAATTGGTAATCGGTTGGAGGCCGAGGAGCAGAGACAGAAGAAGAGATCCACACCTTCTGGTTCCCAGCAGGGAGTCGGCCGTGCTTTGTAGGAGAGAGGTGGCTATTATAGAGACCGGAGACAGGAGACCGGGAATCGCGGTTTCCAGGGAGTGCAGCCATCTCTAGCTTGCCCATCTTTCGGGAAGAGACACCTGGGGGAGTGTCGTGCTGCGCGAGGTGTTTGCTACAGGTGCAGGGAGCCAGGACTTATGATGAGGGAGTGTCCGACACAGATTGGTGCTACTCTTGCTCCTAGACCTGCTCGAGGAAGCTATCAGGTGCCATGTGGAGGCCAGCAGAGGAATATGGCCCTAGCTAGGGTTTTTTCTTTGACGTCGGGTGATGCTGAGGTGGCCGGCAACTTGGTGACAGATATGGTTAATTTTTTTTCATTTAAAGTTATTGCACTTTTTGATTCTAGTGCCACACATTCGTTTGTGTCCTTGGGGTGTGTTAAATTGTGTGGGGTTGAAACCCAATCATTAGATGTCGAGTTATTAGTGGCTACTCCGACTGGGTCAGCGGTGAGATGTAGTAGGGTACTCTGTGGTTGTCCAGTTGATGTTCAGGGGAAGACTCTATCTGCTGAGTTGGTGGTGCTGGTTATGCACAGGTTTGATATCATCTTCGGCATAGATTGGCTAGCAGCTAATTCTGCTATTATAGGCTGTCGTGTAAGAGAAGTGATATTCAGACCTCCAGGGAAACCAGAATTCAGGTTTACAGGGTCACAAGTGCAATCTTTACCTCAGATGATCTCAGCTGTTTAGGTAAGGAGGCTGCTCTAGAAGGGCTATCTAGGATTCATGGCTTTTGTGAAGGAAATGTCAAAAAATGAATTGAAGCTTATCAATATGCCTATGGTAAAAGAGTTTACAGATGTGTTCCCAGATGAATTACCAGGTCTACCACCTGATTGTGAAGTAGATTTCCCTATTGATCTACTTCCAGGTATAGCGCAGATCTCTAAAGCACCATACCGAATGGCGCCAACAGAGTTGGCAGAACTGAAAGATCAGTTGCAGGATTTGCTTGATAAGGGCTTCATACGACCTAGTGTATCTCCGTGGGGAGCTCCAGTGCTATTTGTGAAAAAGAAGGACGGGTCTATGAGGATGTGTATAGATTATAGAAAAATTAATAAAGTGACCATCAAGAAAAAATATTCTCTACCCCGTATCAATGACTTATTCGATCAGCTCCAGGGTAAACGAGTATATTCTAAAATTGACCTTTGGTTAGGTTACCATCAGGTAAAGGTGAGAGCAGAGGGTGTATCGAAAACAGCTTTCAAGACCAGATATGGGCTTTATGAGTTTCTTGTTATGCCATTTGGTCTAACGAATGCTCCTGTGATATTTATGGATTTGATGAATAGGATTTTTCATCCATATTTAGATCAGTTTGTGGTTGTTTTTATTAATGATGTATTGGTCTATTCGAGGAGATATGAGGAGCATGAGATACATTTAAGGCAGGTTTTGTAGATGCTTAGGGAGAAGAAGATGTATACAAAATTCAGTAAATGTGAATTCTAACTCGAACAAGTTGTGTTTTGGGGGCATGTAATCTCAAGAGACGGTATTTCTGTGGATCCTAGCAAGATTGAGGCGGTAGTGAATTGAGCTAGACCGAGGAATGTCCAGGAGATTCGGAGTTTCTTGGGGCTAACTGGATATTATCGTCGTTTCATTGAGAGATTCTCAACTTTGTCAGGACCATTGACACGACTGACGAGGAAGAATGTCATATTTGAGTGGGATGACATCTGTGAGTAGAGTTTTCAAGAACTAAAGCAAAGATTAGTCACAACACCAGTATTGGTTATCCTATCAGGGGGTGAGGGGTATGTCATTTACAGTGATGCGTCCTTGAAGGGACTTGGCTGTGTATTGAGGCAGCATGGCAGGGTAGTGGTGTATGCGTCTAGGCAATTGAAAGAACATGAAAAGAACTATCCTATACATGATCTTGAATTGGCTGCAGTGGTACACGCATTGAAAATTTGGAGGCATTACCTGTACGGCAAGCAGTGTGAGATTTTCTCTGACCACAAGAGCTTAAAGTATTTCTTCACGCAGAAGAAACTGAATATGAGGCAAAGAAGGTGGTTGGAGTTAATTAAGGATTTTTATTGTACCATCAGTTATCACCCAGGGAAAGAAAATGTGGTAGCTGATACATTGAGAAGGAAATCCAGGGAACTAGTGTTGGCAGCTATGGAGATCCAGTATCCGATCATGATGGATCTAGAGAGATTCGGCATTGAATTGATCGAGAGTAATACTCCAATATGTATCTTCAGTTTAGTGGTACAGCATACTTTGCAGGAAAGAATTATAGTTGCTCAGAAAGAAGACCCAGAATTAGTAGAGGTGATGGACAGAGTGGAGGATTGTCAGGGAGAGGAATTTTGCATTTCAGATGATGGAGCTTTACAGTTTCGTTCTAGATTATGTGTTCCTGCTGATGCTGACATCAGGAAGACTATTTTAGATAAGGCTCACAGATCTTTATATATGGTTCATCCCAGTAGTATGAAAATGTACAAGGATCTGCGAGAGTTTTACTGGTGGAGTGGTATGAAGAGGGAGATTACCGAGTATGTAGCCCAGTGCTTGACGTGCCAGCAGGTAAAAGCTGAGCACCAGAGGCCAGCAGGCCAGTTGCAGCAGTTATTTATCCCAGAGTGGAAGTGGGATCATATATCTATGGACTTCGTGTCAGGACTACCGACGGCATTACATGGCCAGAATGCCATTTGGGTGATTGTTGACCATTTGACTAAGACCGCCCATTTTCTTCCTATCAAGATTAGCTATTCCCTCAGCCGTTTAGCAGAGATTTACATTTAGGAGATAGTTCGTTCTCATAAGGTACCTGTATCTATTGTGTCAGATCGAGACCTGCGATTCACGTCACGATTTTGGAGGAGCTTGTAGGAAGCTTTATGGTCTCAGCTATCTTTCAGCATGACATTCCATCCTCAGTTAGATGGGCAAACTGAGAGGACGATACAGATACTAGAAGATATGCTTTGAGCGTGTGTATTAGACTTTAGGGGTAGTTGGACTCAGTTCATGCTACCGGTAGAGTTCGCGTATAATAACAGTTACCAGTCCAATATTGGCATGACACCATTTGAGGCTTTGTACTATAGGAGATGTCGATCTCCTTTGTATTGGGACGAGACGGGTGAGCAGTGAGTTGTGGGTCTAGAGATGGTGCAACAGGAATACGATAAGGTTTAGCTTATTAGGGAAAGAATCAGTGCAGCTCAGAGCCGACATAAAAGTTATGCCGATAATCGTTGCAGGAATTTGGAATTCGACGTTGGAGATCATGTGTTTCTGAAGATAACTCCGTTAAAATGAGTTATAAGGTTTGGTAGGAAGGGGAAACTTAGCCCTCGGTTTATCGGTCCATTTGAGATTTTAGAGAAAGTGGGGTCGGTGGCCTACAGGCTAGCTTTGCCACCTACACTATCTAGGATACACGACGTATTCCGCGTATCTATGTTGAGGAAATACGTCCTAGATCCTTCCCATATTATCAGCTATAGTGAGTTAGAGCTCAGTGATTCACTAGTTTATGAGGAGGTACCAGTGCAGATTCTGGACCGAAAGGAACAGGAACTACGCAATAAGAAAATTCCTTTGGTAAAAGTTCTATGGAGGAATGACGCAGTAGAAGAGGCTTCTTGAGAACTCGAGGAACAGATCAGATAGAAGTATCCACAATTATTTCAAGAAGTCCATACATAATTAAGAATGTGAGTAAATATGTAATATTTCATTTGTAGGTACATGTAATGTTTTAGGTAGTATGTGATATTTTAGTTTTGGGGGAAATTTTCTCTTGGTATATGTAATCTCCTAGGACTTGAAATGTAACCACGATATTCCCCCGCCATAAGTGAGGGTAAGTAATAAAATAAGTAGACCATTTTTCCTAATAAGGGGTGATGAATTATATGAATAGTAAATTTCTAGGACAAAATTTTATGAGGGGAGAATATGACAACCCGAATAAAAATGGTATTTAAAATAATAAAGAGGAAGGCAAATTATCAGAGGCCTCGTCGACGAACACAGGGGATTCGTCGACGAGAGTATAGGAGGACCTCTTCGACGAAGGTAAGATTTGTCGACGAGGAAATACCGAGAGAGGTTTTGAGCAGTATAAATTTCATCGACGAGGAGTGGATCACGTCACGAAATTACTTAAGGACTCGTCGATGAGATGACATGGCTTGTTGATGAATCCAGTCCTATAAATATCAAAAACCCAGATTTAAATGTCAAATTTTAGAAAAAACTCACACACACACACACACACACACACACACACACACACTCTCTCTCTCTCTCTCTCTCTCTCTCTCTCTCTCTCTCTCTCTCTCCATTCGGTTTCTCTCCCTTCTCTCTTTGATTCTGGATACTTTGCTCGCCTGATCGACGATCTGAAGCCACCACGATGCTCCCGATGAAGTTCTCTGCATATCTGCCGGAGCGGATCGTTGGTGGAACTTCGTTGAAAATCATCCCTGAATTGAGGTAAGGCTTTTTAAGCCAAATTTGGTCTTACGGTAGTTATAGGAAATGATATACACGTGAAAATACTAAATTTTAGTACTGAGAGTTTTCATTTTCAGGGTATTGATCAGGAAACCCTACAGATGTGAGACCAGAATTTATAGGGGCTTTCTCAGTAGCTAGGTAAGGAAATAAACTAAAGCAGTTATTTTCTATGCAAATTATTATTATATATGAGTAAATTTACTTTCAGAAAAACATGTATTATATTTGTATATTACAAAAGAAATTGTACATTTGGGAAAAATATTGCTAATATGTTGAAATGAATATATATGTATAAGATGTCAAAAACTATGATTTTAGAATATAATGTATGGTTTTATACGGCAAATGTGTAGCATGAATATTATTTTATGTGGAAAAATATCATGATATGACAATGATATGAATGAAATATGTTTTGAGAAATTATGAAAGAATACTGTACATTATGATGTTGGAAATACATGATAAATTGCTTATTTTCAGAAATGATATACATATATGAAATGATTTCGGCGCGAGGCCGTATTTATGTATGATTTCGACGCGAGATCATATTTATGTATGATTTCAGCGCGAGACTGTATTTATGTATGATTTCGGGATGAGGTCGTATTTATGTATGATTTTGGCGCGAGGCCGTATTTATGAAATGTTCGGCGCGAGGACGTATTTATGAAGTGACTGAAAGATGCTATAATATCATGTATTATATGTTATCAGAACTCGTATGTTAGTTTAGTTCAGTACAGGAACACGGTACCCTAGCTTATAGATTAGATATCAATGATCAGATTGGTGCTAACCACCCCACGAGGGGGTGGGAGATAGATAGTCGATGTGGCTTTCAGTAGAGTGTGGACGTCCACCTGGCAGTCTGGACCAGGGTGTGGCGGGTCCATCGTACTTACAGACATTTTTGACTCGGCAGTGGTCAGCCAGCCATTATCAGGTCCCACCTTCGGGCTGCACAACCCGTCATGGGGGGTAATACATGACATCAGCTAGCTATTCATCCTGGATATGTTTTTCAGTATTATCAGTTATAACAGATGTTTTATGTATGATATGATTTATTAGTAAATATGAAAGTATATGATTATTCAGTACGATATGATGAATGTTTACAGAAATATGAAATGTACTATATATGTATAATTGCCTTAAATGTTCATGTTGTCACACAACTGTATTTAGTTTATTTTTCCCTACTGAAAAGTGTCTCACCCCTGAACATTAAATGATTTCAGGAAACCCAGAGAGAACGGTGGGTCAAGGCCTCCGTTGAGTGAGTTGGGCTTCCCTACTAGAAGGGTAAGCGTTGATCTAGGATCAGGAGATTCTTGTTGTATGATCCTAGAGTTATTTTAATGTTTTGGAAGTTGTGTATAAATATAGTATTTTGATGATGTAGTAAACTCTGGTATTATGTTTTATGGTTGGATGATTGAGATTTTATACTTACTGCTGCTTAGGTTCCTGATGTGATTGACAGGTGTCCCAATTATCCACGGGTTCGGGTTGACCTTTTTATTTATTATGTTACATTTATATTAAGATTAGCAGGTCGTTACATGGATAGTAAAAAAAAGTCACTAAAATTCAAAGGGTTATGTGAGGATCAACATGTGTCAGTTAACATGCACTCATCATGATATGAGTTTAATACCAAATGTGAACAAATGTGATACCAAATGGGAACAAATGAGCCGACTTTGAAATTTTTAACCAATTGTGAATATTAAGTGATGTTGCTCCCCCTGAATTAAGTCATTTAATATAATTCTAGGCAACTTTTCAACTATGCATTAGGCCTAATTCATGTCTAATTTGGATAAACCTATCCTCTACAAGTGGTTTTGTGAATATGTCTGCCCATTGTTCATCTGTGCATACAAACTCAAGTGTCACATCTCCTTTTTGCACATGATCACAAAGAAAATGATGTCTAATTTCTATATTTTTAGTTCGTGAATGTAATATATAATTCTTTGAGATGTTTATTGCACTCGTATTGTCGCATCTTATAGGAATTGTGTCATAACTTAATCCAAAATCCATTAATTGTTGTTTCATATATAGCGTTTGAGCACAACAACTTCCTGCTGCTATGTATTCAACCTCAGCCATGGAAAGAGCAATTGAATTCTGCTTCTTGGAAAACCAAAAGACTAAAGAATGTCCTAAGAAATGACATGTGCCACTCGTGCTGTTCCTATCCACTTTGCTACTAGCAAAATTAGCATCTGAATTGCTGATACTCTCAAAGGATGTATACTTTGGATACCATAACCCCAGTTCAATAGTTCCTATAAGGTATCTAAGTATTCATTTGACAATTAACAAATGTGACTCTTTTGGTGCAACTTGAAATCTTGTGCACAAACATACGCTGAACATTATGTCAGGTTTGCTTGTAGTCAGATATAATAAGCTACCGATCATTCCACGATAGAGCTTGACATCTACTGGTATACCTTGTTCATTTTTGTCTAATTTCAAAGAAGAGCTCATAGGTATCCCTAGTATTTTTCCATTTTCCATGTTAAACTTTTTTAGCAGATCTCTAACGTACTTCGATTGATTTATAAAAATTTCATATTTCTCTTGTTTGATCTGAAGTCCTAGGAAGAAATTTAGTTCACCTATCATGCTCATCTCAAATTCATTTTACATAGTACTTGCAAACTCATTACACAATTCTTCATTTTTTGCTCCAAAAATGATATCATCTACGTCTACTTGAACTAGGAGCATATTTTATTTTTTGAATAATGTTGTGTCTATCTTTCCTTTGATAAATCCATTATCCAGTAGAAAACCGCTTAACCTTTCATACCAAGCTCTAGGAGCTTGCTTTAAACCGTACAAGGGTTTAGTTAGTCTATAAACATGTTTTGGATACTTATGGTTTTAAAAACCTGGGGGTTGTTCTACATATACCTCTTCACTTATGTAGCCATTCAAAAATGCACTTTTGACATCCATTTGATATAGTTTGTAATCCTTAAAAGCAGCAGAAGCTAACAACATACGAATGAGTTCCATTCTAGCTATAGGTGCAAAGGTTTCCTCAAAGTCTATTCCTTCTTCCTGGTTATATCCCTGAGCTACTAGTCTTACCTTATTTGTAACAACTATCCCATGTTCATCTTTCTTGTTCTTATATATCCATTTTGTTTCAATAATTGTCTTATCCTCAAGTTTAGAAACTAATGTCCATACTTTATTTCTATCAAACTGATTTAACTCTTCTTGCATGGACATCACCCAAGATTCATCCTCAATTGCTTCACTCACATTTCTAGGTTCTTCTTGAGACAGAAAGGCAAAATGAGTAATCATATTCCTAAGTGAGGATCGTGTGGCTACTCTACATAATGTTCACCTATTATTTGATCAATGGGATGACTCTTTATGTACTTCCATTCTCTAGGTAGTTTATTAACCTCATTTTCAATTTGATTAGTTTCAGAAGATGGTTCCTTAATTTTATTTCTCTTTTCTGAATCATTTTCAATAGATAGTTTTTCAAATTCCTTATTTATCTTAATTTCATCTTCATCAGTCCTTTTAGCAAAGGGATTTGACTCATCGAATACTACATGAATGGATTCTATAACTGTTAGTGTTCGTTTATTATATACTCTGTAGGCTTTACTATCTAAGGCATACCCTAGAAAGATACCTTCATCTGATTTCACATCAAACTTTCCTAAATGTTCATTGTCTTTAAGCACAAAACATTTACAACCGAAGATATGAAAATATGATATGTTTGGTCTATAGACATTCCATAATTTGTAAGGAGTCTTATTTAGAGATGGTCTAATCAAAACTCTATTTAGAACATACCAGGCGGTATTTATTGCCCCAGCCCAGAAGTACTTAGGTAGTTTATGTTTGCTAAGCATAGTTCTGGCCATTTCTTGTAAGGACTTTTTCTTTCTTTCAACTATACCATTCTGCTGTGGTGTTCTAGGAGCTGAAAAATTATGAGTTATTCCTAATGAATTGCAGTAGTCTTCCATGCTTTGATTTTTAAATTCTCTTCCCTTATCACTTCGGATTTTAGTGACAGTATAATCCTTTTCATTTTGAATTTTCTTACACAGATTTATGAATTGTTCATATGCTTCATCTTTGTAATCTAAAAATAGTACCCATGTATATCTTGAATAATCATCAACTATGACGAATGCATATGATTTTCCTCCTAAACTCTGAGTTGGGTTTGGACCAAATAAATCTAAGTGTAGCATTTGAAGTGGCCTAGTAGTAGAGATTACTTTCTTCTTCTTAAAGCTAGTTCTTGCTTGTTTTTCTAGTTGACATGCATCACATATTTTATCTTTCACGATTTTAGTCTTAGACAATCACTTAACTAATTATCCCTTAACAAGTTTAGATATTCAGTCCATGTTTGCATGTCCTAATCTCCTATGCCAAATCCAACTAATCTCATTTATAGCAGAAAAACAAGTAACATGTTGAGAAGCAAGATTGTCAAGGCTAGTGGTGTAGACATTTTCATGACGATCAGCAGTAAACTAGGGGTGAGCATAATTCGGTGAAAATCGAATTAACCGGATTAACTAGCCGAAATTGGTCGGTTCGGTTTGGGTAAAAAATCTGGTCCGGTCGGTTTGGTTAAAATTATACAAACTTTCGGTTAATTGGTTTCGATTCGGTTAACAGTTAAAAAATATCGATTAATCGATTAACCGAATAACTAATAGTTTACATTTTTAATATAATTTATAATAGGGTGGTCCGTGGTCGGGCAGGGCAGGGCAGTGAACTGAGTGAAGTGTGAACACTGAACAGCTGCAACAGCAGTCGGGTGACTCAGGGCCTCGGGCTTGGCTGCTGTCCGCTTAGGGCTTAGGGCTGGGGGGAAAAAAGGCTTCGTTCACAACTTCACACTTCACACTCACAGACTCATAGTGGGGAATCTGGGGATTGCCGGATTGGGGATTAGAGTTAGGGTTTCTCACTTTCTCAGTTTCTCTATGCTCTACGCCTTTGCCGAGTGCCGATCTGCCCCGCACGGCGCACCCCCGCAGGCCGCAACTCTCCTGCCTCTCCATCAAACCAGTGGACCACCTCTCAGAGTAAGCAAATCTCCTCTGGCCTCTTCGAGTCTTCGGCAGCTCGGCTCTCCAGACTCCAGAGTCCAGCCTCTCGTCTCAGTCCTCAGCGTTTCAGACTCTCAGCCACTAGCTCGCCGTGCAAACCGAGACCCCAGTAACTCTTCCTCTCATCCTCCTCCTCCTCCTCCTCTTCTTCTTCTTCTTCTTCCACTTTTGTTATTATATTTATGTGCGTTTTTTGGGTTTGCATTTATCGACATTTTTGCTGCTTCATTTTTAATTTCTGGTAGAAATTATTAGAAGGTTAAGAATGGAAAATATGATTTGTCTTTGAAGTTGATTTTGCATTTAGGATGAATATTTCAGTTTCAATGTAAATAGTTACAACCTTCAGATTATTCAACAAATTTGGTTTTGTGAGTATTAACGAATTCAGCTTCAAAATATTTAATGGATGCTCCCAAACACCACCTTAGAGCCATGAAAATTAGGTGAAATCTAGAGAAAATTTATCCTAGTTCTTGGTTAGTTTTATTGGAATGCATTAGTTAGTGCTTGACAATTTTAAATCTTGAAAGTTCAATGAGAACATATTCAAGTGTCTGCTTCCATTTTATTTTGTGGAAAAATGTTGTATTGTAATTTTATTTTCTTTTAGCCAGAAATAAGTGATGCAAATTTATTCATTAAAATGCTATTCACAACAAATGCATCGATTAAATTTGAGTGCGATGATCAACGCGTGCTCATTGCATGCATTTTTAATAATTGAAACCTAGAACCACATTTTTTAAGCTTTCTGCATATGATAGCCACTTGCTAAGTTATGAATATGAATGCAATAGGTAAGCATATTGTTTTATTTTAGTTTTTTCCTTCAATAAACAAAGTCATACGTGTTTCTTTAGGTCAATCTACTGTTGATGACATAGTAAGCATGTAAAAGTTTTTAAGGTAAGAAATAAGAATGCTTTATGTTGTGATCAGAGTATTTTTTAAAAAAATTTGGATTAGTACTCTTCTATGATGGACTTTACCCTTCTTTTTTATTTTTTTTTTCAGATATTAAAGGGAAAATGAGCAATGACTTGCCTATAGAGGTGGAGGTGCCAAACTTGGAGGATGCAATAATGACACAAGCTAATTCCCAACATCAGCCTTCAAATCCTAGTATGACAAGTGAGAGTGCTACTAATCCTCCTACTCAATCTAATCAAAAAGTTAGGAAGAGAATGAGACAAAGATCTGAAGTGTGGGATCACTTCACTAAATTTGTGATGGAGTCTGGTGAAATTAAAGGTAAGTGTCATTATTGTCATATTGATTACTGTTCTGATCCTAAAAAGAATGGTACGGACACACTTAGAAATCATATGGTTAGATGTGCACAAAATCCACATGTTGAAGAAACAAAACAGACAATTAAATTATCAACCAGCCTTAAAAAATGCAGAGGGCTCAGAGGCAACTCTTACAAATTGGAAATTTGACCAAGAGGCAATTCGAAATGCATTATCTTACATGCTTACTGTTGATGAATTGCCTTTTAAATTTGTAGAGAATATGGGATTCAAACAAACATCTTATGAAAGTTGCATGCCCTCGTTTTCGAATTCCATCAAGATGGACAATTTCTAGGGATTGTTATGACCTTTACATGGAAGAGAGGTTAAAGTTGAAAAAGTTTTTGAAAACCTCCTCTCAAAGGGTTAGTTTCACAATTGATACATAGACTTCTTTGCAAAAGGTCAATTATATGTTTTTGACTACACACTTTATAGATAATGATTGGAAATTGAACAAAAAGATCCTTACCTTTTGTCCAATTTATAGTCATAAAGGTGAAGAGATAGGTATGGTCATTGAGAGGTGTTTGCTTGACTGGGGAGTTGATAATGTGTTTACAATTACTGTAGATAATGCAAGTTCAAATGACGTTGCAATTTCCTACATAAAAAGAAAAGTTTCAAATTGGAGAAAAGACATTTGTGGAGGCAAATTCTTGTATATGAGGTGCATTGCACATATAATTAACCTAGTTGTGCAAGATGGTTTGAAAGAAATGGGGGATTCAGTTGCTCGTGTTAGAGACACAGTCAGATATGTTAGGCATTCACCTGCTAGGTTGAAAAATTTCAAGCGTTGTGCAGAAGTAGAAAAAGTAGAATGCAAAAAGATGTTATGTCTAGATGTTAGCACTCAATGGAATTCTACTTATCTGATGCTAGACACAGCTCAAAGATATGAAATGGCTTTTGAAAGGTTTAGGGATGAAGATCCTTCATTTAGAATTAAGCTTGAGACTAGGGATGGCATACCAAGTAGTTTTGATTGGGAACAAGTTAGAAAATTTGTGATGTTTTTGGAACACTTCTATGAACTCACTATACGAGTTTCAGGTTCTTTGTATGTTACAAGTAATACATTTTTTGATGAAATTAGTGGGATTGATTGTCTTCTAAAAGAGTAGGAAAATAGTGATGACCTTGAGTTGCGTTTAATGAGCATGAAAATGAAGGACAAATACAACAAGTATTGGGGAAACATTGACAAAATGAATATGTTGATTTTTGTTGCATCTGTTCTTGACCCTAGACGTAAGTTGGGATTTGTGCAATATGCTCTTTCTACTATGTATGAAGGTGACAAAGGTTTATTGGTGGGGAAAAAAGTTCAGGATACAACATTTGAATTGTTTGCTGAGTATAAAAAGTTGTCACAATCTAAAAATGAAGAATAAAACATAAGTGAAACTTCAAGCTCGACTTGCTCCACTGGTCAAGGTGAAGCAGCAGAATGAAAGTTCAAAGTTTTGTATCAAAAGTACAAGACTCAAATTGGAGGTGGAGATAATAAATTAGAGTTGGATAGGTATTTGGGGGAGGATTGTGAAAAGGAAGTGGAGGGCTTTGATATTTTGGAGTAGTGGAGGATAAATAGTCAAAGGTTTCCCGTCCTTTCACATATGGTTCGTGATGTTTTAGCAGTACCCATCTCTACAGTTGCTTCAGAGTCTGCTTTTAGCACAGGGGGGCATGTTCTCGATGCCTTTAGGAGTTCTTTGACTCCTAAAATTGTTCAAGCTCTTATCAGTGCACAAGATTGGATGCAGGGTTCACATACTCCAATTAAAGTTGAAGAAGACATAGATGACCTTGAAAATCTATTGTCAAAAATTTTCATTTGGTCATTGAATGATTAATTATTACAACTTACGAGTGCTTCTATACAATTTTTTAGAGTTGTCAAAGGTTGCATTGGAGTCCACAATTGGAGAATAAGACAAACAAAGAAAGACAAAAGGTTAGTTTCATACTTTCATATTTAGATTATGCTTTAGTGTTTTGTCATATAAATTACATGCTATCAATTATTTTGGTTTGTTGCAGACTTACAGGTGAAATAAGCAGAGAAATTGTACTTTGTATTTTGCAATGTAAGAAGCTGAAAAGTGGGAGTTTCTAATACAAGAAGCCATGAAATTGTAGCTGTCACTTGTCAGCTGATGTATGAAGCATTGAAGTCCTAGTTTTTTATTTTAATTTTTTAAAAACAATTTATATTTTATGTTTGTTTTTTATTTTTATTTTGCACAAACTATTTACATTGGTCTGTAATATAATATTATGAACTTTGTACTCTTGAACTCAAATCCAAGTAGACACTGCATATCTTTAAATTTCATGTTTGGTCTGTGATTATATTTTTTTAGGAAGGTTTTCTAGATTGTTTTGGTATGCAGATGATTTTATTTTTACATTTATTAGATTTTATGTAAACAGGGTTCTATACTTCTATTTTTACATTGATTAGATTTTATTTAAGCAGGGATAAGACACCTAGCTGACTAGTTGTGAGCCTCTGATGGTGTCATTATAGATTTTTTTTTCTTCAAAATTAAGAGTTTCTTAATTTAGCTGATGGTGGGTAACCCTACCCCCAATTCACTCCACCCCACTTTTTTTTTTTTTCTATTGAATTCTGGGATTGTCTTGCTTAATTTGCCTTTAGTAGAAACTAAACTTGTGCTTATACTCGTCATTTGGTTTGGCAATTTTATGAACATTGGTTAATGGTTATGCTTCTTGTGAACAACCCTATTTTGCTTATGTAAGTGCATTAAGGAGTTTAATTAAGTTTTCTTATACTCGTCATTATTATTATTATTATTATTATTATTATTATTATTATTATTATTATTATTATTATTATATTTTGTCGTTGTTTTTCTTCTTTTGGGTTCTTTGTTCTATGGTAAAATATCATTTTTATTAATAAAATTAATAAATAAGGTATTTAATTAAGTTGGATTTGGTTTTTTTAAATTTTTTGTATAATAATCAATTTTAAATAATTTCGGTTAAAGTCGGTTAAAATCGATTAACCAAATTACCCATTTGGGTAATTCGGTTAGCTTCGGTTTCGGTTTCCTCCTCCAATTCAGTCGGTTCGGTTAATGATTTTATTTAACCAAATTTTTTGGTTAATTCGATTAATTACCCGAATTTGGCCGAACCGACCGTTTGCTCACCCCTATAGTAAACAATATTTTGTTTTTATATTTGTTCTCTACAGTGCATTTGTCATGTTCAAATGAGACTTTATAACCTTTATCACATAGTTGACTTATACTTCAATAAGTTATGTTTCAATCCATCAACTAATAACACTTTATCAATGACAAGTGAAGGTTCCTTACCAACCTTACCTACTCCAATGATTTTACCTTTAGAGTTATCCCCAAATGTAACAAATCCTTCATCTTTGGATATGATAGATGCGAATTTGGCTTTATCTCTTGTCATATGTCGCGAGCATCCGCTATCCATATACCACCTGTCCTTTGAGGGGGACAATAGTACATCTGTAAGACATAATCAAATAACTACTTTTGGTACCCAGATTTTCTTGGGTCCATGGGGGTTAGTATTAGATTCTCCTTTGACTTTCCAGACTTCCTTAATTTTGACATCTTTATTTTTGAAAGGACAGTCAAATTTTATATGACCCAACCTCTTACATTTAAAACATGAAATATTTCTATGATAGTCTTTAGTTGGAGCATACGATTTTGACTCTCTTACAAAATATCCCATGTAGAGATGTCTCTGTTTTAGATTCTCGTTCCCATTAAAACCAAGACCTTCCTTCTCTAAGGAATTTCTTTGAGCTTTTAGGAGTTTTTAAAAATTATTTTAACCTTCTATAAATTTACAAATAATCTTAGATTTATCTTTCAAATTCTTAGAGATGCATTAGATTCATTTTGACTTTCAACTAACTTCGAAAATTCTTTCAATTTTAATTTCAAACCATAATTTTTCTTATTCATTTTCTCAAGCATTTTAAGGGTATACAGATATTTTTGATGCAATTCATCATAAGAAAGCATGTTATTTTCATGATCTAAATAACTTGAATAGTAAGATGAAGCAGAACAAAAAGATTGTACCTCGTGGTCATCGTGAGCCATCAAACATAGATTCGTAATCTTGTCATTACTGGATTCAGATTCTAAACTACTGGTACTATGAGTGTCCCACCCCACCTTTAGAGTCTTCTTCTTCTTCTTCTTCTTCTTCTTAGACACTTTCTTTAGCTAGGGACAATCTGGCTTGATATGTCAAAATTCTCTACAGTTATAACACATAGGAGGATCATCTTTTTGCTTCCTTATGCTTGACTCTCCCTTTTCTGTTTTTGAGTCCTTGAATTTTTTGGTGTATTTCTTATTCTTTCTCATGAACTCTCCAAATTTCTTAGTGATAAGTGTCATGTTTTCATCTTATTCTGAATCACTTCCCTCACTGGAGCAGTGAGGTGATGCCTTAAGTGATATAGCTTTATTTGTTTTAATTTGCTCATTCTTCCTCTTATTTATTACAAGCTCATAGGTGATAGGCGATCCAATTAGTTCATCAACAAACATTTCCTTCAGATTTCTCCCTTCTTCTATTGTAGTAGCTTTACCTTCCCAAACTGGAGGTAGTCCCCTAAGTATTTTCCTGATCAACTCATAGGTAGGGTAAGATTTACCAAGAGCATTTAAAAAATTCATGATGTGTGTGAATCTAGTGTACATGGATTGAATAGATTCATCAGCAGTCATTTTAAATGCCTCATATTCACTAGTGAGCATGTCTATCCTATTATCTTTTACTTCCTTAGTACCTTCATATGTGACTTCTAATTTTTCCCAAATTTCTTTAGCAGTGTTACATGTCATCACCCTATTAAATTCATTTACATCTAGTGCACAGAATAACAAATTCATTGCAGTAGCATTTATTTGCACAGATTTCCCATCTTCCTCTATATATTCATCTTCAGTCTTAGGAACATTTACCTTATCAACTACTTTCATGGGAACATGGTTTCCCTTAGAAACAATTTTTCACACTTTCCAATCCACTTTTAAAAGATATATACTCATTCTTCTTTTTCAGTAGGTGTAATTTACACCGCAGAAAATTGGTGGTCTAGTGGACGAGTGTCCCTCACCGAATGGAGTTACACCGATGTGTGTCATGTGATCTTTTTACAAAATGAATAGTTAATTCTATGTAAACTCGCTCTGATACCAAATGTCAATTCAGGTGTAATCCCAAAAAGGGGGGGGGGGCGTGAATTGGGTATTTTAAAAATCTTTAAGTTTATTTTACCACTTACTCCCTATTTCAATATTTAACAAATAAATTGCAAGGGCTTGAAATTAATTCAAACTATTATCTCAGTAAATTCTATTTTACCCAATTAATTTTCAAGTGCATATAACATAAATCAACATACAAACTTGCAAAAGTTGATAATGAAATGCAAATGGAAATTAAAAAGATAAGGGAAGAGGGAAGGAAAACACGATTTTACAAAGTTCAGCCAACCCGGCCTATGTCCTCGCCTTGAGCAACCCACTCAAGGACTTTTCTAAATCCCTGCTCCTTTAACTAGGACGGAGCTTCCCTTACAACCCGCTGCTTACAAGAGGCACAACTTCCTTCTCACCCGATTCACAACCTGAACCGTGATTACAATATAAAATTTCAAATATGCAAAAGCTCAATATTGCTTCTAACAAAGCTAGTGAGTACAATGGAAAACCTAACACATATTCAAATGATAAAACTTGAAGCTTAGTATGTATGTAATGATGATATCGTTATACGAATGATATGCTTTATAAATCAATCCTTTAAATCAAATATCTCCCAAAAATAATTTTATAATAAATGGTTTGGAGAAACAATAAGGTTCGATTTCAGAATACTTTAAGCAAGATTAGAAAACAAGATCCTTTCAAAAATAATCTTTGATAATGCGCAGATCTATATTCTTGCTATCAATAATCCGTAACATTGGATCTTTGAATAAATAAACAACTTTGAATATAGCAAAGATTTAAACACTATGTTTGAAAAATAATATCCCTCAATAATATGTATTTAGAGGTTCTTAGGATTTGCAATCAAATACTTCTTACACTAATCAAATAGCAACCCTTTGAATGAAGATATATTTAAAACTTTCTTCAAGATTTTAGTTTTAAACAAAAGCTTTTCTCGGGTAGTGATCTTCCACAAATATATATAGATAATAACTCAAGATCAACTTCTCAAAATGAATATTCAATGATAAGTTTGTGAGAAAAAAAACTCTTTGAGAACAAGCAAACAGTTAGTTTGATTACCAAACCTCAATACCAAAGTTGTTTGCACAATAGTTGCTCGAACCCCTTTTGAAAATCAACGTAGTCCAAGCTTTAATATGATGTAAACGCGTTGAAATCGCAGACAAAAGCTTAGCAATAAGTTTAACAATGTTCAGAGATGTGTATACGTTCAAGGTTCCGAATTCTATTACCAAAATTAAGGCACTAGAATTTAGAGGTTGATTATATAGGTAATCTCGACCTTAGGATAAGTCCTGACCATTGGATCAATTTGATTAAGTGTATAACCGGCATGTTCTCTTGCTAAAGACCAAAATTTTAAACTTCCTATAGGTTCATACGACTAAGATTTGGGTTAAGATGTTTGATGTTCCTTAACGCATTGAAAATTATAGTCTAGACACAGGGTCAGACGACTGAACTATGGGTTCAATTTTCTGAAGTCCTAGCTCAGATGACTGAATTGAAGGTTCAGACGTCTGAAGGTGTTCTGCCTATTCTGTGTTTCAAAATTAATTCTTCAGATGACTGAACTAATTCTTCAGTCTTCTGAGGAAATTCTTCAGTCGTTTGAAGTTACATCTTCAGACTTCTGAGGGTAATCCTTAGTAGTCTGTGTAGTGCAACTTCAGTTTTTTTTATTTTTTATTTTGTTTTCAAAAACCATTTTTGCTTTCTTGCTTTACTTCATAAAACATTTTCTAAAGTTTTAAATAGAGTCTCTAAGTCAATGAATAACCCCTAAAATATTTTCATGAGATGTATGAGTCCTAAGATCAGTCTAGGATATATCTTGAGTTTCGAATCAAATCATATAAAATATGTAAATACATTCAGTTCTAAATAACCATTCCCATGAAGATCTTGAACTTGACGCTTGCATCTTCATTCTTCTACTCTTTTAGTTCCATATATATATATATATATATATATATATATATATATATATATATATATATATATATGCTATAATCCTCATGGCTTTCATGACTCCTAACCTTCTATGCATGCTAAATATTATTCTTGTTCACAATTTCAATGCACAGATTAAATACCAAGTGATTTGTCATTATCAAAATAGGACTGGACTCATAGAGTCAACAAAAGTAGTCTTGCTCAGTTCCTATCCCAATCACCTTCATCAAGTGTAGGTCCTGAATGAAACAAAAATTAGAAGAAAAAAATAATAAGACAATAAAGGGTTTCACACAATTTATAGATAGAAATTAAGTTGAAATGAAAAGTCAGGATGCAAAGGACATTGTCTAAAATAAGATTAGAATAAAAGTGAAATGATCCAATATGTGTAACGGTGGTATGAGAGTCATCCAGTAATTGAACAATTTGATCATATACTGGGAAAAATTAGGTTAGAGCAATGGGTGATAAAACCATATGATCGGTTGCACCACTTGTAACGACTTGCTTTTCATGTTTTTTTTTTCCCACTTAAACACATATAAAATATATAACAAATCACCCTATATTACCTGCTGAAAACATCTCAAACCCTAAGGGAGCACTGAGAAAACTTTGTTCACATAACATTCCTAAGCAACGGTAAACATAAAACTGTAAACAATATTTGTAATTCCAGAAATCTATAAGTCCCAAAATATACATCACAAAGCACCCAATGACATCATCTAAAACCCTAGGATCTACCCAAACAACCAACACCCAGGAAACATTCACCCTTTAAAAAGGGTAGTGCAAGAACCTCTCTACCTACAAGCATGATTTGCTCGTCTAGCTGGATCACCTGAAAAATGTTAAGTCACTGTGATGAGACGACGTTCAGTAAGAAGAAATATGTTATTACTAGTGTGTGGCAATTGAGTTACACATTTAATTTATTGATATAATATTGAAACTGTAAAGCTGATAATCTAGTGTACTGTCTGCAATATGAAAATGTGAAATATGATTATGGGAAATGCGACTATGTGAAATGTGAATATTGCACCGTTAGTTCTGTAATATAACGGAATATATTGTGGATTTTGGTATGCTAGACGTGATAGTGAGTTATGATGATAGAGTTCTAAAATGGTTTTATATCCTTTGTAGGATGGATCTAGGGAGTAGTAGTGCACAAGCTGGAGGCCATGATGCAGGGCCTTCTAGTATGGGCGGAGGAGACCTAGATGCTGTTAGGATTGTGAATGGATATGATTGTATACCTGATACCCACTTGCGGGTCGGGTTATGTATTATTGTATCAGTGTTGATGTGGCCGATATGTGGTTATATGTGTTGTTTATATGGAAAAAAAAATGGTATGAAAATCGGGGCATCACAATGTATATATATAAAATGACTTTCGCTGTTAGGTTGGTGTGTATGAGTATGATTATATACCCGGTTCCTACTTTTGGGTCAGGTTATGTATTGTGGTATCAGAGGTTGACGTGGCCGAGATATGAGTTATTTAAATGGAAAAAAATGGTATGAAAAATCGAGGCATCACAAAAGCTATTGAGAAATGAAAATGAGAAAGAAAAGCGAAAGCTATTGAGATATGAATATGGGAAAGAAAAGCTTATGAAATAAAATGTGAATATAATTTTGAGAAATAAGAAAGTACGTATGTGATTATAAAAATGATAAGAGAGTTTTTGAAAAATATGTTTTACACACATATATGATTATGAGTACATATCTATGTATTTTCTCCTAGCTGTTATATTTATTAAAAAGGAATGTGATATGATGTAATGGAACTCATACTGCCACACACTGTGAATAATTTATTACAACTTACTGAGAGGTGTCTCACCCAAATATTTAATATTTCAGGGAACCGTAATAGACTGGGTGATAGAGCTCCGAGATAGAGGGGAGCTAGTATCCTGATAGTTAGGGTAAGTGTTTTGTGTTGGGGATGTGTTTGTGTAATCCCCTAGGGTATGTTCTTGATTTTGGAGATGTGTATAGATATGTGTATATATGGATGGATAATTCTCTGGTATCTGTATTCTGAATGATATGTATATATGGACTTCCGCTGTTAGGTATGTTTTTATATGATGGACTGACTACCCGGTATCCCACTTCGGGTCAGGTTGTGTTGATATGGTGTTAGAGTTGTGACGTGACAGGTGTTGGATTGATATTTATTATTTACTAGAGATGAAAAAAATGGTATGAAAATCGGGGCGTTAGATACCCTAATTTTGGAGTGGTGCCCAATGACTCCAAATCAACAATCCGCTTCGGTTAAGTTGTAGAGAATCTCCCCACAAACCCCGTGGTGGCCTCTGATCGTCAAAATAGACTGAAACTGAGTCGGAATCGAAGAGAGAAGGTGGGCTGGAAAAATCTATAGAGAGAGAGAGGGAGAGAGAGAGAGAGAGAGAGAGAGAGAGAGAGAGAGAGAGAGAGAGAGAGAAGAGAAGAGAAAAATCATGCTGAAAAATGATGGATTGCCTATTTATAGGCCAGACTTTGTCGACGAGTCAAAGTGATTCGTCAACGAGCCAATGAAGACACTTCGTCGACGAGGAGGCTGGTTTGTCGATGATCCTTAAATTCTCTGAAAATCCCTTACTCTCGGTATCTTCTCATCGATGAGACACGTGTACTTCATTGACGAGACCTAGAAGGACATTCATCGACGAAGATTCTGGGTTCATCGACGAACCCCTGGTAATGCCCCTTTTAAATTTCTTTCCCCTTACTTATTCTTTTCCTTATTTTCTTTCTCTTTCTTTTATTTTCTTTTATTACTTTCATAAATTAAATTTGTCGGGTCTCAACATTAGGCCCCTTCGCTATCTCCTGTCCCGACGCTTGATCCTATGCACGACAACCAGAATGATCAAAATTAATGAAGAGAACAATTTTCTTCTACTAATTGTCCAACCGAAATGAGATGGGCAAATAAATGAAGAGACGCGAAAACATTAGTAAAGGAAGACCCCAGATTTCCCACAACTATAATAAGAAGAGTACTGCCATCGGCGATCTGAATATCATGCTTACCATCATACTTATGAACATCATGTAAAGCTGCTAGATTGCCAATTACGTGATTGGAAGCCGCAGAGTCAATTAACCAATGAGAAGTAAAGAGATGTTTCTTACCTTGGAGACAAATAGCATAAATGGAAAAAATAATCATCTATTGAACCTACTCAGGAGTAATGTTGGAAGAAGAACCCGGAATAGCGGGCTGCGCGGAAGATGTATGCACAAAATTGGACTGAATAGCATTATGAAAAGCAGGAGCGGATCGATTCTAAGGGCGTACATGACAATCCTTAATGATATGACTCTCCTTCTTGCAATAATTGTAGAATTTATTACTGAAATGTTTTGCAATGTGCCCAATTTTCTTGTAACTATAACACTGTGGTGGAGAGCAGGATTGTAATGACCTAAAGAATTATGGTATTTAAATAATAGAGGGAGGAGGGAAAAGAAATTGTAAATGAAATTCAATAGGGGCCTCGTCGACGAACACAGCGCGTTCGTCGATGAAGTGGCTATTTGGGCTCATTAACGGGGGCGCATTTTTTCGACGAGGAAATACCGAGAGGCTATTTCTCAACCCTGAATTTCATCGACGAAGAATAAGCATCATCGATAAACTTCCTTCGTGACCTCGTTGATGAGGTGACGTGTCTCGTTGACAAAGGCCAGTGTATAAGTATGCTAAAACCAATTTTTTTAGTAGAAAACATGCAAGGAAATTCTCTCTCTCACTCCTTTCATCACTTTCCCCCTTCTCTCTAAGATTTTGAGTCGATTCTTCACCGGATCGACCATCCGAGGCCACCACGACACTCTTGGGAGAGTTCTCTTCAAGTCTACTAGAGTAGATCGTTGGTGGGGCTATATTGAATTTCATCCCAAATTCAGGGTAAGACTTTTTATTCAAAATTTGGCTTACTTACATTTATAGAAAGTGTAGTGGTCAGAAATACTGAAATTTTGTTTTGGGAGATGTTGTTTTCAGGGTGTTGAACAGGGAATCCTGCGAGTGTAAGACTACACATTGAAGGGGCTTTACAGAAATCAAGTAAGGGAAATATGCTATACTAGTAAATCTGTTACTTTCACCAGAAAAATATAATATTTGTTTATGCATTTTCTAGAGCAGGAATTATTGAGTATTATTTACTTGTGTTGCATGAGAAATATTGGTGTAGTACAGTGTTCTACGCAACTTTTACAGAATTACGAGTATACAGATTTATAAAATTATTTTTCATAGATTGAATAGTTTTAAATTATAGAATTACAGTTATTCAGATACACAGTTTATACAGATATTCAGTTTTATTTAGAAATACAGTCTCTATAGTTTCATGATTCACAGTTATAGTACAAGAAGATGTTTTTTTTTACAGTTTTCATAAGTACCATGATTATATAGTTTTACAGAACCATGACATATAGAATTACAGTTCTTACAGAATTATAGTTCGTACAGAAATATTGTTATTTATAGCATCATGGTTAATACAGAGTTTTACAGAATCATGGTTAATATAGTTGATACAGAATCATGATAAAACAGATAGATTTTATATAGTATCAGTCCCTAATGGACCATTATAGATAAGTTTACAGAGCACGGTACCATAGCTATTTACAGTTCAGAGTGCAACCACATAACTCAGATAGTATGTGGATTTATAGCAGTCGATCATGCCTATGTTGTGGACAGGCTCCCTGTCAATTAGGGTTGAGGAGGCCGATCTGAATTTTGAAGTATAGTGATTTATCCTGGTAGGCTAGCCAGTGATAAGTCCCACTTTCGGGCCGCACAACCCTGTCATGAGGGGTTAAATCATGACATATAGCCATCTAGGGAATTTTTATTAATTATTATATGTATAATTAGATTTACAGAAATAGTGGATGTACTTATGAATATTAGAAGTATTATGAATAGAAAAATCATGGAAATAGCTTTGTTAAGTATCACATATATGAACTATGCAGTACTCTATTTATACATGTTTTCTCATATTTAGTTATCTACAATATTTATAAATCAGGTTTTACGAATATGTAACTCATTTGCCACACACTAACAATAACATATTTCGCCTTATTGAGCGTTGTTTCATCCCAATGATTTAACATTTTTCAAGTGAACCAGTTAAGCGAGCGGATCAAGCTCGCAGATAGAGGGGGCTACTATACTACCCAATCAGTAGGGTGAGTATTTTTGGGAGGTTATTTTGTATGGCCCTGGTTTCAGTTGAGGGTATTTCTTGGAACAGTTGTGTATGTATGTTTTGGAAATTGTTCAAACACTTTGGTATTGTAATGTATTTATATGGTTATGGTTTTATGACTTCAACTTCTCGCTGCTTAGGTTGTTGTTGTGTCTTAGATTCTATGGGTCCTATCTAGACCATGATAATAGTTTGATTGATATTAGAAAGTAACAAAGTAGTGAAATTTCATAGTCTATATTTATAGAAAAAAATATGACAGTAAAATCAAGTCGTTACAGTTTTGTATCAGAGCCTAGGTTGCTAGGTTTTGTAGACTTTAGAGTGCAACAGATGCAATACCAGAGTATAGGAAAGAATTTGAGGTTTATCCCGTAGTTTGGGTACAGGATTGTAGACACCCCATTTTTACCGAGGCCCAATATATTTATTTTTATTATTATTATTATTCTATTAGTATTTTTATTATTTTATTTATTCTTATTATTATTATTATTATTATTAATTTTCACTAATCTTATTATTATTATTATTATTTTCTTTATTATTATTATTATTATTATTATTATTATTATTATTATTATTTTTCATTAGTATTATTATTATTACTTTTATTTTTATTTTTTACTTCTATTTTATTATTATTATTATTTATTATTTTCATTATTATTTTTAATTTTTATTATCATTATTATTAGTATTTTTTTTATTACTCTTATTACTATTATTTTATTTCTTATTATTATTATTATTTTTCATTAGTATTATTATTATTACTTTTATTTTTATTTCTATTTATATTGTTTATTATTATTATTATTATTTATTATTTTCATTATTAATGTTATTTATTTTTTATTATTATTAGTATTTTTATCTTTATTATTATTATAATTAGTATTATTACTATTTTATTGTTGTTATTATTATTATTATTATTATTATTATTATTATTATTATTATTTTTCTTATTATTATTATTATTATTATTATTATTATTATTTATTTACTTACGTATTATTATTATTATTAGTATTATTACCCTATTATTATTATTATTATTATTATTATTATTATTTTGAGGGGTTAGGGTTTTTTGGAAAAGCCTTTAAAAAGGCTTCATTACACACAAAGGAGAAAAGGAGGCTGCGCTGCACAGCCACAGCCATAGCTCTGACGACTCCCCTGTGAGTCCCCTGCTCACAACCACCGCACCCAGCCATCATCTCCGGCCAACCACCAGGATTCCGCACGTCACTCCTGCTGCCGTGAAGGTCCTCTCGTCCAGATAGGTTGCCAGCACAAACTTAGCCAAGACCCTCTGCAACTCCATCACAATCCGACCATCAGAACCTCCACGACCCAGCAGCTCTCCGGCGACAGCTTCTCGTTCTTCTTCTTCCCTTGCCAACAATCGCCGCCACCCTCTGCCATCACCACTCTTTCTCCGTCCTCAATCCCCCAGCCATCCTCCAAGTCCTCTCATCTCCATCTCGCCGACGAACCTGCAATTCCGGTCACCTTCTCCAGCAACCGCCGAACACCATCCCAGACTTTCCACCGTCATCCTAGGCTCCTAAGCTCTCCGGTCACCTTCTCTGCAACCATCTCCAAGCCTGGCGGCCATAACCAGCAGCAGCCACCACACCACTGCCGGTGGTCCTCCAGATTTCTCCGGCCAACTAGGTATATGTGTGCATATATATATATATATATATATATATATATATATGTATATATATATCATTGTTGATGTTAACATGTATATATATATATATATATATATATATATATATATATATATATATTTTCTTTTATGTTGATCATGTTAAATATTAATATCCTCTGTATAAAACTATTAGCAATATTGTGGTATTGTTTGTATGTTACTATTGTTATGTGTAGCATTATTGTTATTATTATTGCACTTATATCGCATGGTAGTTTTTTTTTTTCGTTAATAATTGTTATTTATTGTTATGAATCACCCTTATTATTGTTATATTGAAGATAAAATATGTATATATATCCATGTCCATATTTTTAATTGTTTTCATATTTAATACCCACGTCTATGTTTTTTATTATAAATATTAATTGATTTGTTCCCATTGTTGTAGGATTTCTTTTATCTGCAGAGGCAAGTAGTCTATTGCCTTGTATCTAAATGTGGTAATATTCATTGGGTGTATATTAATATATTGTGTGTTGTAGCATTTAATTAACTATGTTATTGATTGTGATATGTTATTTACTTTAGTATATATTGTATATTAGGGTATATTTAAAATTGCTGCCTTACTACTATATATTCTTAACATTGTATATCATGTTTTGGTTTATTATATTCTCATATTTTGATTTATTGTATCTTGATGTACTTTTAGGGTTGAAATTGCTTTCATATAAATTATGTACTTAGGGTTTTTAGTCATTATTGTACTCACTTTGTATTTAATATGTGTATAGTTAGGGTTGTGTATTAATTTTGGCAACCATCTTGTATTTATTATTTTCAGCAATACCTTGTTTCCATAATTTCGTTATTTCTTTACTTGTGCATAGGTTTCCATGTTTTAATTTGAAATTTGATTTATCTCTTTTATCAATTATTTCCATATGGGTGTAAAGGTATTTATAGGATATTAGGGGTGTGTACCATTAGGAAGATTATTATTATTACCTTTTATTTATAGTGTATTATTATTATTATCATGTGTGAAATTATTATGTTACCATTATGATATTTGGAATATGTATTTATTGTTAATATGTGCGTATTAATATTATTTATTATTGTCATTATGGGATTATTACTATTAATATTAATATTATTATTATTATTATTATCATTAGTACCATTATTATTATTTTTACTATTTTTATTTATTATTATTATTATTATTATTATTATTATTATTATTATTATTATTATTATGTTCATTATTATAATGATTATTATTATTTTATTTTATTATACATTTTTTTTATTAAATATTTTTGATTTTTTATAATCCCTATGATTTTATTGCGGGGGTATGAGCCTTCGGGCATCACGTACCCTAAGCTCTGAGGGAATATATATATGTATATATTATCTTTATTTATTTATTATTCTATTTATTTATTTATTTATTTATTTTTTACATATGTTTATAAGTTCAAAAAAAGGAGTAATTTAAAGAATTATTAGATTAACTTAGGGATAATTTTAAATTAATTAGGTACCGTTCATAAGAACGGGCGCGTAGGGGGTGTTCGTACCTTCCCCTCGCGTAACCGAACTCCCGGCCCCAAATCTGGTAATGTAAACCAATTCTACCCCTAACGGGGTAGTAATCATGTGTTCTAACCACACTAAAGGTTAGTGGCGACTCCGATATCCATGTTTTTCCATGAAAATATTAAATTGATTTTAATTTCGCCGCCTGGGGCTACACGCGCTCCAAGGACGTCGCGACAGTAAAATCAGGTCGTTACGGTTTTGTATCAGAACCTAGGTTGCTAGGTTTTGTAGACTTTAGAGTGCAACAGATGCAATACCAGAGTATAGGAAAGAATTTGAGGTTTATCCCGTAGTCTGGGTACAGGATCTCTGTGGTGGTTTCTATATCTTTCCTGGGATGACGATTTCAGGAAAGTCATAGTAAACTATTTTCGAGTCGTGTGTCTGGGTTACAGGATCTGATTTTGAATTTAGAATAGGGGGATATATTTAAGTGTGAATGTGGGATTTTAGTTGAATGAAATAGAATAGGTTTGCACGGGAGATAAGGTCCTTAAAGTGTGTTCTTTGTTTTCAGGATGGACCCAGGAAGCAGTGGTATGAACATTGGGGGAGACGAACCAGGACCTTCCAGTATGGGAGGTGGAGATTTTGATGCAGTATTGCGCAGTGTCACCCAACAGGTGATGGCCGAGAAAGCCAGGAGCTCAGGGGAGCATAGCTGCACGATCGAGTAGTTTATGCAGATGAAGCCCCCATCCTTTACTGGAGGAGCTGACCTGATTATGGCTGAAAATTGGGTCCAGGACATTGAGGAGACATTGGCAATGCTTCCATGTACGGACAAGCAGAAGGTGGTATTTGCGACGTTTAAACTGACAGGAGAGGCAAAACACTAGTGGAGATCAGCGTGACTGATTGAAGAGCAAAGGTTGAATCCAGTGCCAGTGACGTGGGATCGATTTAAGGAGTTGTTCTTCGAGCGATACTTCCCTACTATTGTTCAGAGCGCAAAGGCAGCAGAATTTATGCACCTAGTTCAGGGGCAGATGACAGTATCTCAGTACACAGCTCGATTTATTGAGTTGTCACGATTTACTCCACATTTAGAACTAGATGAAGAGAAAAAGGCAAGAAAGTTTGAAGAAGGCTTATGCCAGAACTTTTTTGAGCAGGTTATTGGTTTTTGGGCTCAAACATTTACGAAGGTCGTAGATAGGACTGCGGTTATTGAGAGTGGCATACAGAAATGTATTGTAGCTCAGAGTCAGAGAAAGAGGCCCACGCCTCAGGGTTTTCAAGCAGGTTCCAGTTGAGGCCCATTGAGAGGAAATTGTTATAGGGGAGATCAGAGGCATATGACAAGACCTCATGAGAATCAGGGTATGCAAACCTACCCGGTGTGTCAGACATGTGGGAGACGACATTTGGGGGAGTGTCGAGTAGGGGGAGATGTTTTCTATCGCTGTGGGAGACCTGACCACATGGAACGAGCATGCCCAGGACTGCCGATCCAGGTCCCAGGTCCCAGACCCTATCGGGG
Organism: Malania oleifera; assembly: GCF_029873635.1. Taxonomy (NCBI): domain Eukaryota; kingdom Viridiplantae; phylum Streptophyta; class Magnoliopsida; order Santalales; family Ximeniaceae; genus Malania; species Malania oleifera. The sequence goes on from NC_080422.1 coordinate 11,045,456, forward strand.
AGGTTATCGAGCGCCTCGTGCAGGCCAGCCGAGGAATGTAGCCCCAACAAGGGTTTATGCTTTGACACCGGGTGATGCAGAGATTGCCGCAGATGTAGTGATAGGTATTTTTACTGTTCTACCATATCAAGTTATTGTTTTATTTGATTCAGGTGCTGCTGATTCCTTTGTCTTTGCAACCTATGTCAAATTGTCTGGAAATGAGATCCAATTATTAGATGTAGAATTGTTAGTAGCTACACAGTCAAGGTCAGTGATGAGGTGTCAAAAGGTGCTCAGGGGCTATCCAATAGAAATTTAGGGGAGAGTGTTACCAGCTGACCTGATCGTATTAGATATGTGTGTGTTTGATGTAAAACTGGGCATAGATTGGTTGGTAGTTAATCACGCCAGTATTGATTGTTATTAGAAGGAAATAATTGTTAGACCCCTGGCGAGTAAGAATTTAGATTTGTTGGTTCACGTATGCATGCTTCGTCGCAGTTAGTGTCAGCCGTGCAGGCGAGTAGATTGCTCTTAAATGGAAGTTAGGGGTTTATGGCTTTTGTAATGGAAGTGTCATAAAATGAATCGAAGCTTGATAGTACACCAGTGGTAAGGGAATTTTCAGATGTTTTTCCAAAAGAGCTACCTGGATTGCCTCCCGATCACGAGGTAGACTTTGCTATAGATTTACCTCCAGGGACAACACCGATCTCTAAGGTTCCTTACCATATGACTCCAACTAAATTAGAAGAATTAAAGGATTAGTTACAAGATTTGCTGGATAAGGGATTTATACGACCCAGTGTTTTATAGTGGGGAGCTCTAGTGTTGTTTGTAAAAAAGAAAGATGGGTCTATGAGGATGTGTATTGATTACAGGGAGATAAACAAAGTCCTTATTAAGAACAGATATCCTCTACCCCGTATAGACGATCTATTTGATCAGCTCCAAGGTACGCGAGTGTATTCCAAGATCGACCTCAGATCAGGTTATCATCAAGTAAAGGTAAAAGTAGAGGACGTCTCGAAGACAGCCTTCAAGACCAGGAATGGACACTATGAATTTCTCGTTATGCCATTTGGTCTAACAAATGCCCTAACTGTGTTCATGGACTTGATGAATAGAATCTTTCACCAATATTTAGACCAGTTTGTTGTGGTTTTTATTGATGATATACTGGTTTATTTGAGGAGTTTTGAGGATCATGAGGCGCACTTAAGACAGATATTGCAGACGCTCAGGGAGAAGAAGTTGTATGCCAAGTTTAGTAAATGTGAATTCTAGTTAGAGAAAGTGTCAATTTTAGGTCATGTGATCTCAGGGGATGGTATTTCTATGGATCCTAGTAAAATTGATGCGGTAGTGAATTGGGCCAGGTTGAAGAACGTTCAGGAAATCAAAAGTTTCTTAGGATTAGCGAGTTATTACCATCGATTTTTTGAAGGGTTTTCAGCCTTATCAGGACCTTTCAAGCGGTTGACTAGGATAAATTCTAGATTTGCATGGGATGATGAATAGGAGTAGAGTTTTCAGGAATTAAAGTAGCGGCTCATCACTGCACCAGTACTGACGATTCCATAAGGAGGTGATGGTTATGTAATTTACAGTGACCTATCTTCGAAAAGGCTCGACTGTGTATGATGCAGCATGTAGAGTGGCAGTGTATGCTTCCAGGAAGTTGAAAGAGAATGAAAAGAACTACCCTACTCACGATCTGGAATTGGCTGCAGTGGTACACGCACTAAAGATTTGGAAGCATTACTTGTATGGTGAGAGATGTGAAATATTTTCTGACCATAAATGTTTAAAGTACTTCTTTACGCAAAAAGAGTTGAATATATTGCAAAGGAGATGGTTAGAACTCATCAAGGATTACAATTGCACCATCAGCTACCACCCAGGTAAAGCAGATGTGGTGGCTGATGCACTAAGTCATAAATCAGAGAGTGCAGTGTAGTTAGCCGCAATAATTCAACACTCGATTCAGATGGACTTGGAAGGGCTCAGCGTAGAGTTAATGGAGGGTGATCCTCATGAATTTATTGTTAGCCTGGTTGTGCAGCGTACACTATATGAAAAGATTAAAGTCGCTTAGGGGGATGACCCAGAAATAGCAGAGGTAATAGTCAGGGTACAGGATGGTCAAGGAGAGGAATTCAGCATTTTTTATGATGGGGCTCTAAGGTTTCGCACCAGATTGTGTGTGCCTACAGATGATGATATTAGGAGAACGATTCTAGAGAAGGCTCACAGATCTCTATACACGATTCATCTTGACAAAACTAAAATGTATAGGGATCTTTGTGAGTATTTCCGGTGGAGTGACATGAAGAGGAAAATTGCAGAATTTGTGCAGTAGTGCTTGACGTGCCAACAGTTTAAGGCAAAGCACTAGAGGGCGATAGGACAGTTGCAGCCACTTTACATCCCCAAGTGGAAGTGGGATCACATATCCATGGACTTCGTTATTGGGCTATCGCTAGCGCCGTATGGTCAGAATTCCATCTGGGTAGTTGTTGATTGGTTGTCGAAAATAGCCCACTTTTTACCTATTAAAGTTAGCTACCCTATAAACAAATTAGCAAAGATTTACATTTAGGAGATTATTCGACCCCATGGTGTACCGATATCTATAGTCACAAACCGTGATCCACCTTTTACATCACGATTCTAGAAGAGCTTGTAGGAGGCTTTGGGGTCTTAGTTAGCATTTAGCACCGCTTTTCATCCTCAAACAGATGGTCAGACAGAGAAAATGATTCAGGTACTTGAGGATATGCTCCGAGGGTTTGTATTAGATTTTAGGGGTAGCTAGACCCGACATTTGCGACTAGTGGAGTTTGCCTACAACAACAGCTATCAAGCTAGTATAGGCATGACACCTTATGAAGCACTTTATGGTAGGAGGTGTCATTCTCCTTTATACTAGAGTGAGCTTGGTTGTAGGCGAGTTTTGGGACTAGAAATAGTACAGTAGGCGTATGAAAAATTCTGACTTATTCGAGATAGAATCAGTGCAGCACAAAGTCGGTAGAAAAGTTACGCGGATACTCGCCGCCGGGAATTGAAATTTGAAGTGGGTGATCATGTATTTTTGAAAATAGCACCACTCAAAGGAATCATGAGGTTTAGGAAGAAGTGTAAGTTGAGCCCTAGGTTTATTGGCCCATTTGAGATACTTGAGAAGATTGAGTCAGTTGCCTATCGACTAGCTTTACCACCAATTATGTTCAGAATACATGACATATTTCATGTTTCTATATTAAGGAAATGTGTTCCAGATCCTTCCCATATTATCAGTTATGTAAAATTAGAATTTAGTGATGTTCTAGCCTATGAGGAAACTCCAGTGCAAATCTTAGATAGGAAAGAACAAGAATTGCGCAGTAAGAAGATACCACTAGTAAAAATTCTGCGGAGGAATCACATGGTAGAAGAAGCTTCTTGGGAGCTTGAAGATGAAATTCGACAAAAATACCCACACCTATTTAGTGGGATACAGCGGTGATATGTAAGTTAAAGTAATGATAATTTTATTTTATTTAGTACAGTGTAATTGTAATGTAGAGTATATGATAGGTAGTGTTTTTGGTTTTGGGAGAATTTTTTCTTTTATGGGTATAATTGTAATCTCCAAGAACTACCTATGTAACCACGGTATTCCTCCACCACAAGTGAGGGTGAGTAATAAAATAAGTAGACCACATTTCTTTAGGAATGGTGAATCATATGAATAGTAAATTTTGAGGAAAAAATTTTATAGAGAGGGAAGAATGTATTGACCCAAAGAATAATGGTATTTAAATAATAGAGGGAGGAGGGAAAAGAAATTGTAAATGAAATTCAACAGGGGCCTCGACAAAGTGGCTATTTGGGCTCGTCGATGGGGGCATGTTTCGTTGATGAGGAAATACCAAGAGGCTATTTCTCAACCCTGAATTTCATCGACAAAGAATAAGCATCGTCGACAAACTTCCTTCGTTACCTTATCGACGAGGTGACGTGTCTCGTCGACAAAGGCCAGTGTATAAGTATGCTAAAACTAGATTTTTCAACAAAAAACATGCGAGGAAATTCTATCACTCACTCCTTTCATCCCTTTCCCCCTTCTCTTTATGATTTTGAGTTGATTTTTTGCCGGATCGACAATCCGAGGCCACCATGACACTCTTGGGAGACTTCTCTTCAAGTCTACTAGAGTAGATCGTTAGTGGGGCTATATTGAATTTCTTCCCAAATTCACAATAAGACTTTTTATTCTGAATTTGGCTTACTTACAGTTATAGAAAGTGTAGTGGTCAGAGAAATACTGAAGTTTTGTTTTGGGAGATGTTGTTTTCAGGGTGTTGAATAGGGAACCCTATAAGTGTAAGACTAGACATTGTAAGGGCTTTACAGAAATTAGGTAAGGGAAATATGCTATACTAGTAAATCAGTTATTTTCACCAGAAAAATATAGTATTTGTTTATGGGTTTTCTAGAGTAGGAATTATACAATTTTATTGATTATGGTTAATGAGTATTATTTACATGTGTGGCATGAGAAATACTGGTATAGTACAGTATTTTGCACAGCTTTTACAGAATTACGAGTATTCAGATTTATAGAATTATTTTTCATAGATTGAACAGTTTTAAATTACGGAATTACAATTATTTAGATACACAGTTTATACAGATATACTTTTTTATTCAAAAATAAAGTCTCTATAGTTTCATGATTCACAGTTATAGTATAGGAAGATGTTTTTTTTTTACAATTTTCATAAGTACCATAATTAGACAGTTTTACAGAACCATGACATACAGAATTATAGTTCATATAGAATTACAGTTTGTACAGAAATATAGTTATTTATAATGTCATGGTTAATACAGAGTTTTATAGAGTCATGGTTAATACAGTTGATACAGAATCATGATAAAACAGATAGATTTTATATAGAGATGTATTATATAGTATCAGACCCTGATGCACCATTACAGATCGGTTTACAGAGTACGGTACCATAGCTATTTACAATTCAGAGTGCAACCAAATAACTCAGATAGTATGTGGATTTATAGCAGTCGATTGTGCCTATGTTGTGGACAGACTCCTCGTCAGTTAGGGTTGAGGAGGCCGATCTGACTTTCGGAGTATAGTGATTTATCTTGGTAGGCCATCCAGTGATAAGTCCCACTTTCGGGCCACACAACCGTGTCATGAGAGGTTAAATCATGACATACATCCATCTAGGAAATTTTGATTAATTATTATATGTATAGTCAGATTTACATAAACAGTGGATGCACTTATGAATATTAAAAGTATTATGAATAGAAAAATCATGGAAATAGCTTTGTTAAGTATCACATATATGAACTATGCAGTACTCTATTTATACATGTTTTCTTAGATTCAGTTATCTATAGTATTTCTAAATCAGGTTTTACGAATATGTAACTCATTTGCCACACACTAGCAATAGCATATTTCGTCTTACTGAGCGTTGTTTCATCCCAATGATTTAATATTTTTCAGGTGAACTAGATAGGCGAGCGGATCAGGCTTGCAAATAGAGGGGGCTACTGTACTACCCCATCAGTAGGGTGAGTATTTTTGGGAGGTTATTTTGTATAGCCCTTATTTCAGTTGAGGGTATTTCTAGGAGCAGTTGTGTATGTATGTTTTGGAAATTGTTTAGACACTCTAGTATTGTAATGTATTTATATGGTTATGGTTTTATGACTTCGGCTTCTTGCTGCTTAGGTTGTTGTTGTGTTTCAGATTCTATGGGTCCTATCTGGACCATGATAATAGTTTGATTTATATTAAAAGGTAACAGAGCAGTGAAATTTCATAGTCTATATTTATAGGAAAAAAAATATGGCAGTAAAATCAGGTCGGTACATGGATCATCCTTTGCCTTGAGCAGTGTAGGCCACATTAACTAGGTCAGAACCACCAACATCTTGAGCAAGGCCAATGTGTGAGGCGAGACACTATTCTTCATGCAAGAGTTCACCCAACCAAACCTCCAAAGATGGGACATTTGTGCAATTAATTAACCCAGCTCGTGCACTTTCAAACTCGGGTTAGAGCTTCATCAAGAATTGATCCTGCTGGCTCCTCTTAGAGTGAACCGCTTGTAGTGCTGCTAAAGCTTCTTTAGGAACCTGATAATGCACCAACCTAGAATAATCATTCCATAAATTAATAAAATCAGAATAAAATTACTCAATAGAGAGATTCCCCTGACGATAGTTTCTGATGTCTAACTCCAATTGAAACTTTTGGGCATAAAAATCGGAATAAAATTGCTCAATAGAGAGATTCCCTTGACGATAGTTTCTGATGTCTAACTCCAATTGAAACTTTTGGGCATAATTATCTTGATAATAAATTCGCTGAAGGTAATCCCACACCATCTTAGCAATAGTGAACCCATGAAGATTATTGACCATATGAGGTTTAACAGAGCTGAGTAGCCAAGAGGCAATTTTGGCATCCTTTTATTCCCATGAACTAAGTTCCTTGGGATCAATTGGAGCCATAGAAGACCCATCCAAATGACCCCACAACTCCTTCCCTTCACAAACATTCAGAACTAGAATCCCAACTGGCGTAGTTCTTGCCATTAAGGCAAACAATAGAACTTTCTCTTGACATAATAACCACAAAAAAAATTGGACAGAACAGAGAAATCACAACATTTACTGGAATAAGAATTTCGAGAGCCCAACAACACCCAAAAAAAAAAAAAATGTCAATAGTCACATTCCCAAACAAAATCGCTACAAAATTATAGCCACAAGAACCAGACTTGCAATAGCCCAATAACACCAGAATTGCGATAGATTAAAAGGTTAAAAACAAACCCCAAACTAGAATTGCAACAAGGATATAATCAGAAAGGATAAACCTAATTCACCAAAAATTTCCCTCCAGAATCTGTCGATAGCCACCAAGAATTCATCACAACCAGAAACTACCGCTACCCAAAATTCTCTACTGTTGCCCACAAAAAAACAAATTACCGAGAAACCAAGAAACCAAGAATTCAGTCAAACCGAGAGATAATTACGAAAATAATTTGGGACTCCAATACCATGTCAAAAAGGGTTTTGTTCTAAATGACCCTCCTTGTGAGAGTTGCTCCCTTTATATAGAAATTGTTGGGCTCATTATAAGGCTGAAAATCAACCATTACATCGGACTATGCAAGGTAAGAATAAACGCCTATCAATTATATGCTTATATACAATATACCCTTCTATATATAGTTAGACTAAATAGGGTAGAATATATGTTGCCTTAATAGACTAGGCCAACGCATATGTAGCTCTCAATTTTGCTATCAGACAAAAAGTTGATGTGAGAAGATATGAGAAATACAACCTTTGTTTTGTGGTATTCAAAAATAGAGGAACGAAACCGAGGAGAAATATCCTCAAATAAAATTTTTACTTTTCAAGGATCAATTTGCTCTGATACCATGATAAAACTATAGCAAAAGAAACAAGAGGAAAAATAAAGAAATGCGACTATAAGAAATGTGAATATTGCACAATTAATTCTGCAATATGAATACTAAATTGTGAGAAATGAAATGTGAAATTCTGAAAGGGGAATACAGACATGTGATTGATGAAACGTCAATAACACATAATGATTGCTGGTATGTAGTAGTGAAAACCCTGATGGATGGATAAGGAAACCCTAATGAAAGGTTGTGATATTGAGAGTACGATACCGTTGCTAGTGGAGTTAGTGCAACCACACGGGCTCGTGGAGTGTGTGGCGTGACAGTAGACTAAGCCATACAGTAAAGTTGTTGTGCCCCCTGAGTCCGGATCAGGGGTTTGGTTGGCCAATCGTACTACAGACATGAGATATATGATGATATTTGACCTAACCAGGTCGGCCAACCGCGGTTAGGTCCAGCCTTTAGGACGCACAACCCTATTCATGGGGGAAACATGACGTGGAGCGAGATCCTCAATGCAACCATGAGTACAAACACAAATATATCAGTATGGTGACACTTATAAGTTAGATATGGAAATGGAATGAGAATGGAAATGAAAATGAAAATGGAAATGAGAATGAAAATGAGAAATGAGTAGCGTGAGTTAATAAATAATTTAAGCGAGGTAAAACACACCGCCTGAGGGCTTACTAAGTAAGATGAGTGCTTTGATAAGTATCAGTTGTAGCTGAACCCGAGTTAATCGGGCTAGGTTGCAAATGATATCAGGGTAGTCGGAAGCTGCTTGTATGGGCGGGTAAGCTTCCCTATTCTTAGGAACTTTTCTAGTAAATTTGGGTTACAACGAATGGTTTTGAAAATTAAAGTAAAAGCTTTTGAAAGTGTATATTGTATATCTATATGATAGTAAATGCGAAATGGTATATTTTCTCAAAAGATACTAACATTGATATGCTTATATGCTATGATATAATGAATCTCATATTGCCACACACTGTAGATAATTTATTCCGTCTTACTAAGATGTGTCTCACCCAATCATTTAAATATTTTAGGAAACCGAGATAGACCCAGTGATAGAGCTCTGGGATAGAGGGGAGCAGATACTCTGAGTAGTTAGGGTGAGTATTTTGAGCTATGGAGGTTTGATTCCTTTAGAGTTTCTGTGTATGACTTGTATATATGGATGGTAGTACTCTGGTATGTGTATTCGCCATGGTATGTATGTTTATATGTTGGAAATGACTTCCTTTGTTAGGATTGTGAATGAATATGATTGTATACCCGGTACCCACTTGCGGGTTGGGTTATGTATTATGGTATCAGTGTTGACGTGGTTGATATGTGGTTATATGTGTTGTTTATATGGAAAAAAATGGTATAAAAATCGCGGCGTTACAGTTTGGTATCAGAGCCTAGGTTTGTTAGGTTTTGCAGACTTTAGTAAATAGCAGAATACAATACCAGAGTATATGAGTGGATAATGATGAGATATGGGTCAGCTGTTGTTAGAGAATGAGATTAGAATTTAGGGTTTTGTAGGAGTTCTGTGATTGTTTCTGTGTTTTTCTTGGGGTGATAACTTATGGAAAACCATAGATACTATCGCCGGATCGTGTTTCTGAGTGGTAGGATTGAATCTTAAATGGGGATAGCAAAATGTGTATAGCGGAATATTTTGTTGATTTTGGTAAGCTGGGTGTGATAGTGAGTTATGATGATAGGGTTCTAAAATGGTTTTATATCATTTGCAGGATGGGTCTTGGGAGTAGTAGTGCCAAGCTGGAGGTGATGATGCAGGGCCTTCCAGTATAGGCGAAGGAGACCCTGATGCTGTTAGGATTATGAATGGATATGATTGTAAACCCGGTACCCACTTGCGGGTCGGGTTATGTATTATGGTATCAGTGTTGATGTGGCCGATATGTGGTTATATGTGTTGTTTATATGGAAAAAAAATGGTATGAAAATCAAGGCATCACAATGTATATATATATGAAATGACTTCCGCTACTAGGTTTGTGTATATAAGTATGATTGTATACCCGGTTACCACTTTCGGGTCGGGTTATGTATTGTGGTATCAGAGGTTGATGTGGCCGATATATGTGTTATTTAAATGAAAAAAAATGGTATGAAAAATTGGGGCATCACAAAAGCTATTGAGAAATGAAAAAGAGAAAGAAAAGCTCACAAAAGCTATTGAGATATGAATATAGGAAAGAAAAGCTTATGAAAGAAAATTTGAATATAATTTTGAGAAATAAGAAAGTACGTATATGATTGTGAAAATGATAAGAAAGTCTTTGAAAAATATGTTTTACACACATATATGATTATGGGTACATATCTATGTATTTTCTCCCAACTGTTATATTTATTAAAATGGAATGTGATATAATGTAATTGAACTCATACTACCACACACCATGAATAATTTATTCTATCTTACTGAAAGGTGTCTCACCCAAATATTTTAATATTTCCGGAAACCGTAATAGACTAGGTGATAGAGCTTCGAGGTAGAGGGGAGCTGGTACCCTGATAGTTAGGGTAAGTGTTTTGTGTTGGGGATGTGTTTATGTAATCCCCTAGGGTATTCCGTTGATTTTGGAAATGTGTATAGATATGTGTATATATGGATGGATAATTCTCTGGTATCTGTATTCTGGATGATATGTATATATGGACTTCTGCTGTTAGGTATGTTTTTATATGATGGACTGATTACTCGGTATCCCACTTCGGGTCGGGTTGTGTTGATATGGTATCAGAGTTCTGACGTGATAGGTGTTGGATTAATATTTATTATTTACTGGAGATGAAAAAAAAAAATGGTATGAAAATTGGGGTGTTACATACCCTAATTTTGGAGTGGTGCCCAATGACTCCAAATCAATAATCCGCTCTAGTTAAGTTTTAAAGAATATCCTCACGAACCCCATGGTTGCTTTTGATCGTCGAAACAGGATGAAATTGAGTCGAAATCGAAGAGAGAAGGTGGGCTAGCTGAACCTAGAGAGAGATAGAGAGAGAAGAGAGGAGTGAAAAATCAAGCTGAAAAATGATGGATTTCCTATTTATAGGCTAGGCTTCATCGACGAGTCAAAGTGATTCGTCGACAAGCCAATGAAGACACTTCATCGACGAGGAGGCTGGTTCATTGACAATCCTTATATTCTCTAAAATTTCCTAACTCTCAGTATCTTCTTATCGACGAGACACGTGTACTTCGTCAACTAGACCTAGAAGGACATTCGTCGACGAAGACTCTGGGTTCGTCGACGAATCCCTGCTGATGCCCCTTTTAAATTTCTTTCCCTATACTTATTCTTTTCCTTCTTTTCTCTCTCTTTCTTTTATTTTATTTTATTACTTTCATAAATTAAATTTTTTGGGTCTCTACATTAGACCCCTTTGCTATCTCCTTTCCTGACGCTTGATCCTATGCACAACAACTAGAACGATCAAAATTAATGAAGAGAACTATTTCTTCTACTAATTGTTCAACCGAAATGAGATTGGAAGATAAATCAAGAGACATGAAAACATTAGTAAAGGAAGACCCCATATTTCCAACTGTTGTAATAAGAAGAGTACTATCATCGGCGATCTGAATATCCTGCTTACCATCATACTTACAAACATCATGTAAAGCTGCTGGATTGCCAGTTACGTGATTGGAAGCCACATAGTCAATTAACCAATGAGAAGTAAATAGATGTTTCTTACCTTGGAGACAAAGAGTAGAAAGGGCGAAAATAATCATCTATTGAACCTGCTCAGGAGTAATGTTGGAAGAAGAACCCGGAACAGCGGGCTGCGTGGAAGATGTATGCACAAAATTGGACTGAATAGCATTATGAAAAGCAAGAGCGGATCGATTTTAAGGGCGTACACGACAATCCTTAATGATATGACCCTCCTTCTTGCAATAATTGTAGAATTTATTGCTGAAATATTTTGCAATGTGCCCAATTTTCTTGCAACTATAACACTGTGGTAGAGATCTAGATCATCCTCTGCCTTGAGCAGCGTAGGCTACATTAACTAGCTCAGAACCACAAACATCTTGAGCAAGGCCAAGTTGTGAGGTGAGACACTGTTCTTCACACAAGAGTTCACCCAACCAAACCTCCAAATATGGGACACGTGTGCGATTAATTAACCCAACTCGTGCACTTTCAAACTCGGGCCAGAGCTTCATCAAGAATTGATCCCACTGGCTCTTAGAGTGAACCGCTTGTAGTGCTACTAAAGCTTCTTTGGGAACCTGAGAATGCACCAACCCAGAATAATCATTCCATAAAGTAATAAAATTGGAATAAAATTGCTCAATAGAGAGATTCCCCTAGCGATAGTTTCTGATGTCTAACTCCAATTGAAACTTTTGGGCATAATTATCTTGATAGTAATTTTGCCGAAGGTAATCCCACATCATCTTAGCAGTAGTGAACCCACGAAGATTATTGACCATATGAGGTTTAACAGAGCTAAGTAGCCAGGAAGCTATTTTGGCATCCTTGCCTTCCCATGAACTAAGTTCCTTGGGATCAATTGGAGTCATAGAAGACCCATCCAAATGACCCCACAACTCCTTCCCTTTCACAAACATTTGGAACTAGAATCCCAACTAGCATAGTTCTTGCCATTAAGGCAAACAATAAAATTTTCTCTTGACATAATAACCACCAAAAAATTGGACAGAACAGAGCTGTAACGACCCGAAGAATAATGGTATTTAAATAATAAAAAGAAAGGGAAATGGAAATTGGAAACAGAAGGAAGCAGTCGACTTCGTCGATGACATTGCATTTTGGAAGGAATAAACTGAGAGAAATTTTCAGAACCTCGTTGACGAACACAGGGGATTCGTCGACGAGGGTATAAGAGGACCTCATTGACGAAGGCAAGATTCGTCGATGAGGAAATACTGAGAGAGGTTTTGGGCAGTCTGAATTTCATCGACGAGGAGTGGGTTTCGTCGACGAAATTATTAAAGGACTTGTCGATGAGATGACATGGCTTGTCGACGAATCCAGCCCTATAAATAGTGAAAAACTCCGATTTTTCATGAAAATTAAGCACAAAAACCCTCTCTCTCTCATCCTTCGGTTCTTCCTCCTTCTCTCTTTGATTTCGGGTTGGATTTCCACTGGTTTGAGGATTTGAAGCCACCACGATGCTCCTAGGAAAGTTCTCTGCAAATCTGCCTGAGCGGATCGTCGGTGGGGCTAAGGTGTAAACCATCCCAAATATAGGGTAAGGCTTTCTACTCAGTATTTGGTTATTTGACAGTTGTAGGAAGTGATATACGCGTAGATATACTGAACTTTAGTTTTGGGGAATGTTATTTCCAGGGTGTTGAGTTGGGAACCCTGCGGGTGCGGGAGAGATTTTCTTAGGGGTTTTTCATAAATCAGGTAAGGGGATAAACTAAGCCAGTATTTTATGAAAATATGTATATTGTTATAGCATTTGATTTCAGGAAAATAAATATATTTATATATGATTTATATTTGGGAAAATACTGTTGAAAATGATGGTATGTTGAATATGCGAAAAAACATGTTAGTGTGGCATGAGTAAAAATTGTTATAAAATACTGTTTTCTAGGAATATGTGAAAGATACAGATTTTTATGATCGAAAACCAGCGTATGGGCCGATATTTTTGATATATTTGCCAACGTACGGGCCGAACTATGTGTATGATTTTCTAGCGTACAAGCCGAGCTATGTATATGATTTGCCAGCGTACGAGTTGTGCTATGATTTGCCGGCGTACGAGCTAAGCTATGAATATGATACGGACTGTGCTATGATTTTTCGATGTACGAGCCAAGCTATAGTAAGATGTGAAATACCAGCGTACGGACCGATGATTTTTCATGATATACGTATATATGCAAAATGATATGATTGACGTGATAATTAATGATATGAAATATCCATGTATCATAGTTTCAGTATATGTTATATGATATCAGAACCTGATTGACTTGGTCTAGGCTAGCACTTGCATGGGACCATTGCTATGTGTCCATGGTCTTCGTGATCATGATATCTGTGTTAACGTCGCTATACGGAGTGGTGTGAGATTGGATAGTCGATGTGGTTTTTAAGAAGTGTGTGAGTGCCTCTAGTGTATGGATTAGGTCTGGCAGACCCATCAAACTTATGGACTGTACTTTTGACTTGGCAGTGGTCGGTCAACCATTGTCAGGTCCCGCCTTTGAGCCACACAACCCAATCATATGGGGGTAATACATGACAACAGCCAGCTAACCTACTAAGAATGTTTTTATATTATTATTATATGAGATGAAATATGTTTATGAAAATGCAGTATGTTCTGCCATGTTTTGATGATATATATGTTTTCCCAGATTTGACAAAACACTTACTGAATATGTTCTGTATAGTATATGTATAACACGGAATACTCATGTTTGCACACACTAGTATTAGTTTATTTCCCTTACTGAAAAGCATCTTACCTCAAAATTTTATAAACTTTTTAGGAGCCCCAGATAGGAGAGCAGGAAGAGCCCCGCTGATCTAGTGTTGTTTATCTGCCCTCTTTGAAGGGTAAGTTTTAGTAAGGATAGTTGGATTTTGTGGGAAATGTCCCTAGTTTTGTTTTTGGGATGTATATACTGAAATGCAGTGGATATGGTGACTCTGGTATTCATGGTAATGTGATGGATGTTTTCGTCTTTATAATATTGTGATTGTATGTTTCTTGTTGTTTAGGCTTCCGTTATGTGTTCTGATGTATCTCTGGTACCCACGGGTCGAGGTGGATTATGATCTACTGAGTCGAGCTTTGTGATATTGTATTTATTGTATAAAAAAATGTGGAAATTAAGCAGGTCATCACAAGAGCAATCACAATAGTTACTAGAATAAGAATTTCGAGAGGCCAACAACACCAAAAAAAAAAAAAAATTGTCAATAGTCACACACCCAAACAGAATAGCTACAAAATTATAGCCACAAGAACTAGACTTGCAATAGCCCAACGGCACCAGAATTGCGATAGATTTAAAATTAAAAAAAAAACCCAAACTAATTCACCGAAATTTCCCCTCCAGAATCTATCGATAGCCACCAAAAATTCATCACAACTAGAAACTGCCGCTGCCCACAGAAAAACAAATTACTGAGAAACCAAGAATTTAGTCAAACTGAGAGATAATTACGAAAATAATTTGGGGCTCCGATACCATGTCAAAAAGGGTTTTGTTCTAAATGACCCTCCTTGTGAGAGTTGCTCCCTTTATATAGAAATTGTTGGGCTCATTATAAGGCTGAAAATCAACCATTACATCAGAATATGCAAGGTAAGAATAAATGCCTATCAATTATATGCTTATATACAATATACCCTTCTATATATAGTTAGACTAAATAAGGTAGAATATATGTTGCTTTAATAGACTAGGTCAACGCATATGTAGTTCTCAATTTTGTTAACAGACAAAAATGTTGATGTGAGAAGATATGAGAAATACAACCTTTGTTTTGTGGTATTCAAAAACAGAGGAACAAAACCGAGGAGAAATATCCTCAAATAAAATTTTACCTCTCAAGAATCAATTTGCTCTGATACCATGATAAAACTAGAACAAAAGAAACAAGAGGAAAATAAGGAATACATATAAATGGGGATCATAAAAGTGAATATAATAAATCTACACGCTCCTGTCCATATTTAGATGACTTGCTCACTTCTCTTAAATAGGAAGTTCACGTAATATTAGTCTCCAATTTGCTTGATACTTTTCGTGATGTTAGGCAAGATTGTTGTCATGAAGTACAGTCTTGCTCAACAAAACCCACTCTTTATTATTATTTTTTATATAAAAAAAAAATTACAGCAAAGGGCACAACTGCACAACGGTAAGCTAATAAACCAGCTACTTAGGGCAGTATAACCCCACCCATAGGGAAATTACACTAGGTACATCCACATGCATGATACCCACATCGAGTGGTGCATTCAATATACAGTATACAAAAGCTGGCCACATGAAAAAAATTCTTGCCTAGTACTTCTTAAAGGTAGTCACAAGGACTTTAACTGGGGTCATCATCACAAGGACACTGTTGCAGCCATTGGAGACTTGCGTATCCTGAACTCTCCCCACTGCAGCCGTAAGCTGCTTCCAACCCATTTATTGTTTAGTATTCCTAATTATAAATCTGAATGATTGCTGAAATGGGTTGGGAACCAATCTACTTTCAATCTTGCCCACTAGCAGTGCAGTTTGTTGAGGTAAGCTTAAAAGAGTGAACAACCTTTGGCAGCCAACTTGCAAGGGAAATTAGTAGAAATGAAACAATGAAGTCATTGAAAGGAAATAACTGGGAAGAGGATGATGTGATGTTGAACACTGATGGGCATGAACAATATCCGCACACAAGCCAGATTAAATTCTGCACGGTTGTTGTGAACAATCATATGAGACGGCCAAGCATAGATCAGTTTTGGTAAATGAATGGTGAGAAAGAGCGAATGTGATCTTGAACTCTTCCAGAGACTTGTCAAGGCAGTTTAATTTATTAAGAGGGTGGTTGGGGATTAGTAGTTTGAGAGAGACTAATTTAATGCAGTGCTTAGCTGGGGGCAGGGGAAGCGACCCATCTGGTTAGGATTACTGAAATGCTGCTCTGCTTGGAGAGACTTGTTAAAAGTCATGAGATTTCCCACTCATAACATGACGCATCATTTTTTTTTTTGGTGATGAAGTTACTCTTGATTACCTTTATTTAAAAAAAAAAAAAAATTGCTGCAATTGGAAACCTAAAATTAAGCTTGGGTTAGGCAGTATCAAATGTGTAACATTTTAAGAAGTTATATTGAATTTTGTGTAGTTTTATATATTTCTAAATTCAAGGTTCCATTTTCATATTTCTTAGTGGATTGATATTACATCATGTTTGGAATGTAATGAAGATTTGAATGGAAAGATGATCAAATCAAGTGATAAATTTAATTCCATTCTCTTGATTGTATCCTCTCTAAAGCACTCAGTGTTCACGGCTCAACTATTAAATAAAAATACCATTGTTCTTCGTGTATTTGTTAGCATTGGATCCTTGACGCTTCTTATTCTTTATTGTGATAATTTGTCTCGAATCTTCGTCATTTAAATTTGCAGCGGACAAATGTGATTGTCGACGGTTTGATGTAACTGTCGATATGCATTGTTAATACTTACTCTATGTTTGGCAGAGGCATAGGATTTGAAAAAATATATAATATAAATTTATATTAAATTTTACCCAAATCCATCCAAATTTAAATCCAAAATTCGAAACCTTTCTCTCAAATGCAGTGCTCCTACTCTCTTTCAAATTAGAATCCAAAACATTAGTTCTAAATTTTTATTTAGGAGTATTGATTTCAGATTTTAAATTTGGACTGACATGATAAAGAATTTGAAAACTGAAAATTTTCCCGGGGCCAGATGAACGGCTGTTCATACACGATCATGTGAGCTGCATCAGCCCACCTCCCCCTCAGAAGCATCCTATATATTCTAATTTCAGTTATATACCGACTCCCCCCCCCCACAGAAAAAGCAATTAAAAGTTCTTCTTCTCTTCACGGATTTTCAAACAATTTTCTGATCGAAAGTGGGCGGTTTGGTTAAAAGGAAGTTGTATTCACAGTTCCACGCATCACAGCCTCTCATGCCAATGCATCTCATTTTCAACCTTCCGGAACTCTATCCCCTCCGCCAGAGAAAGCCTTAAACCCTCTTTCTGGGTTTCAGTATTTTTTGGGAACTGTGTCTTGTGGGGGTGAGCATGGCTACGCACTCAAGCTCTGCTTCGGGAGATGGCAACATCAGAGGAGTGCTCACACATGGAGGTCGATACGTTCAGTACAATGTGTATGGTAACTTGTTTGAGGTCTCAGCTAAGTATGTTCCTCCGATTCGCCCCGTTGGTAGAGGAGCAAGTGGCCTTGTCTGGTAAGGCGTTTATATTGTTTCGACGATTCGTTTCTTTGTGGGTCGGTTCATGTGTGTTCTACATGTGGTTCATTCCGTTTTGTTCTGTGAAAGCTCATGATTCATAGTTTGATCGTTCTATCGGTGTTCTGGCTCTATTTCGATTGGGTACTGGGTGGGTAGTGGGTGCTTTTAAAGTGGATTGTGGCGTCTGCAAGCTTGCAGATATCAGAATCAATCCATCCCACACTGTAATCGAGTTGAATTCATTTTTCTAGCGTGCATGTCCAATTTTGGGTGAATGGGTAATCATGTAATATATTTTTATGAAAGATGGTGCTATTCATATTTGTACATATCATGAACATGGTGGAATATCATTCATAGATGCACATCTCAATTGGAGATTTCTTTGTTCACGATAATATTTGATTTTTATCAGCTCATTCCAGAACTGGTATGTGGCTCAAAGCATAGCTGCATAGGATGCCTCCTTCATCACCAATTCACTGTTAAAGTATGTTCTGTGCATTCGGAAGGCAACTTGACTTCCCCAATACATCTATGCCCAATTTCTTTTTCCCAAGAAGACCTTTACTTGCTTTTTCTAAATGACAACTACTAAAAACAAAGATAAGAGATAAATTTGACTTGGTTCTAACAAGACAACTTTGCAAATGATCTTTAACTTTCTAGAGTAGGTTTCCTTCATTTTAGATCAATCGTTTATAACTTGTCGCATGCATTAATAGTGTGTTGTCCTGGTAACATCAGCCATGTTCTTGGAAGGCAAACATCAAACGCTATGAAAATATGTTTTTCTGAGATCACCACCACTAGTACTAAATAGTTTTACAGCATCAGTTGGAATCAGCTGCTATGATAATCTTCCAGGGGCAATCCTTATTTTCTGTCCATGCAGCTGCATATAAGATTGGAGCCTCATTTTTTAAAAAATAATAATAATAAATTTTATGCATCCCAAGCTTGAATGTCTTCTTGCAAGCCATTGATCTCAGTCATGTTCCCAATTCTGGAACCTGGACTCATGATTAAAGCTTTTGAATAATAAGGCTGGTTCTGTATGCATGGACTTCTGTTTTATTTTGGCTTGATTTGATCTGACATAGCTTTTTTTTTGTATTTCAATTATATATTTTGATGCCTGATTTCATGACAGAACCTCTCTCTCTCTCTCTCTCTCTCTCTCTCTCTCTCACACACACACACACACACACACACGCATGTGCATGTGTGTGTGTGCACCTTCCTTTGGAATTAGGGTTGAGGTAACAACTGGAGCCAAGATAAATTCAAAATGGGAATTTAATTGTGTTGAAGAAAGAGTCGGAAGCTATAATAGGCATAATATCTATTTTCCTCTATAGATATTATATTTGCATGCACAGTGCCAAATATCAAGATTGAAATGTTTCGTTCATCCAATATTTGATATACATCATTAATAGTTGTTGATAGACTGAAAACTCTTCAGAAAATAATTGAAACATGTAAAATATAGATTCCTAAAGCAGACAACCTTTAACACAGAAACCAACCTATAAATATGACTGGTAAAATAGAAATGCTATAGCAACCATTGATATGCTTTATGTCTTTGAACCCTTAGGGATTGCCCAAAATGTTCTAAAATATTAATGAACAGTTAAAAACATGAGACAAAAATGGTTGGAAATGATAATGAGCTGCAAACTTGACAGATAACCCTAATAACTTGCACTCATTCACTCCTATTTGTATGATATCCTTTATTTTATAAATAGTTGTGCATAATACCATATTAATGTCATACAGGCATGATAGTGTAAGATGCTATACTGATTCTAAGTAGGGAACTCTAAAACCAGAATTTTGGTTATTTTGACATGTTGCATGTTTGATAATACAATGGAGGATAACCTGATTCCATTCTTTTCAGTGCTGCTGTGAATTCAGAAACACATGAGGAGGTTGCCATTAAGAAAGTTGGTAATGCATTTGACAACCAAATAGATGCCAAGAGGACATTAAGAGAAATTAAGCTTCTTCGCCACATGGATCATGAGAATGTAAGGTCAATTACCTTACTATATATATACATATATATGTATATATATATATATATATATATATATATATATATATATATATATATATATATAGATTATTGTTGTGGTTCTCCTGCATTATATCAATAATAAGTTTTTCCAGCATTTGCACAGGATTGTTATGGTTCTTCCCAAGATTGCTGTTGGTTAGAAAGGAACATCATTCTGAGCCTGATTAGAGAGTTCTTAATCAAGTTTAGACTTGCTAAATTAGTCAAAAGCTGATATACAAACATAGAATAAGTTCATACATGGATTTGCAGTAAAATAACATTATGATTTGATAACAAAGAATAATACTCCTAAGCATTTCCTAAAGCTTCAATATTTCCACACTATTAATGGGTGCACTGCCAAAAATTTCCTTCTCTCCCTTGGAAAGTAGTATTTCTGGAAATTTGTGAAGTGTTAGCTTTGCCTTTTGAAACTGCAGCACAATCACTTCTACCACCAAATGTGGTCAAAATGACTTTCTGCAACCATCTGATGTTATTTTGTGAAATATTTCTCATAATCATTCAAAACCATGACCACTCATTGTCCACATCAGAATATTATCATGCAGTTTTAGTCGTTTGGTGAGCGTCAATTTATGTTATTTTCTTGTATTTTGATTCAGTTGGTCCACATGCTTTTAAAACTTCTTAATGTCGATTGTCAAATGGTAGTTGGTCTTCAGGATTTTCTTGACTGCATTATTGGTTTGTAAATTGTTTGATACATTTTTGTGTGTGGATGCAATGCTATAATTATTACTGCTTCTGTATGTGTACAAAGATGATATTACTATTCATTTCCTTGCTGCAGGTTATTGCCATCAAAGATATAATAAGACCCCCAAAGAAGGAGACCTTCAATGATGTTTACATTGTTTATGAATTGATGGACACTGATCTCCATCACATAATTCATTCTAACCAATCGTTGACAGATGACCATTGTCAGGTTTGTCACAAAATACTACTAGGGCCTTATCCTATTATTTTTTGTTCCTTGTAACTAATTAGAGTAAATCCTTATAGCTTAAATATTTCCATCTCCTTTTCTAAACCAAAAAAGAAAAAAAAAGAATAATTTTTATCTAAAAATGGGGCTTGAGAATTTAGCAACATTTAGTTTTAGCCGCCACATGACTTCTACTTTTTTACCTTTTAAAATTGAAGGGTGTATTCTGATTAACTTTTCTCTCTAACAGAAAGTAGTTGAAACCCAATAAAGCCAAACAGAAGCAGAAAAAGGAAGACTGGGTAGTAAATTGGTGATTGTTATAAATTGAAACGGCTTTACATTATTAGAAAATCCTGATACAGCAAGCAACAAGGAGAAACTTTAAATATAAACCTAGTAAGCATCTTATGTTATCTTTGAACCATTGCACATAACATGCTTGCTGCATAGTTGGATCCACTTGTTTATAGTGATAATCTAGTACAAACATAAAGAAGAAATCCTTGGATAGTTTTGATGTTGAAATTTTAAAATTCCTATTGGCTTGTTAATATTAAGTTTGAATCAAATGTCAGAAAATTTTACTTAAATCTTGATGTTCTCACATTCGCATGTCATTCCTCAGAGGTTTTTGCTGGGGATCTAGGAGCAACAATCACACCACAAATAAAATAAACCAGCAAAATGAACACCAAGATTTAACCTGGTTCAGCCCCAACTGGCCTACATTCACGGAGCACACCAACCTTCACTAAAACTAGGTGAAAATACAAGAGGAGGAAGAGGCAACTGCACTCCACTCAACTCAACTCACTCTTTCTCACACCTCTCTCTCTTTCTCTCACCCGCAACTCAATTATACACTCACATATATTTTCATGCACACGCATCTCCATTTATTTATATGGATGGAGATGGATAGAAATGGAAGGTGGTAATGAGGTTCAATGAGGTGAGCTAGGATTAGCACCGACACCACAGCACAACCAAGGTCTTAAATTTCGATTTCGACTCAAATTTCGAAGCTCCAAAAGTACGGAAATTTTGATTTCGATGTCAATTTCGATTTCGATTTGAAAAAATAACGGAAATTAGTAGCAAAGTATGGAATTCTTTGTGAAACTTTAGAAATGGTTAACAAACATAATAATATAAGTTTTAGGACTAATATATTACAAATTAAATACATCTTTGTTTTGCATGAGGTGGAAAAGTTGTAAAATAGTATATGTATCAAACATATTTGTAAGATAATGCACATTAAACATATTCAGTTAATACAAATTAAATTCATAAATAATTTAAATATTATTTCTTATACAAATAATGATAATGTAGACATGAATGGCTAAATAAAATGTTACTGTAAGTTTATTTTTTCATATAATTTCAAAAGAACTTGTAATAATCTTTTGTTTCAATAAAATCAATTAAAAGAGAAATTTCACTTCACTCTTAAATCTCTCATTTGAATTCTGATAAAATTTCATTGTATAGTTAAAATTTCAACAAATTTCGAGATTTTGATAAATTTCGGATGATTCATTGAGATTTCAATGGAAATTATGCAAGACGGAAATCGATTGCCATTTCGATTTCGAGGGTGATGGAAATCGGAAATTTTGACGAAAATTTCGACAATTTCGTGGAAATTTAAGACCATGAGCACAACAAAGCTGGCTCTTTACAGCTCATCAAATCTGGCTCCGTTTCCATTTCAACTCAACAATCTCCCACTTGGAGATGGTGACACCATCTCAACAAGTATATAGGTAAATGATGTGCTCAAATTTGTCTTCAA
Organism: Malania oleifera; assembly: GCF_029873635.1. NCBI lineage: Eukaryota > Viridiplantae > Streptophyta > Magnoliopsida > Santalales > Ximeniaceae > Malania > Malania oleifera. The sequence continues at coordinate 11,067,734 of NC_080422.1, forward strand.
GCATGAAGACCAACTGAAGTTGAGCATAACTTTAGCTTCTCTATAGTCACCACCTTTATCAACATTATTTGTTGGATTCCTGCTACCTTGGATTTTTTCAAGTGTCAGCACTCCGTCCTCTAACAGAGATTTGACGAAGTGATAATGAAGTCCAATGTGTTTGATTCTTGAATGAAATGCAGAGTTCTTTACCAGATGTATCGCACTCTAACTGTCGCTATGCAAAACATTTCTCACCTGCTTTATTCCGAACTCTGTCAACAAACCTTGAAGCCAAATCATCTCTTTGCTGGCTTCTGTCATTGCTATGTACTCAACTTCTGTAGTGGATAGGGCAACAATCTTTTGTATCTGTGACATCCAACTAAAAGTTTTTGTGCCAACAGTGAAACACATATTTGGTGGTGCTTCTGCGGTGATCAACTTCACCAACAAAATCGACATCAACATAACCTTGAATTTTTAAATCTCCTTTGCCGAAACATAGGCACTTATCAATAGTGCCACGTGGGTACCTCAAGATCCACTTCACTGCTTCCTAGTGAGTTTTCCCTAGTTTTGACATGAACCTGCTGACAGCTTCCACTGCTTGACTAATGTCTGGTCTGGTACAAACCATGGCATACATGAGACTTCCATTAATTGAGGCGTAAGGTACCTTAGCCATGAAGTCCTTCTCTTCATCTGTCTGGGGAGCCTGATCCTCGGAGAGGCGGAAGTGACCGGCCAATGGTGTATTTAACGCTGCTCATGTTGAATCTTTATAAAACACGGCTAATATACTCCTACTGAGATAACCGCAATGTTCCCTGTTGCTTATCTCTAGAGATCTGCATCCCAAGTATTTGCTTCGCTGAATCCAAGTCCTTCATGTCAAACTCCTCTGACAATTGTTGCTTCAATTTTCTGATCTCTTCTATATCTGGTCCTGCGACTAGCATGTCATCGACATATAGCAATATAATGATATAGCTAGACTAATACCTCTTGAAATAGCAACAGTGGTCGGCATTACACTAATGAAAATCTTTCTTGCGCATAAAGTCGTCAAATTTTCGGTACCATTGCCAGGGAGCTTGTTTGAGACCGTACAAACTCTTCTTCAATCTGCACACAATTCTCTTTATCTTTCACTAAGAATCCTTCTAGCTTGTACATGTAAATCTGCTCATCTAATTCACTATGAAGAAATGTCGTCTTCACATCCAACTACTCGAGATGTAGGCCCTCCGAGGCAACAATGCTCAAGACTGATTTGATGGTTGTTAGCTTCACAATTGATGCAAAGATGTCGATATAGTCAATTCCTTCATTCTATTTGAAGCCTTTGACTACCAACCGGGCTTTGTACTTCCTGGAGCCATCATGCTCCTCTTTGATTATGTACACCCACTTGTAGTGAAGAACCTTCTTACCTTTTGGCAACTTAACTAGTTCCTATTTTTTGTTGGAAGTGAGGGACTACATCTTGTCCTTCATCGCAAGCTCCCACTTGTTCGAATCTCCTGCGTGACATGCTTTATCATAGCATTCGGGTTCTCCTCCATTTGTAAGAAGTAAATAATCCAAATACCTTTTATTTGGTATATGGGGCCAAAAAGATCTCCTAAACTTCGGAGCTGGAGTAGGAGGCGGTGGTGCAACGATCTGCTCCACAGGTTCCTCTGCTTGAGGATTTTTGGCGTTTTGCTGTTGTGTCCCAACACATTCTAGGACATTATCCAAGTCTACATAGGTTTTTTCATTTTGAACTGGTTCTGTGAATTCTGTTGTGTGTCTGTCCTTGTACATCACTTTTTCATTGAAGATCACGTCTCTGCTTCTAATTACCTTCTTGTTTTCATCGTCTTAAATGCGATACCCATACTCACCTTCACCGTAATCGACGAAGGTGCATTTCCAGGACTTTGGATCAAGTTTGTTTCTAACATGATCACTAATATGCACATATGCAACACAACTAAAAACATTCAAATGTGAAAGTCTTACCTCTTTTCCACTCCATACTTTTTCTAGTAGTCTGTGGTCCAATGGTATTGATGGTCTCTTGTTGATCAAGTATGCTACTGCGTTGACTGCCTTTGCCCATAACTGCTTTGGTAGGCTTGACTGTATACACATGCTTCTGGCTCTTTCAATCAACGATCGGTTCATCCGCTCGGCTACGCCGTTGTGTTAGGGCGTACCTGGTACAGTTCTTTCCATCCTGATACCATGCTCATAGTAGAATTTCTTGAATCTGGTGTCTTCATACTTACCACCGTTGTCGGTTCTTAGCTTCTTGATTTTTAAAAAGTTTTATTTTCAACCATTGCTTTCCATATTTCGAAAGCATCAAAGACATCTGATTTATATTTCAAAAAGTAAACTCATACCTTCTGAGAATGATCTTTGATAAATGTCACGAAGTAATTCCTTCCACTGTGGATGAGACGGTCGCCAGTCCCCATACGTCTGAATAGACTAGTTCACGTCTCTCCTTTTTTGGGGTACAGGTGTATCTCTGGCAACTGTCTCTCTTCTGTTTTCCGAGTATGCAATCCTCGCACATGTCAATCTCTACTGATCGTAGATCATTCAATTTTTCCTTTGAGTGCATCACCCTAAATCCCTTCTCGCTCATGTGACCGAGTCATTGGTGCCAAATGTTGTTATCGTCATTTCCTGTAACAACTGAAATAGACATGTAGACATTGGAGGTCACATAAAGTGTTTTACTTTTTTTACCTTGTGCAATCGTCAGTGCACCCTTTGATATCTTCCATTCATCGCCAATGAATGTTGTGGTGTATCCCTCATTTGCCAGTTGTCCAACTAAGATTAAGTTCTTTCTCAGGTCTGGAATATATTTGACATCCTTCAGCTTCCATACGGACCTGTTCATCTTGATCTTCATAATTCCTTTGCCGACTATGTTGCAAGGTTGATCATTGTCAAGGTATACTTTTGCTATAATCACTTGGTATATACTCCTGTAGGCAATCTATACTACAAGGGGCATGAAATGAGGCTCCAGAAGCGAAGACCCAAGACTCCTTGCTCTCCAAAGAACATATCAACATATCACCTTTTTTTGAAGCAACATTTGCTTCTGTCTTCGCCTCATATTCTTTCCTTAGACCTTTGCACTGATTTTTGTAATGCCTGGTCTTTCCACAGTTCTAGCACTCAATCTTCTTCGTGCCCTGGGAACCTCTGAAAATTCACGATCTAGACCGTCTGGTCCTAAATCTGCCACGATTGTTTGATCACCCATGTCCACTTCCTTTCCATAAATCTTTCCCTCGGCTTTCCACGTTCAAGGCTGAACTTGAAATGGAAGCATTGTTTGAATGTATCCTGATCTCTTCCGTCAAAATCATGCCGATCTCGTCATACTTCAGCTTTGATTTTCCTGCGGAGCTACTGATTGCAGTAACGATACTTTTCCAACTCTCAGGTAGCTGACTAAGAATCAACAAGACACGAATTTCACTGTCAAACGTGATTTCAACTGAGACGAGTTGATCTAAGAGCTCATTGAAATTGCTCAGATGTTTACTAAAATTTTCACCTGCAGGCATGTACATGGTAAACAACTTTTTCATTAAGTGTACCTTATTGGCGGTTGATGGCTGCTCATACATGTTGGAAAGTGCATCCATCGGTGATTTAGTGGTTGTCATGTGCTTGATGTTGAAGGCAACAGACTTTGCCAGCGTCATCCTAATAGCTCCGAGAGCCTTCCAGTCAAGCAACTCCCACTCGTCATCCTTCATGGATTCTGGCTTTCCCTTTAGTGGTAAGTGCAACTCCTTACCAAACAAATAGTCCTCGATTTGCATCTTCCAAAAACCGAAATTGATGTCGTCAAACATCTCGATCTTTGAGATCTTTTCGTTCGACATCTTGATTCACCTATCTAGAGATGGAATTAGCTCAAATAGACAAGACGGTTGGATCCAAAATAGTTGAAAACCTTGGAAATGGTTCGACTCGTTCAAAAAACGGACCTGAAATGACTCCGAAAAGCCTGGTCAAACTCCATTAAACTTAACGGAATGTCCCTTTTTTAACGAAATATGTTGACACCGCTAGCAGACATGGCAAGGTGGGGCCCAAATGATGTTGTGGCAGCTGATTTGGTAAAGTGGGTCCTAGCTACTGACATGTCATCTGATTGGGATAATTGATGTGAACTGCGGATGCTGACGGGGACACACTGACGTCGGCTGCTGCAGTAGATGCGTGAGATACACACCGCGTGTGTGGGCGCGTGAGGTCACGAGCCGGTGACCTATGAAGGCGCGTGACGACCATGCGAACTCCTGGAAGCGCATATGGGTGCGTGTGGGCTCATGGAACCTCCATTCGAGTTCCGATTTGCACTATTGGCTTCATCTTGTTGAAAGGAGCACGCTGGTGTGCTCAAAATTTGATTTTGAGATACTGGGCAGAGGCGGTTTTGCTCCGATCTGGCAGTTTTCCTCCGATTTGGCTCTGATACCAATTTTTGGGGATCTAGGAGCAACAATCACACCACAAATAAAATAAACAAACAAAATGAACAAGATTTAATGTGGTTCGGCCCAAACTAACTTATGTCCATGGAGCACGCCAACCTTCACTAAAACTAGGAGAAATTACAAGAGGAGGAGGAAGCAACTGCACTCTACTCAACTCAACTCACTCTTTCTCACACCTCTCTCTCTCTCACCTTCAACTCAATTATACACTCACATATATTTTCACGCACACACATCTCCATTTATATAGATGGATGGAGATGGATAGAAATGGAAGGTGGTAATGAGGTTCAATGAGGTGAGCTGGGATTAGCACCGACACTACAGCACAACAAAGCTGGCTCTTTACAGCTCATCAAAGCTGGCTCCGTTTCCATTTCAGCTCAACAGTTTTGTATAAGGTATTTGGGTTACATTTGTATTACTGCTGTCATTCATTCACGATAATTTCACCAGTCACCAAATGAGGATCAATGATTCTAATTCCTTAGTCTGTTCTACTAATGCTCCATTTGGGTGCTGATAAGACAAATGAGACTGGAAAAAAAAATTTTAAGCCTTTAATCCACATTTTTTTTACTTGTAAAATTTCCTTTCCTATCTCATCTTAATAGCCAAATTGAGCATTATGGCATTTAAGACACATTTTTTTTACTGCAAAGCAACAAATCCTTGTGAGCCTTGTGGGCTCTTATTAGTGCTGCACTAATAGATGGAATAATTAGTTTGGTATTGTAATTCAACAGCTTCTGAAATCAAAACTCATTTTTCATTGATTATCTAGCAATTTGTACTGCTGCGAGCCTCAGTTTCAGACTGGATAAGTGCTACCTCAGCATTTGCATAAGCATTAAATGTTTTTATGTAAATATAAACTGCTTGTTCACTTGTATCTTCTCAAGGAAGAATGGCATAAATTTTTCACAGGTTAGGTGGCAACTGTACTACTAAAAAGATTTATTTTCTTGTTTTATAATTTTGAATTATGTTATTGAATTTTTATTCATCTTATATAATTTGAGTAGAATATTATGAATTGTTGTGGGTACCTTGTTTGGGATGAAAATTGTATGTGAGATATTTGTGGACCTCTGCAGTACTTTCTGTATCAGCTGCTACGAGGACTGAAGTATGTACATTCAGCAAATGTCTTGCATCGTGATCTTAAACCTAGCAATTTGCTTTTGAATGCAAGCTGCGACCTTAAAATTGGAGACTTTGGTTTGGCAAGGACAACATCTGAAACGGATTTTATGACTGAATACGTTGTCACTCGATGGTATCGGGCACCAGAGTTGCTCCTTAATTGCTCAGAGTACACTGCTGCAATTGATGTTTGGTCTGTTGGTTGCATTCTTGGGGAAATAATGACCAGAGAGCCTCTATTCCCTGGAAAAGATTATGTTCATCAATTGAGGCTAATCACAGAGGTATGGGTATTGAGACTCTCGGGTGAATTTGTTTCTGCTGAGACATACTAGTGGTTTTCTGCAATCCATGATTTGAGCTCATTTACTTTGATAAAATATTGCTTAACCAAAATTTGAAAAATGCTTGGTAAGTGCCCACTCTTCTGCATTTTACCAAACCTCCCCACTCCCCCAACATAAACAGTCTTCTCTAATTACTATAATCCCAGCCCAGGAGCAAACATACACGCATGCTTGCACTTCATCCTTCCTAAAGGGTATCAACCTACAACTGAGGTGCAAGAGCCTTATGGGACTAAATTTACAATTACCTACAATTGGCAGAGAGCAGATACCACTGAGCCAGACCATAAGACTGGTAGTTGCAGCTGATTTTTTGAGATGATTTGTTCATAAAAATTTTGAGTTTGCTTTGTAATTATAACAAAGACAGAGGCTTTTTTGGTGTCTATGATACCAATTACTTTCCCCCCCAAGGATTGAAAGATTGATAAATACAAAACAAACAATTATGAGCCTCATGGATTATCTAGAATATCCATTCTAGAGGGTTCTCACTTCTCATGGGGCCTTCAGTGTAAACCAACAAACTACACATTTCCTGAAAATTCTATGTACCTCACGATGTGCTGTGAACTTTGCAAGCTCTTGGCTTGCAAAAATGACATAGCTTGGGTTTCTATCAATGCCTCAAGATAGAGACTTGATGCGAATTTTCCCAATTCATGGGCCACAAAGTGGAACAGCATGTGATCAGTCTCCCTAGCTGACTGTAATGTCCCAGTTGACTACCTCCACTTTAGGGGCAACATCCATCAGTCCTCCAAACCTTGCACAGCTTCCCATGATATTCTTGGCACCCCCTTCAATATAAAGCCAATAAAAACCCGCCTTGGCCAAATTTCAAGCTACTTGCAGATTGCTGGGGATCTGTTTTTGTTATATTTGGAAATTCTCCTTTCTCTTAGATGGGGAAGCTATAAATTCTTGTTTTGAAAGATGTTATCACTTCACCTCCTCTTGCTGCTTCAGGCCAAGCGCTGTATAAAGTTTCCTGAAAATACTTGCTGGGGAAGCTTCCATTTGTTATCACTTATCACAATGGAGCATCAACTGGCTGAGAAATGCTGGTGATCAGTAGGTAGCCATTCTCAAGGACATGCCCAAGAACTTTGAAGTCCAATCTGTCTTCCAGAGAATCCAACTATTAATGATATTCTTTAAATGTTTCCTGCGGGGTGTTAGAATTTAATATTATTTGATGCTAGAAGGTTAAAGTTTGAGAATTGTCCACATGTTACCTCCTATTATGTAATTGAACTATATCATTCAGAATTTGCATTGCCGGCCATCAAGGTGTTGTGCAATATTTCATGCAACACACCATGACATTTGTCTGTTACTCATCATTGAACTCACCATGACATTTGTATGTACTTGATTGATATGTATATCTCGTCATTGATGTGGATTGGATACTACCAATACAATGCTACATCAAGTGATTATTTAAATGATGATCATAACGTCTTAGAAGCACCAAGTTGTTAACAGATTTTCCTGGTGTTATCATGGAGGGTTGTGAAACAAGTTCCGTGTTTTTATTCCAGTAGAAGAACTTGTAACGCTTCACATGCATTCTTTTTTCTGTCTAAAAGCTGCTAGGTTCACCCGATGATGCCAGCTTGGGTTTTCTCCGAAGTGATAATGCCCGAAGATATGCAAGACAGTTCCCTCAATACCCAAAGCAACAATTCTCTGCTAGATTTCCTGGCAAATCTCCTGGGGCAGTTGATCTTCTAGAGAAAATGCTTGTTTTCGATCCCAGCAAACGCATTACAGGTATGAGAGTCCAAAGTTTCAAGTGTAGCATCTTTCAGTAGTGGCTTATTACTTGGGTCCAGTTTGTTCACCTTTCCATGGATTTGCTTGTCATCTGTGTGCAGTTGATGAAGCACTTTCCCATCCATATTTGTCATCTCTCCACGACATCAATGACGAGCCTGTTTGCCCGAGGCCTTTCAGTTTTGATTTTGAGCAACCATCAATCACTGAAGAAAGCATTAAGGAGCTCATCTGGAGGGAATCAGTGAAGTTCAATCCAGACCCAACTCATTAGGAGAAATGTGATCATGGCCCTTTGCATATGCTGTAGAACTATATTGGGAATTGCTTTTTCTTATGAATGTGATGCATAGTCAATCATCCATTGTAAGATTTCCTAGAAAAAGCAGTAATCTTGTGTGCTTATCATTTGAAACTTTTGTTAATTCTTGTAAAAGGAGATGAAGCCAAACTGATCAAGGATTTAGAATCCCAAATATGAGCAAGTCCATGTTATTGTACATTCCTGGGGTCAGGAACCTCTTATAAGTTGTAGCAGTTCAAGAAACTGGGCAGGTTATTTCCATTAATAGCAAGTGACCTTCAGAGTTGTGGAGCTTGGAGCACAGATATTCTGGATATTGTAATAAGTAATCAATCTGGATTTTCTTGCTCAAATAAAAATAACTTTCGTGAGTCACAAGGCCTATTCCTTTCTCCTCATTTCATTCTGTTTGTTGCTTATTAAGGTAGAGTTTGTATAGTGTCAAATCTCTTTAACATATTATGCCCTTTTTTCTCCATTTTTCTGAATTAGCTATGGAGAAATGTTGGAAATTTAGAGAATTTTCAAAATTTCTCAATAGGCATTCAAGATATCTATTGACAATAGTTGTGTCTTCCTCTCTTTGGTACCTATTTAAATAGGTATTATTTAACGGCACCTCTTTTCATAAAAGATACCTATTCATGATATAGGTGTCTTTCAAGAGATGTCGCCTTTAAAAAGAGTGTCCGTGTCTCTATATAAGGAGATAGTTACACACAAGAAAAACACACCCAACATCGTCTCCTATCTTCTTCTTCTTCTTCATTATTGATTTTATATTTTATATTACTTATATTTGGGTATCGATCTAGAGATAGTGACACATGAGAGAAACATACATGTACAACATCATCTCCTCTCTTCTTCGTCATCATTATTGATTTATATTTTATGTACTTATAATTGGGCATCTCCTCTCTTCTTCGTCTTCATTATTGATTTTATATTTTATATTACTTATATTTGGGCATTGATCTAGACCGAACCTCGATTTTATCTTGGAGATGGTGTTTGCTGATAGCACTCATACGTGAGGAGGCAATACCATCTTTAGGACAGCAGACATCCGATGACTCACAGGCTCAGATCCATTATATTATTTTAATTGTTGTTTATTTTATGTTTGAGCTTGTTGATTTTATTGCATTTAAAATAGACAGATTAACATATTTTTCCAACAATGTTCAACAGCTGAAGCAGTTAAAAATTCAAAAACAGTTTTGCTCTTTGTAGAAGATTGCAACAAGGTAAACATAACTGATCATTTCACAATTTTAAATGGTGCAACACTTCTTCATTCATACCAATAATTGGCAATGCACTGAAGGGTTTAAGTACTTACATATTTGCCGAAAACAAAAAAAGCTTAGTAGGAACTCTCCAGGAAACAAGCTCCCAATACACATTTCCTATATGGTCCTCTGTTTCAGAAATATTTTACCCTGTAAGAACACATCTGTACTTCAACATTATCAATTGGCAGGCTGTCTGTTGGAAAAGTGCATGCTGCAGGCCCCTGGTCAGGCAAGAGATTGCATGCTTTAGGGTTCACCCCACTAGAAATCCCAGCAACATCAGTGCAATTCCATGGAACTTTCTTTGCCTTCTTTGCCATTCCAATGGTTACATTTGATATGCAAATTCCGGTGAATGGATCCCCAGAAATTCCCTCCAGTCTAGCCACCATTGTCACATTCTCAGCAACCATGTCCCGGTAGTTAACCCCCTGGATCATGGGAAGTGCGTTGTGATTGTAGTTGTTGTCGGGATGAGACCCGTAATTCCCTGTCATCCAAAACGCCCATTTCATGGTTTTCATGGTCATCTGCCTAACATATATGTCCCTCACAAACCCTCCCCTTCCTGATGCAGTCTTGATCCTGACTCCTGATTCTGAATTGATGGCTACGATGTCTTCTGCCCTCACATCTTGGATCCCGCCAGACATCTCACTGCCCAGTGCGATCACTGCACTGAATGGAGAGATACACGTGAGGCGTCGGATTATAAGCTTCTGGGTTGGCATTCCGAATGCTATTCCATACTCGTCCCAACCACTCTTCACTGCAACACAATCATCTCCGGAGACAATGTAACAGTCCTCAATTCGGGTGTTCGCGCAAGAGTCTGAACCAGATGAAGAAAACCCCAAGTCAAATTATCATCAGAGAGTAATTCTTGCTGTGAGTATATGAGCTACTTAACAGTGCAAATTGATCATACAAGGAGAAATGCTTCCAATTTCATTAGGAAACAAACCTGGATTAATCCCATCTGTGTTTGGAGAGGTGACTGGTGCAAGTATCGTAATCCCTTGTACGATAATGTTGCTGCATTTCATTTTATTCTCTTAATCAGGAAAGCAATTCAAAACATAACTACAAATACACAGCACAAGCTATGAGCCAGAGGTGGAAAAACCTGCTGTAAACAGGATGAACATTCCATGATGGTGAATTCACCAATGTAAGATTGGATATTTGCACATTATCAGAGTACATAATCTCAATCAAGTAAGGCCTGGTGTATTTTAGCTTTCCTTCATGGAATTTTTGCCACCAGAGCTCACCCTGACCATCAATGGTGCCATTGTCCCCTGAAATCAAGTGGAACCCATACGCATATGGTGAACAAAAACTTGCAAAATTTCTTCCTAGTATTGAGAACATAATTGCACCCTTCTGAGTTTAATACCTATTACCGCGACATCGGTGAGGTTGGTTCCGAAGATAAGACTTACATACCTCCCACCCACTGCATCCCTTCCTCGACCATAGGATGGCAAGGGTTCAATCACCGGCCATTCGCTCTCCTCCTAACCCAAATACCCAATTTAGGAAATGCGGAAACTGATTAGCAGACATGATGAAATGTGAGAAAAATTCATAGAAGAGTTTTACATGGTCCCTGTTTTCATGTTGAGAAGTGAGTAGGAAACAAATTAGGCACTAACTGCATATTTGGTACATAAGAATAGAATAGAATCAGAGGGAATGTACTTGATTTCATAATCTCCTGCATTCAAATTTTCATTTCATTCCTTTCCTACCCCATTCCATTTTGCAAAACTAAACATAACATTGGTGCGAACTGCTAATCAAGAGTTTTTAGGACGCTGCAAAGATCTCTACGAGGGTTTTAAACACTTCTACTGTGAAACCCAGATGAAATTTCTGGAACAGAGACTAACTAATGACTGAGGCAGGAAAATTGCTCAGAAACTACAGATTGGATTGCTTGTGTTGCCTTTTTTTTTTTGGCTTTATCTTTTGTTCGAAGTGTGTGCAGTTTTGCTCATGCTGGTGTCATCATCTGTAGCTTTTGGTGAGCTCTGCTGAACGGTATGGTTTGGTGCTTTCCTCCCCTTCTTAACAAATTACGTTCATAAAACAACAACAACAACAACAATAATAATAATAATAATAATAACAGTCCAAGCACTGACCTGAGAAGCCAGAAGAACGGCATCTTTGTGAAGAAACAGAGTAAAGTGACTGGTGAGGTTGAAGCTACCCGTCAGCCATTTTCCGGGAGGAACGAAGAGCTGAGAGCCGCCCTCGGAACTGAACTGGCTCAAGTGACTAATGGCCGCCTGAAAGGCCTTCGTATTCGACGTCATTCCATCGCCGACTCCACCAAAATCCGTCAACGATGCACTGTGGGCTCTGCAACTTATTGCAGAGTACTCGAATGAATCCAAATTACGGGCTTTTCTGCATTTAACTCCCCCGGAGCTCAGCAAAACCAGAACAGCCAGAACTGAAATTGCCTCAACTACCTGTACAACATTTCAATAAAGAGAATGAATTTGTGTGATTACGGAGAAGACCCAATCACAAGAATGACAGAATGGACTCATTTTATGGATGAGAAGTTGAAATTAGGGGGAAAATTGAAACCCCCAAAGCAAAACTAAAAAAAAAAATGTTCCTGACGGCAGCAAACTTGCATCGACCCACCCAGGAAAATGATTCTAAAGCAAAAGTGTTTTCACTAGTTTAGGAGTTTTTAAAACTTGAGAAGGGAAAGAAAGAGTTCGCAGTGAGTTGTACTTGGATTGTCGTGAGACCTGCCCGGAACTCCATTGCTCAAAAGGAAAATGTGATTTGCTCTGTTGCATAGGCAGAGTATATATAGACTGTACAATCACAAGTGCTGTACAATGCCCACAGGAGTTTTTGTTTTTGTTTTGCTTTGGTTTGTTCTGTTCTGGTTTTTATGTTTTGGTTTTCAAATGTTTGGTAGTGGAGAATGTGGTTTCCAGAGAAAAATACAATTGTATCCGCAGAAAGTGCAGTAAGATTTTAACTGAAAATAGGGAAAGGTGAGCTGAATGCGTAAAACCATATCATATTGCAGACCATTGAGTGCGCACTATGAAAGGGCTTTGTAAGTTGGTGAGGGGTGTGTGGTTAGGGTACAAAGTAAGCCAAATATTATCGCGAACTATTTGTATTTGACTTATCTTATAACTCGAGTAGACTCGATTTTTCTCGAATTCGAATTACTTGAGTATTTTAATGAATTGAATTCAAGTTTAATAATTATGAAATCAATCGAATTCAAATCGAGTTTGAAACTTAACATTTTTTGAGTTGAATCAAGTTCCGAGCATTTTGCTATGTTCACTCGACTCGACTTGAGTACACTCCTAGTTGTGGTCATCTCTAGTGAACCAACTTTATAGTCACTAATGGGATTGAATTTCATGAGTTGTTTACTTGAAGGTTGTAACAAGTGGGAAGTATTAAAAATTTTATTGAGGAAATTATGAACATTTCGTAAAAATGTAAAGTCGGATCATGTAAATCATTGTATTCAATTTTATTTTTTTTTTAATTTATAACACATGTATATAGGCATGTTTCCTAATAAAACCTAACATTAAAGTTATACAATGTCATATGCACACAATAGTCATTTTGAGAGAGAGAATGGTCGAGACTTACATTCACATTTTCGCTTGTCCATCACTTACTACACTTTGTCGAAAACTAATTTAACATTGTAGGAAATTGATTGGGACATGAAAAAATTCTCTTTTTATTTTCTTTCATACAAACTACAACTCATTATCTTGAGTTGCATGACGGCTCGACCAAGTCTAACTATGTAAATCAATTAAACCTTTACTCTCTTCATTAATGTGCTTAACCCCTTAATTTTAATTTTTATTGTACCAAACAGGGATTAATCTGTCTTAACCTAGATAATAGATTAAAGTACATCCAAAATTATGCAAAACTCTAAATTATGCGTCCAAAGAAAATGAGAGAGGTCCCGTGAGTGATTGACAGGGACCTTCATCACGAGACTTGTCTGCCCCCCATGAGAAACCTAGCAAAACGCATTCACGAGAATTTTTGTGCTATAGGTCTTGTTTGTTTGTTTCTTTATGTGGTGGCCCTAGTGCCTTGTTTGGACTCAACTCTCTCTCTCTCTCTCTCTCTCTCTCTCTCTCTCTCTCTCAGGTGCACTACACCTCACACCCCACATGACTACATGAGCTCCACTTCTGATTTTGCCCTCCATGCCATAAAGTTTATTATATATATAATAGATCTTCTAAGTAATTGGTGTTTGATGCCATATCCCAACCAAGTTTTGTATTGGAATAGCTCTCTTCTGTGGTAGGTAAGGTCTATTGTGAGATCATCTTGTTCTTTAATGGAGAGGATTATGTTATCGTTGGTTTGTGGATAGACGTATTCTCATTTTTTAGAAGATGAATTATTAGTTTCTTCTTTCATTTCATATTTTTTTCTATGTCAAATATTATTAAAAATAATTTTTTAATATAATTAAAATTTTTAAAAATAATGGATTAATGATGTGTAGAATCATATTTTTATTCTTTGATTTGATATGTTTTTTTTTTTTTTTTATAATTTTCGCTGACAATAAAATATGAAAAAATATATTCCTTCCTCTCTTTTTTTCTTTCCTTTTCTTAATATTTTTCAATGTTCAAATGAAACTATGAGTACCATTTGAAACTTAGAAAAATATTTAGACTCTTTTCAAAATTACATCATTTTAGATATACTCATTTAATCGGTCTATCACATGTGGCTATTTATAAATAAGTAAAAAAAAGGTTATTTAAAGGATCTAGATTTAGAGAACTCTACATGATAGATTTTTTGTGAAACTTAAAGGCTATTTCATTTTAACAATGAACTTTTTATTTTGAACACTTGTATTATCATAATGTTTCATTTCACTAGAGTGGATTTTTGCTGTGGTTGTACACTTTAAGATACTCATTTTACAACATTTTACTAAGATGCTAGACTTGTAGAGACCCGAAAAATTATAGTAATTAAATAATTAAAGGAAGGAGAAAAAGGGAATTTCAAAAAAGAGTATTCAGCAGGGTCTCATCGACGAGCACAAAACATTCATCGACGAACAGGCTTCTTGGGCTTGTCGACATGTACGCATGTCTCGTCGACTAGACATTACCGAGAGGGCTAATTTAAGGGCCTAAAATTCGTCGACGAGGGTAAGTGTTCGTCAACAAACTCCCTTCATAGATTCGTCAACGAGTTCACATGTCTCGTCAACGAATCCGCACTTTATAAATATTGCAAATTCAGGTTTTAGCGAGAAAATTTTCATGCAAGGTTCTCTCTCTCTCTCTCTCTAGGTTTCGTCTCCCTCTCCTTCTCTCTAGATTTCCAGCTTTGTTCTTCGCGGGTTCGACTATTGGAAGTCGTCATGTTACTCCTAGGAAGATTCTCTTCAAGTCTGCCGGAATAGATCGTTGGTTAGGCCAACTTGGACACCATCCCAAAATCTGGGTAAGCTGGGTATTTTAAGTTTTATAAGGTATTTGATATTTCTGAACTGAAGAAAGTGTAATAGATGAAATAATACTAAAGTTTTGTTGGGGAAAATATAAATTTTAGGGTGTTGAGTTAGGAATACTACAGGCATAGTTTTGGGTTAGATTGTGGGCTTCTCAGTAAGTTAGGTAAGGGGATAAATTAAATCATCATTTTCATGAAATTACTTATTATTATACAACATTTATTTTCATAAATTATGTATGAAATAATATAGTGTTTGGGAATACTGTTGTTGAACAGGGAAATGGATTTTATATATATATATTAATAGAAAACATGATTTTAGTTTAGATTTTATGTTAGAATAACTTTCACGTTTGTGTGGCATGAGTATGACTTTCTATGAAATTTATGTCATATCGAAATATTATGATTTCTCATAATAAGCATGTTATAACAGTTTTCAGAAAAACTATAAAAACAACACAGGAACTATGGTTTTGAAGTATTAAGTTAAATAGTACAAAAATATCAAGATTCAATATATTATGTTTTATACCGACATAGATGCCGTGATTTATACGATATGATATGCCGACGCAGATGCCGTGATCTATACGATATGATATGCTGGCGCTAATGTTGTGATCTATATGATATGATATGTCGGTGCAGATGTCGTAATCTATACGATATGATATGTCGGTGCAGATGTTGTGATCTATACGATATGATATGCCAGCGCAGATACTGTGATTTACATGTTATGATATACCGGCGTAGATGCCGTGATTTATGTTGGTGTAGATGTCATAAATATGTATGTTATGTCAATAATTCATAAAAATATGATCATGTCAGATATTTCTATGAAATATGAAACAATTATGTATCAGTATCATTGTAGTGACTCGAAGAATTATGGTATTTAAATAATAAAGAGGAAGAAGAAAAAGGAAATTAAAAGGGAGCACAGCAGGTCCTCGTTGATGAACGCGAAGACATATTGGGCTCGTCAACGAGGGTGTGCTTCGTTGACGAGAAGATACCGAGAGGGTGTTTTGGGCATCTCTGAATTTCATTGATAAGGGAAGAGTTCGTCGACGAATTGTCTTCTTGACCTCATCGACGAGATGGTGTGGCTCGTCAACGAAGGCTAGTGTATAAATAAACCTAAACGTGATTTTTCAGTCCATTTTCAAGCAAGAACCCTTCTCTTTCTCTTCCTTCGGTTCCCCTTACTTTTTTCTAGGATTTCGGGCCGATCTTTTGTCGGTTCGACGATCCGAGGCCACCACGACACTCCTAAGGAAGTTCTCTACATATCTACCGGAGTGGATCATTGGTGGGGCTAGTTCAGAATCCATTCCAAATCCAGGGTAAGGATTTCTACTCAATATTTGACTTCTTGACAGTTGTAGGAAGTGTAGTACGCATAGAAATACTGAAATTTAGTTCTAGGAAATATCATTTTCAGGGTGTTGAACGGGGAACCCTACAGGTGAAGGATTGTTTTTCTTAGGGGATTTTCAGGAATCAGATAAGGGGATAAACTAAGCTAGATGTTTATGAAAATATAAGTATAATTTTATAGCATTTGATTTTAGAAAAATGTAAGTATATAAATATGTATTATGTTGGAAAATACTGCTGAAACTGATGAGATATTCTGATTATTTGTAAAACCCATTTTGTGTGGCATGAGTAGAATTTATGATAAATTACTGTTTTCTGGGAACATAATAGTACTATGGTTATCATTTGCCGGCGTATGGGCCAAGCTATGGTTATGATTTGCTGGCGTACGGGTTGAGTTATGGTTATGATTTGCCGGCATACGGGCCAAGCAATGGATATGATTTGCTGGTGTACGAGCAGAGCTATGGATATAATTTGCCAGCGTACGGGCCAAGCTATGGTAAAATATGAAATGCCGGTATACGGGCCAATGATTTTCATGATATATAAATATACAAAATGATGCGATGATGTTGATTTGGCAGTTAATAATATGAAATATCCATGTATCACAGTTTGATTATATGTTATATGTTATCAAAACCTAGTTGCCTTGGTTTAGGCTAGCACTTGCACGGAACTGCTACTATGTGTTCATGATCATCATGATATTGTGTTAACGCTGCTGTACGGAGTAGCATGAGAACGAATAGTCGATGTGGTTTTAAGAAGTGTGAACGCCCCTGGTGTACAAACCAGGTCTGGCAGACTCATTGGACTTACAGACTGTACTTTTGACTTAGCAGTGGTCGGCCAACCATTCTCAGGTCCCGCCTTCGGGCCACACAACCCAGTCATGTGGGGATAATACATGACAACAACCAACTAACCTACCAATGTTGTTTTCTTATTATTATTATTATTATTATTATTATTGTATGAGATGGATTATGCTTTAAAAAATCATGTATGTTCTTCTATGCTATGATTAAATATGTTTTTCCCAGAAATGATATATACAGTTTTACTAGTTATGTTTATGTATATGATTATATGTATATCACAGAAAAGCTCATGTTGCCACACACTAGTATTAGTTTATTTCCCTTACTGAGAGGTGTCTCACCCCAAATTATATGAACTTTTCAGGAGCCCCTGATAAGAGAGTGGATAAAGCTCCACTGAGGTAGTTTTGCTTATCTGCCCTTTCTGAAGGGTATGTATTTTGGTAGGGTTGGGTGATCTTATGGGAAACAACCCTAGGACTGGTTTTTGACTGTTTTGAGATGTATATAATGAATATAGTAACTCTGGTATTGTGTTAGATAATACGTGGAGATGTATATGATTTTATGTTTCCTGCTGCTTAGGCTTCCGTATTATATCTCTAAAGTATCTCTGGTACCCACGGGTTCAGGTTGATCATGATCTGCTGGATGTGTTATACTGGTTTTATTATATTATGAAAAAAATATATATGGAAATTAAGCAGGTCGTTACAGTGAAATGTATTATATGTTACTAGAACCCGGATAACTTAGTTTAGTTTCACGAAGCACGGTACCGTAGCTATATGTTCAAGTTCACGTTCATGTTAGTGCTACCACACATCTCAAATAGAGTGTTGGAGATGGCAGTCGATGTGGTTTCATGGTAGTGCAGGTGTCCCTCTGATAGTCTGAACCAGGAGGGGCAAGCTCATCGTACTTACAAACTTATATTGACTCAGCATGGTCGGCCAGCCATTGTTAAGTCCCACCTTCAAGCCGCACAACCCTATCATGTGGGGGGGAGGGTGAGACATGACATCAGCTAACTATCCATCCTGGGTATTATTTCAAGTATTGTACCGTTATATAAGATGATTTACATGATTCAGAAATACAGTATAATATGTTATGTTATGAATAATTATGTTTATTCAGAAATCATACAGACAGTTTTTACTAGGTACTGTTTATATTTATCACAAGATTACTCATGTTGTCACACATTGATGTTAGTTTATCTCCCTTACTGAGAGGTGTCTCACCCCAGCATTACAAACATTTCAAGAAATCCAGGTAAGAGGGCGGATAAAGCCCCACAATAGTAAAAGTTGACTGAGCTACCCTGTCAGAAGGGTAAGTAGTTGAGCTAGGGTCAGATGGGTTTTTGGATTGAGACCCCAGGATATCTTTTTTGGATCCTTTTTGTGGATGATTGTATATATTTGATAGATTCAATAGAACTTTGGTATGGTTTCTGGTGTTGTATGGTATATATGTAATTTTATGTTTTTCGCTGCTTAGGTATCAGAGTTGTATGGTAGGTATATCCCTGGTACCCATGGGTCTAGGTTAATCACAACTATGACAGTTTAACAGGATATTAGGATTATTATGTATGTTGAAAAAAAAATATATGGTAAAATAGGCAGGTCGTTACATTACTCACCTTACCAATTCTAATTAGGCGAACATATCTGATCATTTTACCAAGGTGCTAGAGCTTGCGTTGAGTTGGAATGCTTCTCGAAATCCCACCTCTTTTCTTATGTTGGGTGGACCTAGTTTGTCTCCACTTTCTCTTTCCTCTTCAATTTAGTTCTACTCCTCTAAAAATTCATCGATTCATCTAAATTTATGTATTATTTTTTGCTTGCACTATTAGTTCTCTCATGCCCAAGGAGGCTAGAAATTCACCAAGCCTTAGCCTCGTGGTTGAGGCAACTAGTGCCCACCTCATGCTTTAGATCTTTCACTTAAAGGGTGACATTGGTGAACCAACTTAGTCTTTGTGCACTTCCTTTTTCCCTTTGTACCAGGCTTATCATTAAGTGTGTTGAAGTCTTCTCTTTCTCCCAACTACTATGTTGTGTATAAACTCATATTTGCACAACGGAATCTAAATGCGGCAACTAATGAAGGAAAAATATAGAACACACACGCAGTATATCTAAAAGAAAGAACAAAAATTCAAAGATTTACGTGGTTCGGCAATGCCTACATCCACGGGAGCAATCAGTAAAGGTTTTCACTATGTAAATATTAAAGGAGACAATACAATACAATTCATAATGATCTTCTTTTCTAAATACACTCAGAAAAATGTATAAATAAAGTTTTCTTCGAAGGTTTCCCCCCAAAACCCAACCAACTTAATGTTCATATTCAAATTTTGAACTCATCCATGCTGCCCAGAAAAAAACTGTCAACGATTTTAGAAAATCCGTTGACAGCTTCAAATAAAAATTAAATACTGCCTCTGCTGCATTGTTGCATTATAATTTCCATTCATGTTTTCCCTTTGAATGTAAGTCATAATTCACAACAAACTCCACCTTGGTGAACATATGCCCTGCAAGAACCCAAACCGTGATATAGGGAATTAATTAATTAATTAAGAGAAGGGTTATAAATAGATATTTTCATTACTTATCAGTTAAGAAAACTCAAATTCTCTCTATATCTCTCTAGAAGCTCAACCTACTCTCTTTCTTTCTAGATTTCTTCGCCGTTTGTAGCGGGAATCATAGATCCGATATTACCACGAGGATTAGGGAAGGATTCTAAATTTTACGGATTGGATTTTCGTTTCGGGCATTCTCAGGTTTTGGCCCAAAATAAAGGTAAGGCTTGGTTTTTAGTTCTGATTCAGTAGTCTTGTAGGTAACAGAGTTGTGAGCGAGTTTTGTACTGTGGGTTGTAGGTTTTGGAACTCGATTCGCGATTTAGGGGTCTTGGAGTTTGGGATTTATCATTCGGGAAAAGGTAAGGGGATTCAGTTTATGTTGGTTATTTTTTAAATCGGACTTAGTAGAACTATGGTTCACGGTCCTGCGTGCGTTTTGGTTACTCATTTGGGGAAATCTAACGGGTAAAATTGTGGGTTTTCCATGTAACAGTTTTTGGGAAAAAAGGGGTACTGGGTTGCATTCCCTGGTTTTGTTGGAAAACCTTTGGTATACTATGTTATGTATTGTGTTGAGGATGGTCGTGCCTTGACTTTATTAAACTGTGTACGTTTGGAAAATCATGATTTATAAATTACCAAATGGGTGTGGGTTGTTTGGTTATATGAGTATGCATAGTTGTGTTTTTGATGAAATGCAATAGGAACTAGCTTCCAAGTTGTTCCAGATACTGAAAGAGTGTCCGGCTCTATAGCTGAGGGGATATGTTTATCGCCTGTCATGTTTGGCAAGAGTGTCCGACTCTATATCCAAGGGCGTGAACCATACCGGTTGATCATTGAAAGGTGTGGATCCACTAGTTTGTACCGATACGATGTCATGGGAGCCTGGGGTTCGCCATGTGTCAAGGACGCCGTGTATCATGGGTCAGCTATAGGCCGACGCCGGGTATCACGGGCCGGCTTCAGGCCGAAGGGTGTGACAACACCGGGTTACTTGATCATGTGTGTGTGTGTGTGTGTGCACTGTTTCGAAACTATTTTGTGAAAGTACTGGAATTGCATTTAACTGTATATGTTTTTCAATCATGATAACACTCAAATGCCACACACCGATATAACCTGTATTTGTCTTACTGAGAGGTGTCTCACCCCTACTGTACGTACATATTTTTCAAGTCCTTCGGGTAACCAGAGCTAGCTACCTGGTGTAGGAGCGTAGTGTTGGTGTATTGCGGGGAGTACCTGGGTAAGTCCTAAGCTTATGCTGGGTGGTCTTTTGGGGGTTTGACTGCCACCTAGATTTGTGTTGTATTTTGTGGAGTTAGACTCCTTTGTATAGAATCTGGTATGGTACTATACATGTATAGAAAGACTTATCTTCCGCTATGTTTCCGTGGTATATGTGAATGTGTATAGGGTGCCTGGGAACCCCACGGGATCGGACCCTCATTCATGGTACTGTGTCATTGGTGATTTGTATGATACACGGACATGTTAGGTTACTTATTCACCCTCGAGTCCCATTACTGGGTTCGGGGTGTGACATGCCCCTTAGGAGAAATCGAAAAACATAAACCTGCTACTCCACCTTGAACTTGGAACATTAGGTCGGGTCTGTCTCCTTTCTAGCACTTGGAGATATGAAGCAAGTCTGAGCAATGCTTGAAATTTTCAATAGTAACTAGTTTTGTCAAAATGTTCGCTACATTTTCAGATGTGTAAACCTTCTCCAATACAAGTTCACCTGAAGTAATCAATTCCCAGACCCTATGGAACCTTAAATCAATATTCTTGGTTCTAGTATGGAACACTTGATTCTTCGCCAAGTAGATAGCGCTCTGACACTCACAACATAGCACAATGCCACTTTGTTGTATACCTAACTCTTTAACCAAACTGGTAAGCCATAAAACTTCCTTTACAGCTTTGGCAACTACCATGTATTCAAATGTAGTTGTAGACAATGCTACCAAGGATTGTACAATGGACCTCCAATATATAGGTCCTCCCAAAAGGGTAAAGACATAACCCGTTGTAGACATTCTATCATCCATATCCCCTGCATAATCAGTATCAACAAATCCCACAACTGATGGACTATCTTTTTTGTAGAGACCCGGTGAATTATATTAATTAAATAATAGGAGGAGGAGAGGAAAAGAAATTGAAATAGGAAATTCGGCAGGGTCTCGTCGACGAACGAGCTTCTTGGGCTCATCGATGGGAACACGTGTCTTGTCGACGAGAAGATACTGAGAAGGCTGTTTCCGAGCCTGAAATTCGTCGACAAAGGGTAAGTGTTCGTTGACAAAATTCCTTCATGGCCTCGTCGATGAAGTGACATGTCTCATTGACGAAGACACGTGGCTAAGCATTATATATTAGGCCAAGATCACCCTTTCTGTGAAAGAAATTTCTTCTCTCAGCTCTCTCTCTCTCTCTCTCTCTCTCTTTCTCTCCTATATGGTTTCCTCACCTTCTCTCTAGAAATCCGAGCCGATTTTCTACTGGTTTGACGATTTGAAGCTGCCACACTACTCTTGGAAATTTTCTCTTCATTTCTACTGGAGTAGATCGTTGGTAGGGCTAACTTGGACACCATCCTAGATTCAGGGTAAGTTGGTTATCTTAGGCTTTTTGATGAATATTTGGTATTTCTGGAGTTGTAGAAAAGTAGTATTTGGAGAAATACTGAAGTTCTGTTAGGGGAAATATTATTTTCAGGGTGTTGACTTGGGAGCCCTGCGAGTACAGGACTAGTTATTTTAGGGCTTTCCAGTAGTTAGGTAAGGGAATAAATTAAAACAGTATTTTCCATACAAATTATTCGGTATTTGTGAGTAAGTAATTTTAGTAAATATGTGTATAATATGATTATGTTGGGAAATACTATTGTTGAATAACAAATACAATTTTAGAATACTTAATAAAAAATGTGATCAGTTTAGATATTCAGTTTTGGTATTATTTAAACTGTGTGGCATGAATATCATTTTTACAGATAATATGTTATGTCAAATTTTCAGTAGATATATATTTACATCAATTTTCAAAAAAACCATAAATATTACAAGAAAGTATGGTTTCAGTATTTCATGATAAACAGTATAGATAATCAATGCAGTATGTTATTATATGTACGACACAAGACCATGATTGATAGCCGGCGCAAGGCCGTATTTTTGCATGTTATTCGGCGCAAGGCCGTGTTTACTATGGTATGTTAGAATTCAGAGAAATGCTATCAATCTAGTTTCATGTTAAACTAGTATATGTATATGTACTATATGTTATTAGAACCCGGATGGTAGTTTAGATTAGTATTCAGGGTTCGGTACCGTAACTATTCAGTTCAGTTCAGACTTGTGCTACTACCCTTGCCAGTAAAGGGGATGGGAGATGGATAGTCGATGTGGCTTCAGTGTAGTATTGTAGACGTCCCCCTGGCAGTCCGGACCAGGGTGGGGCGGGCTTATCGTACTTACAGACATATTTTACTTGGCAGTGGTCAGCCAGCCATTGTCAGGTCCTGCCTTCGGGCTGCACAACCCGTCATAGGGGGTAATACATGATATCAGTTAGCTATCCATCCTAGGTATTTTCAGTATTATCAGTTATAACAGACAATTTTATAATAACAGAAAGTTAGTATGATGTAATATGCCTATGATTATATATTCATTACTCAGTTATTATATTATAGATTTTTACCAGGCATGTATCACATACTATTTATTTATTATAATATGAACATATTTATGTTGGTACACAACTGTATTTAGTTTATTTCCCTTTCTGAGAGATGTCTAACTCAAACTTAAAAATATTTTAGGAAACCCAGACAGACAAGCAAACCGAGCTCCACGCTGTTTGGGGCAATTTATACTACCCTGCTGGAAGGGTGAATTTTGAACTAGAGTCAGTTGATTTTGATGTATGATCCTAGTTTTATCTTTTGGTGTCTTTGGGGATTGTATATATACTTTTACGGAAATTTTTTGGATTGTGAATAGCTCTGGTACTGTTATTATAGACGAAATTTTATTTTAACCACTGCTTAGGTGTCCGCTGTGTATGATAGGTATGTCCCCGTTACCCACGGGTTCGGGTCGACTTCGTTTATATCATTAGTTATTGGTATTAGAGTATTTAATGTGATTATTTATGTAGTAAATTAAGCAGGTCATTACAGTTTGGTATCAGAGCATTTAATGTGAGTATTTATGTAGTAAATTAAGTAAATCCTTACATTGTTGCTTTCCGAACATAATGTCATAACTTGAAGTACCTCATAAGTATCTGAAAATCCATTTGACGGCTTCCCAGTGTTGCCTACCCGGATTAGAGAGAAACTTACTCACCACACTCACTACATGTGGCAAGTCTGGTCTTGTACATACCATGACATACATTAAACTCTCCACGACGCTATCATAGGGGATCAACTTAAAAAAAAAATGACCCTATATAAACATAGAAACCCTAAGGCCCAATTATGCCTAACCAAGACTAACCCACCTAAACCTATTTACTCCATCCTAAACTTGACTCAGCTTAAAACCTTGAAACTAAGACCAAACCCAACTTGCCCTGGCTCTAGCCCAACCAAGCTTGGCCCAAACAAATCCAAAACCTATCCTGGCCCAATTAGACTAGCCCTAACTTAAATCTACCATGACCAAGCCCAAACCTAACTGACCTAACCTAGCTAACCTAACATAACCCCGACCTTCACTAGACCCTAATCCTAACCCAATCCTAAGCCTGAACCTAACTTGGGTTAGAACCCAGGTCAATCAGCCCTCAATCCCCGATTGGATCCTTGGAAAATCCAAGAAAAAAACCAAGAAAATTCTATAATAAAAAAAACCTAGAGAAAACATAAAAAAAACAAGAAAATAAAAGAGATTGGGAAAGGAAATTATTGTTGAGGGGATTGTTTGGATCTGCTTGGGGATCTAGTGGCTCGGGGGCTCCAAGGATCTAGCAGAGAGATTTTTCTCTTTGCCCTTCACAGGGTTCGCTGGACCTACAAAATGGAAAGAGGGGGGGGGGGGTTAAAAAACTAGATTTGAGAGATGAAAGGGAGCAAGGGAAAGAAATGAGAGAGGAGAGGGATGAGAGAAACATAATGAGTTACTTTAAAGGATCGTTCTGCTGGATGACTAAGAAGAAAGTAGGGAGAATAGAGAGATGAGAGAGAAATCTGAGGGAGTGGAGAGACGAGAGAGCTAAGATAGAAATCAAATGAAGGAGATGAGAGAAATGAGAAAGGAGAGAGCTGAAATAGATCAAAGGAAGCAGAGAGAAAGAGAGATTAGAGGGAGCAGAGAGAAGAGAGAGGTAAAAGAAAGCTGTGTGAGAGAGAGAGAGAGAGAGAGAGAGAGAGAGAGAGAGAGAGAGGAATAGAGAGTAAAGAGAGAGAGGGGGAGATAAGAATTGAAAACAAAAGGAAAAAACAAAAAAAAATAAAGGAAAAGAAAAAAAAGTTTAATTTTTTTTTTTAACAAAATTTGATCATAGTGGGTCATGTGTCACCATCAGAGGGTGACATATGGCACAATTTGGACCATATTTGTTGGGTAATGTCACCTAGCGCGTGGCCTAATCTTGGTCGTCCATACTGTATTTTATGCGGACGGACAAATTGCTACCACGTTAGTGATCCGTGTTTTTGGATTGGTTTAGTGGCATAATGCCACGTGGTGGTTGATGTCATCATGACGTCACGCTACCACTTGTTAACTTTAAAAAAAAAAAAGGATTGAAGTAGGACAAGTATCACCATTCGAATGGGGACACATAGCACAACCATGACCGCGTCTGTTGGGTGGCATCATCTAGAGATGTGGTGGGATCTAGGTCGTCCATTGTTTGTTACTTTCGATGGCCAGATCGTTGCCACATCAGTGATCCTAGCCTTGTCCTTAGGGCAAATCATATCCTACCATATGGCAGGTGACATCATGGTGATGTCATCCTACCACGTGTCCATCCCTTTGGAATTCTAAAAAAAAAAAGAAAAAAGAAAAAAAGATTGATCAAACCACTCCCTAGCCACCACGCGTCACCCTTAGATGGGTGACACATGGCAGATCAGGGCATTTTCCCACTTCCCCTCTCTTGAACCGAGTCAACTCTGCTGGACTCTATTGACCTAGTCAAACCAGTGAACATGGCTCAGTCTGCTTGAACTGCTCCCCCTTTTTCTTTAATTAAAATAATTTTTATTTTTATTTTTAAATCATTAAAAATCTCAAAAAAATTGAGAAAAATTGAAGAAAAATCACAAAAAATCAAGAAAATCTTTTAAAAAAAAATCTCAAATCAACATATCAAAATAATGGAAAAATAAAAATACCAAAAATAAATAAAATTATAAAAAATTCCATAAAAATCCTAAAGAATTGTAGAAAGTCTTGAATTTTCTTTGAAAATTTGGCAAAATTTTGGAGATCATTTTTTGCTTAAATTTGATGCATTTGAATGGTCATTTTACATGTTTAATATTTGTGTGCATCATGTTTTGCGTGTATGTGCATGTGTGCGGCCCTATGATAAGACAAAAGGTAAAGAGGTGTTTCAAACCTTACCTATATTAATTATGAGAGGAGTTTATCAAGTAAAGCCTCCTCCTTTGGAGATCTGGTTGGAAATTCCTAAATTGCACCTATTTGTTCAATTCCTTTTTAAATTTCAATATTAATTCGATTGTTTAGGAGCTAATTTTAGGATCATTTGATTCAATTTAATATAATTCATGGTTAATTAGACACCATTCGTAAAACTAGTGTATAGGGGGTGCTAATACCTTCCCCTCGCATAATTGTATTCTCGATCCTAGTTCTAATAAGATTAGATCGAGACCACTGGTTTTTTGGTCTTAGGATTAGTCTAGAAACCAATTAAGAAGTAATAATTGGATGAACTAACCGCACCTAAGTAAATAACAGGTTTTGCAAACCATCGATACTATTGTCACCCCTTACCATTTAGGACCCTTTTCCGAGACGTCGCGACAATAGAAAACTTGTTACAAACTCCCGATAAGGCTACAAATAAGCGGATCCAATCCAAACTTTACCATGCTCAAACTTGTTTAATAAGCTTTTAACCACATTCAAGCTCAAGCCAAGCTCAAATAAAGCTTTAATATTTGCTCAAACTTGTTTATTATGCAAATGAATGAACTCAAGACACCCTACCAAGCAAAATTATGGAGAAGTTCAAAAGGCCCTAGGCTTTGTCAAGAAAAAAAAGTAAAAATGGGGTCTTACTAATAGTGCTTTAGTTTTTTGCACCCACCAACCTAGCCTACTGGGCTTGGGTGTTGGCCCAAATACTAAATTTAGATTATGGAGTTTGAGTTAAATAAGCTCACTTCCAAATAGTCCCTACTTATGCATCTACTACAATATATCTTGTATAATTAATTCTTATTAAACTATTCCATTAAATTGAACCTAATCCAGCCATATTAAACGAGCCTAAACTGAGCCTAGAGTCGACATTTTCATGATTTGAAACAAGTTGATCTCATTCACATTTAGGTTCAATTCGTTTAATAAATAAGTCACAAAATTAGGCTTTAAAATCGCTCATTAATATAATGAATTAGTTTGAATGAGCTTGCACTAAGTTGAGCTCTTGAACAGCTTGGAGAAAAAAAAAAAAAAAGGAAATGAAAATAAAAATGGAACTCAATTTGCATCATATTTTCTCTTTATACCAAATATTAGTAAAAATATAAAATTATTCTAATATGATTAAAATTTAAGAAAAATCAAATATAATGATGAGTAGAATTAAAATTTTGTTTATTGACTTAATTTTTTTTATTTCTTACTTTTCTTGATAATTAAACATGAGAAAATATATTTCTTTAAATTTTTCTTTTCTCCTTTCTCTAATGTTTTTCAAGTTCCAAATGGCACCTCAAGATGGATTGTTTTCCTATCCCATCAGTCTTTTTTCATAGAGGGCCCAATATTCTTTCCAATAACTCAACTCATTTTCCTCCATTCATTATTTAAAAACGTTTCTTTTCTCCATCTCATGTTTAAAAAAAAAAAAAATTTAAAAAAAATCTACTTGGACCAAGAAGGAAAAGGTTGTGACCCAATTTAGTCATGGCTTTGATTTCCATCTCTCTCTCTCTCTCTCTCTCTCTCTCTCTCTCTCTCTCTCTCTCTCTCTCTCTCTCTCTCTCTCTCTCTTTGCACATGAATTATTGAATTTTATTTTACTATGTCCATTTTTTAATATAGGGAAATTTGGAAATGCTGTTTGGTAGAAGATTGGCTGTTTACTAGGAGATTTGGGTCTGTTAGTGGCTTGGGTTGGTATCTGGGCTTGGACTTAT
Organism: Malania oleifera; assembly: GCF_029873635.1. NCBI lineage: Eukaryota > Viridiplantae > Streptophyta > Magnoliopsida > Santalales > Ximeniaceae > Malania > Malania oleifera. The sequence goes on from NC_080422.1 coordinate 11,095,828, forward strand.
GGATGGGCTACAACTTGGGTTATGGCCTTTTTTCCTCTTGCTCAACCTTGGAGTTGATTACAGGGCCCATTTCAACATAATTTATATAACAGGCCCAAAAAGAAACATCCAATAGAAGATTTTCAAATTTTACTAAAAAAAAAAAAAAGGTTTTCCTAACTTAGAAAGACAATAATGAATAGGATTGGAATTGAATGACATTAAACTTATCATTTAATTTTTCCTCATATTTTTAGGAGCGTCGAATTGTAACTTTAAACTTAAATTGTAGACCTAAAATTCATATCCCCAAACACAACTTTCATGATTTATCAATTGTTGATGACGAATAAATGGTTGTACTAAATATAATGCACATTTGAAATATTTCTCGCCTTATTATATTCAAATATTAAAAAATAAAATTAATGCATTGCATAATATTATATTTATAGAAAATAGTTATTCCGTTATACATTGTATGTAGCATTCTAAATTTTAATTTTGTGGGACTACTTAGTTTTTTTTTTCTTTTTTTGGAGAGATTCATTAAGAGTCGACAAAATGAGAAGCATATTTCTCATTTCGTGCATCTTTAACAGAATTCGAAGTTAAAACTTCCAATATTAAAAACCCTAAACATTAATTATTGGAATATCCTTTATAATCTACATTAGGCAAGTTCATTGCTTAAAGATAATTCTTAATATCAAATTTGAAAATCTCATCAAGCGCCAAACCTTCTGGAGTAAAAACATGCTCTAATATTTATTAATTAGGCAATGAAAATGTCGCCGAAAGCCTTTAGCAAGGAGCCCTAGTGTTTGATAGCAAAAAATAAAAATATAAAATTTGTCATATATCATTTCATTTAACAAGCGAGGAGTCAAGAAAAATGCTACTAAACTTTATTACATGTAATTTTCCTTATCAAATATTTTTTTTCCTAAGGAAGGAAAATGAAAAAAAATCTTAGAAAACATAAAAAAAAAAATTGAATGCAAAATAAAAAGTTTAATCTACTTAATTTTTTTCCTAAAGAGGTAATTAACTTTGTCACAAGCCTTTTATTTGAAAAAAATATTATTTTTTTATTTTTTGAGCATAACATTTTCATCTAATATGTTCACATTACTTATTTTTACAAGTGAATAAATAATATGATTAAAAATAGTTTATTTATAATAATTATCTTGAAAATTAATTACTCTCCATACACGAAAAAAGATTGTTTATTAAAAAAATATTTACAAATATTACTAACCAGAAATTCTAATCCAAAAAATACCACAATTATACCTTTTTATTATTAAATGAAAAGCCTAACAATGTGCCAAGAGGGTGAAACCCCCATTTTATTTTTTCGAAAAATAAGCATAAAATATTAATTAATTTACGAATATAATTTAAAAAAAATAAATTATGCCTTTTGGTTATTAGTAATTTTGAGTGTATATATTTTATCGTAGAAATAAATAGTTATAAAATAAAATGTAATAAAATAGGGGAGAGAAATGCGGGACAAGGACCCAATCTCACCGGCACACGTCAAGGGAAGGGACACGTCAGGTGTTGGCCAACCACGTGACTGCATTGCACGTGCTACAGTGCACGGTGCTTAGACATGGCACGTGCGGGAAGCATCAAAGAAGAAGAAGAAAGCGGGTGAGACTGAGACTCCGCTGATTGAAGCCACGTGGACTTGACCCCGCCCGCTGATGGCAGCCATGTGGACTTGACCCCGGCTGGGTTAGACTTCCTTGCGTGACACCCAAACCACCCCTAGATTAGAGCTCACATGATCGCTGACACCACGCCCCACTTTGTCACGTGCTCCGCAGGCCCCACCCCACCTATTGAGTGTTAAGCCAGGAAAGGCAGGCAGCCCACACATACACACACTGCCATTTTTCCCCCCAAAAAAAAATATTTAATTAATTAAGAAAAATTAAGAAAAGTTTTATCTTATGGTAGGTAAATTATTATAGATGGCAATGCTAGGTATTCCGGGCTCACATCTCATATTATTTGGCATAATTTCATTGGTGGATAGAGTTGACAAGAGGACCACTGTGGTCCGGATCTAATTTTTTCTTATTCTGAAAATAAATATTTTTTGAGTACTACTGACCGACAGTAAATATGGGATCCACTTTATATTTGTGTCTTTCCGAAATGCTCTCAAAAATATATTTTTTAAAAAATCTAGTATTTTCAAATTCTGAAATTATTGCTAATGGACCTTATCCATTTTGTGTCAAATTAAATTGTACAATTTGACAATTAGCAAATATAAGGTTAGTTAAAACATTAAGTTTGTCTTCTGTATTATGTTGCTTATTTTGTAACATGGGCTCAAAGACCTAAGATAATTTTTTAATTTTTAAAATTTTTTTAAAGTGATAATGTGTGCTTTGTTGAAAGAATTTATTTAAGCAAAAAAAAAAAAAAAATTTGTGCAAATCAAATAAATCATATTTCTACTAAGAATCCATTAATATAGTGTTTGAGTATAAATTTTAAAACTTGAATTTATACAAAATTTAATATAAATTTATATTTCATTATATCTCAATCTGTACAAATTCAAATAAAAAATTTAACATTCGAATTTCCAACTATTTCATTTGTGGATGAAAATTATTTATATATTTCATATCACTTTTTTTATTTTAGAGTTAATAAAAGAGGTCCATATATGGTGAAAATATAATTACGGTTAATATTAATACTTCTCTTTCTTTGCTCAAGACAAGTCATATGCCTCTGGAAAGGAATTCATAGAAATGAAGTTTAAATTTTTTAATATTTTGATTATCCATCTTTATCAATTTGAAATTACAAAATTAAATATAGAGATATCAATTTCCAATAATTTTTTAAAGATTGCATATAATATTTTTAACTAAATTTACTTTTAAATTTTTAATAATTTATTTTTATAAAAAGTATTATTTATAAATTATGTATATACTGCTTTACACATAAAATAATATCTTAGTATTTAAGTGGAGAAAAGTAGAATGATAAACTCATTATTCTGATGAATTAGTCAAGTACTCAAACGGTCTCAGATAGACGGATACCATTTTATATATACGTGCACGCATATGCATATATCAATGTTTATTTATTTATTTATTTTTTACTTTTTTATATCACCGAGTGTTCTAGGCTTATGTATCAGACTAATCTCACGCATATGCGAACCATGCCATTAACCAACATGTATGAGGTAAATCGTGGATGTGCGTTGCAGATGACAGGATTTGAACCCTAGAATTCATTTTTGTCCAAAGCCGCCTGACGCAAGTCCTTACCACCCAAGTTTATGCTTAAGCGGGCCATATATCAAAGTTTATGATTATATGATTAAGGGTTTTTAAATATAAAATAAAAAAACAATTTATAATATAAAATTGCAGAAAACAAAAATCCGGATTGGGGAAGGAAGTATATTCCGACGTGGCAGGGAAGATGAAAAAAGGTAAAAATAATAAAAAGGGAGAGGGGACACGCGGAAGGATCGTGGGCGTTGGTTGAATCAGGTTGAGCTGTAACCATCGTGCGGAAACGTGGGAAGATAATATAATAATGGGCATGATAGGGGGTAGAAAGTTGTAATAGTATAAATTAAAAAAGAGAATAAGGGGAAAACAGAGGGGGGGAAAATATAAAATAAAGAAAAAGCCCAAGTCCCAAGGGAGGAAAAATAATTAAAGAGAGAGGCAGAGGAATCCGGCTGTAAACTTGGACGCTAATGGAAGAGTCACAGCCACAAAACCTGCAGGATCTATTCTTAAGGGGTTGAATTCAACTATTAATTTTCCCACCCCTTAATTCTTGTTAATTACTTTATTTATTATTCCTTCTTTTTATTATTTTGTATTCAATTATTTCTTTCATTGAATTCCCTTTTTGCCCTTTTAAAACCCATAAATTAAATTATTAATTTATTCCCCCGTCTTTATGTTTTTTTCCCCAATTATGAGTAATGAAAGATTTTTCGTAGTACTATAGATAAATTTGTGTCGACACTTAATGGGTCGTGTACATTTTTAACGTTTGAAGTGAATGGTGAATGATGTGTTTGGTATATTTATTGAATTACCTTTATTATTCTTGAACAACTCCTAAATTAAACTATTGATTTTCTATTCCTTATTTTACTTGTTTCTATAATTATTAAGAGGATAATATTTATTGTGTGAATATCAAGAGATTCTTTGCTAGGTTTTTTTATCTAGTGGGTGGTGTGCATTTTTAATGTTGGGACTCTATATATATATTGAATTATATTTATTTGTCCTTTTAATAACCCACAAATTAAGTTATTAATTTTATTTTCTCTTCTTTATATGTTTTTTTTTCTAAATTATTAATGTGCAAATATCGAGATTTTTTTCATTATGTAAAGTGTATATGTGTTGGAAACATAAGCATTTGGTGGATCACATACACTTTTAAAGTTGAAACATTAACATATAAAATGAACGGTAATGATGTGTGCAGTACACACCTGACACACTCTATCATTTTAGGGAATCACAATTCAAAAAATAATTAATTTTTAAAATAAACTTGGCATTACCTCACTGAATCAGAGAGACGGGCAACCATTATGATTTTTTTTCTAAAATTTTCACGCAAAGGATGGATGCAAAAAAATTGCCATATGAAATCGAATATAATTGCTTTAGTAAATGAGTAAAAACATTTAGGTAGTATCCAAGAGTAATTGTGAGAATTAAAATGCAAATGAGACCATGGTATCCAAATTGGGAAGTGAACCACTCCAATTATGATTTTTTAATTATTTTTTATTAAAAAAAAAGAGAGGAAATTGGGGTGAGGGTAGAATGGTCATTTCAAAAGATGAGGGGTAGTTAAACCGGGGGGCAATTAAACAAAATGGGAGTGCAAATGCGTAATTTAACAAAGTGCAATTAACTTTATAGAACCTGCAAGCGACTTCCCTTTATTTTAATTTCATTTAATCAGGTAAAAGATCCCTAAAGTTTCCTTAATTTTCACTTTGGCCCCTATTTTACTCCTCAAAATCCTCCAGTCTCTCAGCTTCAGTCCCCGTGTCATCCCCTTCCAACCATACCACCCACCTCTCTCTTTCTCTCTCTAAAATTAGCCTTTTCTCTCTCCACACACACCTCTCTCTCTCTCTCTCTCTCTGCATTTCTCGCTCTCTCGCTAAAGTGGAAAAGAAGCCCTGTCTTAGGCTCCGAGCCTTGTCTGAGCAATGGACCAGTTCGCCGTCGAAGACCTCCTCGATTTCCCCAACGACGACGCTTTGATCACCGACGAATTCTTCGACTCCGTCACCGGCAACTCCACCGACTCCTCCACAGTCACCGGCGTCGACAGCTACAACTCCGCCGCCTCCGCTCGCGAACAGCCTCATTTCTCCGGCAACATCGCCAGCCGGCCCTTCGCCGACGCTCAATTCCCCAGCGACGAACTCTGCGTGCCGGTAATTCTCCCACCGACGCTCAATTTTGAATGCAGACCTTCTCCAGTTCTCCCCCTTCCTCAAAATTTTCCGTTATTACTCATTCTAAAATTTTTGCAAATGTTGCAGGTTAATTTTGGAAAGCAATTCTAAATTTTACTCAACGAAATTGTTTTAACTCCTTGTTCGTTTTCCACTCTTTGCTCGCCTGTGAATTTTGAAAATATATATACATACACAAAAATAGAAAAAATTTAAAATTTTCACAACTAACCAATTTTAGTAAAATAATCGTGTGGCTACTTTTCATTTTTCTAAATTACCGTTTTTTATCGGCAATTTATGAAAATATTCGTACCTTTTCGCTGGTAAATTCAAATAGAAAATTTTCTAAATTTATGAATTGAATTTTTTTTTTTTCCATTTTATCGTTACGTGAAAATTTTCGCGCGAAGCCTCGAACAACAAATTTTAGCAGCGGAATAATTTCTGTGCCTTAAATTTTCTGATCAACAATTTTCCGTTGCAAATTTTTTTAAAAATATTTATACTTCCGTTCTCATAATTCAGAAATTAATTTAAAACTTCCGAGTTTCATCAAATTATTATTTTAATTTTGCTTAATTTCAGTTTGTATATTAATTTTTTTGCAGTGTGATGACTTGGCTGAGCTTGAATGGTTGTCAAACTTCGTGGAGGAATCGTTTTCAAGCGAAGACTTGCAGAAGCTCCAGCTTCTCTCCGGACTCAAAGCTCCGGCCCACTCATCCTCCTCCGAAATTCATCCTATCGACCCCGAGAACCGAACCCGAGTCACCGCGCCCATGCTCCGGCCCGACGTGTCCGTCCCCGGCAAGGCACGGAGCAAGCGGTCACGCGCCGCCCCATGCGACTGGTCTTCGCGCCTCCTGGTGCTCTCCCCGGCGATGTCCTCCTCTGAGTTAGAGCCGGCGAAGAAACCCGGCAAAATGAAGAAGAGAGAGAGCTCGGAGAACTCCGAGGGGCGGAAATGCTTGCATTGCGCGACGGAGAAGACCCCGCAGTGGCGGACGGGGCCCATGGGTCCTAAAACGCTGTGCAACGCTTGTGGGGTTCGGTTCAAGTCGGGTCGGTTGGTACCCGAATACCGACCCGCCGCGAGCCCGACCTTCGTTTCCACAAAGCATTCGAATTCGCACCGGAAGGTTATGGAGCTCCGAAGGCAGAAGGAGTTCCAAAGAGCCCCGCAGCAGCCATTCGTTTGTCAGAATACCATTTTCGGGGTATCGGACGTTGGAGATTACTTGATAGTTGACCCGTCTTCATACGGGTCCGGCTTTTAGGGGTCTGATCTAGTGGGTGTCGGTATAGGACCCGGGTCGGAGTTTTTCATTTAGCACATTTTTGTAGTTTTTTTTTAAAAAAAGTCAAAAATTTGCAATTTTAGTTTTTTTTTTTTAAATTGAAAAATAGGGGAAAAATTAGGGGGAGAAGGGGGAATCGTTAAGTGTTAAGACTTAAGAGTACTCAATAGTGTTCTCTAATATTCTCATTTTTTAACTGCTGTATTTGGAAATTTTAGAATTAATCAATTTCCATTGGTGGAAATATTCTCCTTTTAAATTTTAAAATAAATATTATTTAATTTATTTTCAAGCAAACAAAAATATCTCTAGAAATTACTGTATAATTAATCATGCAAACAATGGGCCATATATGAGTCATGCCCATGCCTCATAATAATTTGTTGACATTCGCACATGGTGAAGTCACTTTATATATATATATATAGATATATATGATGATGAACTTGATATAAGTTACTTTAAAGTAATGTTTAGGAGTATGAATTTTGGATTGTGAATTTATATTTGAGCGGATTTAAATAAACTTTAATATAATTTTATATTATATTTTATTCAAATCCAACACAAATTTAAAATTCAAAAGCTCTCTAAATAATTGGGTAAAACATTTTGATATATATTTTTATCGATGTTCAAAATTCTAATTGAATCTACATATACAAAAAGGGTAATTTGTTTTCTATCATTTTTTTTTTCTTTTTTCAGTATCTGAACTCGATACCTATAATATAAAAAGTGTTAGATTTTAACATTGAAATGTCTGATCACATGAATTTAAATTGTTTGCATTAGAATTTTTGAATTCAATTTTTAAAAACTTCATGCAGTAAAAGAAAATTTTATTTTGAAGCATCCTTAGATGCAAAGCTTGAGGTGAGGGGGTTGGGTCCATGGTCCCTATCCTAGACCATACTTGATACATGTACATATGGAAAAGGGCATATGATCTGAAGGCTTGTTAACTTGGAAATTCTACCATAGCTTTCTTATGTACTAATCCTTCTTTCTCATGATTATGAAAAATAAATAAATAAATTTTGGGTGCAAAGGTAAAATGAAAAATTGATTTTGTTCTAAGAAAGGAATATTTCTTTTAAGGGGATAGGAAATTTAATATAGATAAGTATCTGAACATGAGGTATGCTTTAATGTATATTCTAAATAGTATAAAAAGTCGTGTTTAATTTGTAAGATGAAATGGAGCGAGAAATGAATGAAATGAAAATTTGAACAGACAGTATGATAAAATTAAATAATAGATTCCATTCCATTCTCCTCAATCTATCACGTTTCGATGTGCAAAACGTGTAATAAGAATCTGTTTGTAGGGCCGACTCTTCAAAATATGAGGCCCTAGGCGAGATTTAATGGAACCCTTAATATTTTGTGTAATATATTTTTTTCTTTCTTCGTTTTTCATATTTGGATTCATATTTTCTCGTTGGCATAATTAAATTTCAAAATTAACATTAACTATAAATTGACAAATTATGTAAACAAATAAAATTAAATTTAATAAATCTATAAAAATAATATATTGAAACAATATAACTTGATTATTATTATTATTATTACAAATTGATTGACGAGCGAGACTTTAGAAATATCGGATTCTTGCTGGATAGAAAAAAAAAAACTCAGTGAAAATAATAGAAAAATAATGTACAAACATTGAAATCAAAATTAGGGTTGATGAAAATTATAGAGAATCGGAGGCCCGAAGACGATGAACACAAGAGTCGGAGCAAAAATCATAGAGAGGCTGAAAGATGAGAGTAAGAGAGTGTGAGAGATGAAAAAAAATTTTTAGAGAGGCTAAGAGAGAGACATGAGAGTAATAGATAGTTAGAAATATAATAAAATTGTTAGTTGGGAAGTAAATAAGACTTGAAAAAAAAAAATTAAATTGCATTAATTTTACATTTTAAAATATAATTTTATTTATTTGTTAGTTGGGAAGTCAATGTATGAGAAGAGAGCATAATAAATAATGTCAACATTAATTAATTAAAAAAAATTTGAGGCCCCAAAATTTTTGGGGCTCTAGGCGAGCACCTCAGCCGCCTAAAGGGAAAGTCGGCCCTGCCTATTTGTTAATGAGATACCATTGATAAGTTACAAATTTTGGACAGACAAACCGATCTTCCTAAGGCTAAGTTTGGCCCATGTAGATGATGAAAGAAGAAAAGTTTTCATAAATAAGTGACGAAAGGAAATATTTAGCTTAGGGTAAGAATAATTTATGAGTAGTTTGATATCATCGTTAAAAATTACAAAAACGAAAACTAAAAATAAAAATTAAAAGCCAAAAAAAGAAATTAAAAACTAGAAACCAACAACTTGTTTGGTTAATATTTATAAAATAAAATAAAATAATTTTTTTTATTTTATCTTTAAAATAATTAATATTATAAAAATATGATTAAAAAAATAAAAGTGCATAATAATACATATTAAAAAAATTACTATAATAAAAGTAAAAATTATTATAATTATTTTACTTTATTGTTGTGCTTTCAAAATTTATTTTACAATAAAAATGTATTAGACATGAGAATAGAAAAAATAGTGAAAATATTTTGGATTGGCTTTATTACTATTTTTTATAGAAATTTATGTATATTTTTATTTTATTATATTTAAATTTATATGATCATTTTTTTTTATTTTAAAGTGTATAAAATGAGTGATTTAATAAAATTTCTGAGAATAGGTTATCAAAACAACTAAAAATAATAAAATATAATTTTCAATTTTTTTTTTTTGGCAAATAGTTGAAAACCAACAACAAAAATAGAAAATTGACAACATAACTAAATATATTTTTATAATCTATGTTGCAGCCAAAAATTGAACGACCTTCACGATCCCTGATCACGACCACCTGGAAAGGGATAAATAAGTAAGGCTTGGAGGACCCGGAATGTACTCCGGGAGATCTCTCTGATACCTAAGTAAGGGATTGACTTGAAAGATTTTTTATGCAACAGTAGAGTTTAGAATGAAAAAATAACAACGATATTAAATAGGTCCTTAATTTTCTTGTATATGAGAAAATGAGTGATTAAAAATTGAAGCGCATCCCTCTCCTATCCCACTTATGAGAGATTGAAGTTCATACCATGCATATAGATTCTGATATCAATTTGAATAAAATATAATATAAAATTATAAATATGAATAGTATAAATAATTAACTTTGTAAATAAAAATTATTCTTATTTTTAAAAAATAAGATAAATATTTCAAAAGAAAGGTGGATTCATTTAAAAAGTCTATGTTTTGAATTTTTTTAAAAGAAGAATTAACCTCCAATTTATTACTAATAGGAAAAAGTTAGAATCTACCAATACAACTTGATTCCAAAAGCAAACCACAACCCCCACAACAAAGCAAAGAAGATTTAAAAAAATTTTCTTGACAAGATCTGCAATCTATGTTATAGAAGTTAATGTTTGAAACTAAGAGAAAAAACTTCTATTTGATTAAAATAAAACAAAGTAATAGTGCATATGTGTATAACAATAATAAATCAAATCTTAAATTCCATTAGGTGGGTCCATTATATGAATTTTTTCCCACCAATTCCGACGATCATAGACAATTTCTTTTGATAAATTTATGACTATTAAACCTTTATTCACTATTTCATTTTAAGTTACTTTAGGTTTATCTGTTAGCAACGGAGGAGTCTATGAGTGAGCTTAATATACATAAGTGAATATCAACTTGACCCAAAAGTTTAAACTTATTAGGTTTTTAGTCAAACCATGTATATAAACACCCATCGTCCACTCAATTTTTCCAATATGGGACAAACTCACAAATAGAATTCTCAACATTCTCTCCTTCAATTGTGAGTTATAACTGCTCCCCCTTGAACAAAAATTGTCTCCCTCATGGGAGTAAGTCCAACTCTCCAACACTTGCTTAAGTGAGCCTTACCACCGCGCCTTACGTGCCTCAAATTGTATTCCACGCACCTCTGAATCAATCCGACTTCCCATGTCTTGACCCTATTCGGATCTATCTTTCAGGCCTAGATAATCCTTATTGGTCTCAGTCATACACTTGGTCCTCAACTGTTAGCACGTTAAGAGAATTAGCTTCACACCATTAAATTTTTATTTTTATTTTTTTATGATGTTGCTCATCCAGAGTAACAAACTGTCAACTCTGATACGACTTGTTAGCACCGAAGGAGTCCATAGGTAGACTTGATACACATAGGTAAACACTAATTTGACCAAAAAACTTAAGTCTATTGGGTTTTGAGCCAAACCATGTATATAAGTATCCATCTTCCATTCAATTTTTTCAACATGGGACAAACTCAAAAGTGGAATTCTCAACACTATCCCTACCCCTTCTACTATCCCTCACTCTAAGTGAATTTTTCATTATCAATGGTGGACTATGTCTCCATCTTATATTATATGTATATTATAAACTAATGTATAAAAGGGGTAAATCAAATTAAAAAATTAGATAGACCTTAAAAGAGAGTAAATTAAACAACAATTAGATAAAATTATATATGAAATATATTTTAAAAAGTTAACGTTTATACCGAAAGGGAGAAATTCCATTCAGTTGAAAAACGAAGTAAACAAGTAGTGTTTATACTTAAAGTATAAAAGTAAGACTAAACATTTCTACAAAAATATAAATTCAATAAGTTAGATAAAATTAAATTTATAAATTTTATTTTAAAATGATTAATATTTGAATTAAAAAAAGCTCATTTGATTAAAAAAAATAAACTTAATGTGCATTATAATTGCTAAAGAAAAAATATGTATCCCAAAATAAAATAGGTAAAAATTATTGGGACATCTTCTAAAATTATAATAACGAGTCTAACATCATTTAGATAAATAAACATATAGGTTGTAGCAGAAAAATCGTAGAAATAAAATTATAAATATAGAAATGTCGAACAAAGTAATAAAATGTAAAACTCAATTTTCAATCATTAACTATATAAATAATAATAATTATAAAGATTGAAGTAGAAAATAATATTTTAGAAATTGTAACAATCTTATTGATATTTTCTTTGAAAGAGGTCATATATTGAGATTTTTTATAAAATAAAGAATAATAATAAATAATTTATGTGTTTAAATATTATAATATTTTGCATGATTTTAATTAGAATATTTATGTCATATTCATATAATATATTTTAAATATTTTTTGTATCCCTATATGAACATGGTGCTATAATGTTATCTAATGCTTGTATTATATTTCATAATTCTAGATAAAACATATTTTAATAACAACTTTAACAACCTTTTTACTAATCACTTGTGACAACAACTTGTTGGTTTCATTTTTATAAGTGGAGTAAACAATTTTTATGACTGATATAACCTAAGAGAGACACCGACATTCAAATTTGACATTAACTTATATAAGATCAAAAAATGAAAAGACATCAAGAGCTTAATAGAAAGGAGGTAAAGTTCATTAATTAAAGCAATAGGTTACCGCACTAATATTTACTCCTTAGTAACTTATGAATAGCCAAACTACAACTCTTACAATCCATATGTAGGAAAATTAATAAGGAGTTAGGTATTCTGAATATATATAAAAAGAACCCTCTAAGAAAGGTAAGACATTTCATCTCATCTCATTTCATCCTTACTCACTCTTTTACTACTATAATCATATAGTCCTTTCACACTTAGACATTAGAGTGGTCCCCCAAAGCACACCTTTGGTCCTCCAAGCTACTTTTCTTTTGGCAGAAGGGCGAAATAATTGATCCAAATTCCCTCGGACAAATTTTGACAGCAACACCCCAGGGTGTGGTTCAGGTGGTAGTGCGGGCTGCGGGAGTGCCTCTTACGAGGTCAGGTGTTTAAACCCTTTCGAGTTCGTTTCCGCCCCTAAACTCCTAAATTTACCCTCTCTTTGGAGTTATGGGGTCAACTTTAAGCGGCGCAGGATTAGTTACGTGGACCGTAAAACGAACACGTGGATACCCGATGCATAATCCAAATAAAATAAAATAATTTCAATTGACTTAATTTTATGAATTCTTTTTAAAATTTATTTTTCAGAAGGCAATAAATTTACTATTTAGTAAATATATAGAAATTAAATAAATATTATATATATATATATATATATATATATATATTCTAGGAATTATAAAAGATTGAATTTGATAAATATATTGATGGGATTGAGTTAAAGAGTGATTGATTTTCAATAGGGGTGGGGCATAAGAATTTGAGGAAAATTGAGAATAGATGTTTGGGGAAATGGGGAGTTTGGTGGTGATGGGAAAGCGTGAAGAGTCTTAAAAAATTAGATATGCATAGGAGTGATGACATTACTGTCCACCCGATCCTAGACATGTTATCTTCCATTGAGTGGGCCTAATTATTTATTTTTTAAAGAAAATATTTTTCTTAATTTCTAAGTTGTTTTATTTTTAAATGTATTTTTAAAAAAATTTCTATCTAGGTAGAGGCTTGATTGTTAATTTGCTATGCTCTTGTGTGTGTTTTTGTGTAAATAAAATTTAATTTAATTTATGTGATAAAATGTCGCTAACATATCAGTTGTTAAAATTTAATACTTATAAATTTTGGGGTCTTGAGTTCAAAGTTCAAAAAGGGTAAGAATTGAAAAGAGACATGAAATAAGAAAATGTGCTATTTTTTGTTGTACAATATAACTTCTTTGCTCTCGCTTGCTCTGTCTAGTTAGAAGCTGGAACCTCCTTTAAATAGATGAGAAGCGAGAGAAGAAATCATGACATCTTGGAATATGACTATGACATAATTTTTATTTTTTTTATTTTCTTTACATAACTTTTGATAAAGCTAAAAATAACTGACAATGACAATACACATAAAGATAAAATTGAAAATGTTAATACTGATAAAGGTAAAGTTGATTGACAATAACAATACACGTAAAGATAAAGCTGGAAATAAAGATAGAGATAAAGCGGGGCTAGGCATGATGTTTTGTCAGGGAAAGAAAAGAAAAATTCAAAAAATTCACTTTATATATTTGGTTATTAAAGAAAATAAAAATTATAAAATAATCAACAAAAATTAGATTTTATATATCATTAATATTTGATTTTTTAATTTTTAAGTATATTTAAATGAATTTTATTTTTAATTAGATTTAATATAAATAAAATAATAATAAAGAATGAGTCTCCTTTTTATTTTCCTTTTCTTTCTTTCCTCTGAAAAAAATTCTTGATTCAAACAGATCCTACGAACTCAAAAACAAAAAGTAAATCTATAAATTTTAATTTCTTCATCCTTAATGTCATATGGTATTTTGTCAAACTCTTAATGCATGGCCAAGATTATTATTATTTTTTCAAGGGAAATTTTTCATAAAAACAAGCAAATCCTAACTAAAAGGATAAACTATTATTTTTCTTTGGGCATAACTTTTAAAATAACAACAACAATAATAATAACAAGTCTTAAGTTTCACTTTTTTTCAACCAATTCACTCGATCAACTACATTTTCTTTGACTAACTTAAGAATTGTTAAATCTTTCTTCACTTTCTCATTTAAGTTATTTTAAAATTTTCAATCCCCATCTAGTACCATAATGATAATTAGCCCACTTTTTTCTCTTTGTGCATTACTTGACTAGTGTTTCAGATGCTCAAGCTATCTAAACCGTTTTCTTATTTTATCTTGTCAATATTATGTCTAACTTATTGTAAATATAATTTTTTCCTTAATTTATCTTTTAATGTAATATCACTCATCCACCTTAGCATGTGTCGAAAAGCCTGAAACAACAAGGTTTTTTGTACCGAATGGCGAAACTACTGAAAAACACTGTCTTATAATTTCGAACTGTTCTAGATCACCTGGTGCAATCAGAATTAGTAGAAAAAGACTAGAAAACGCCAAGAACGGTAGGGTTTTACCTCAATTTGAGCACCCGAAATCAAAATCTCTATCTTACACTTTTGAACTACTTTGAATCATCTAATACAGTCAGATTTGGCAGAAGGAGACCAAAAAAGCCATAGAATATAGGGTTTCATCTCAATTTGCTTGCTCAAAGTTGACATCACTGTTTAATCTCTTCTTGTAATTACGGACTACTTCAAACCACCCAGTATAGTTAGATTTGACAAAAAAGATACGAGAAAATCTCATAGTGACAAGAGTTTTGCCTCGATTTGCATGCTCAAGGTCAAAATCACTATCAAATCACTTCTTATCATTGCAGACTACTCCGAATCACCCATTGTAGTCATATTTGGCAGAAAAATATCAGAAAAGTCCAAAAAATGACCATAATTTTGCTTCGATTTACATACTCAAAGTCAATATCACTGTTAGACCCCACCCAAACATTTCAGATCGTTCCAAATTATCCGGATGGTAAAAAACGGTAAAAACAAAGTAAAAAAGGCAAAAACACAAAGAAAAAGGTAGGAAAAGTTAAGAAGAAAACTTACTAACCCTTGCTCTAGGTCTTCGGTTGAAATATGCCCTGTGTACTTGGTGAATTAGCACGTGGATAAATTCTAGTGTCATCAGATCCCCCTACTGGGGATCTGTCCGAAGAGTTAGCACTTCAGCAAAGACCTTAAACATGACTGTAGTGCATTTTTCTAAAACAAAATACCCTAAAAATGCCTCAAATCGAAGCAAAAAAAAAAAAGGTAAAAAGTCCTAATATATATAGTAGTGACACGACCAAGATTAATAGGCATATAAATGAAGGGCCCTAATTAATAAATCATCATTTCTCCCTAGCACAAATGTCACTAAATTAATATGTAACTATTGTAAGCAAAATAATATACCTATAAATATTAAATTAAATAAGGTATAAAAGGGGCACCTCGGGAGGAGGTAAGCATCTCATTCTCGCCCATTCTCTTTTACAATTGCAATCTAAACCTCCCTCAATTCCTGACTTAAGCATCGTAGTGATCCCCTCGAGTACACCTTAGGACCTCTAAAATATCCTTGTTTAGATGCTTGCAAGTGGTCATGATCGAGGATTGATCCATGTGAGCCATTCAATTTTTGGTAGCAATAATTGGCGCAGTCTATGAGAAAGCGTTCCATCTTTGACCATGGTTATATCACATAACTCCAAATCAAAACCCGTTGTAGGAGACCAATCATCCCATTCATTCTACTCTGGTAAACAATTCATTACCAAACGTGCCTCTGGGTGAATTTCTAGTTTTCTAGAGGAGGTTGGAGGACATGTTCACTATAATCCTACACCAGAGAAAGGATCGTATGGAACACGCTCCAAAGGCTACCCGAAGAGAAGCAACATCCAATGGGAATGTAGTGACAAAAGTCGCTATAAAGATATCAGACCCAACAAAAAAAAAAAAAGTAGAAGATGCAAACGAAGTGGGCGTTTATAAGTAGTGGTCCCAGGAACTGGCGAAAAAGATCAAGAAAATTGACCAACTAGAAAAGCTGACGAAGGAGGTGCACAACTATCCCTCTACAGGAGAATCTCAACCAAATCTTCGTACCCTCCTTTTGCTTAAAAGGTAATGGAGATTCCTTTTCCAAGTAAGTTTGAGATGCCAAGCACTGAAGGGCATAATGAGTTATCATATCCTTTAGACTACCTTGACGCCTTTAGAGTATTGATGCAACTACAAGGCATGCTTGATGCAATTATGTGTAGAGCATTTGCAAAGACTCTAAAGGAGAATGTGAGGGCATGATGTCAAACTTTAAAGCTCGGCCCATTTGGGTCATTTTTTAAGATGGAGCAACAATTTATAGGGCATTTTGTTAGCAATAAAAAAAAATGGCAAAAACTTCAGCTTATTTAATGAGTCTCATCCAAGGGGAGAAGGAGACTTTAAAGGAGTTCAGGCCTATCTTTGTCAGTGCTACTTTAGAAATTTGAAACCTAGATCATGGGGTCGCAGTAGCAACTTTGACAACAGCTCTACAACTAGGGGATTTCCTAAATTCATTAGGGAAAAAACCCCTGACCAAGAAAAGCAGGAGTGATTTGAAAAGAAAGAACTTGAGAGACATGGATAAAGTAGCTAAGGGGGGAAAGAGGTAGGATAATAGCAAATAGTCTAATAGTTCAAAGAAGGTGGACACCTAAGTTCCTGTCTTACACCCTTGAATGTCTCTCAAACTTATGTGCCGATGCATATCAGGTAAAAAAACTATCTCTTCTAGCCAGAGCCCATGCAAACTCCACCACACAAAAAGAGCACCTTAAAGTTTTGCAAATTTTGTAGATACCACGAGCACGATACAGAAGAATGTATCCATTTAAAAGATGAATTTGAAGCTTTGATAGGGCAGGAGAATTTTTCAAAGTTTATAAAAAGGAATGATCATTGAACTGAAGCACACAACCAACAAAAATCAGGGGTCGTGCAAAAAGAAGAACAAATTATTTGGGGGGGGGGGGTTGCTGTAATTTTCAGAGGGCCATCCAATCGAGGAGTAAGGAAAATATATGCAAAGCAAGTTTTTCTAGTTGATGATTTCAGGCAGAATAACAAAAATTTGAGGCAGGATGAGATTATTACCTTCATAAAAGAAGATATGAAAGATGTTCAACAACCACATGATGATGTAATGGTAGTGCCACTACTCATTGCCAACTATCGGGTAAGAAGGGTATTAATAGATAATGGAAGTTCAACTAATATGATTTTTTGGTCGATTTTTCAAGAAATGAAAATGGGAAGGAACTTCTGAAGCTTATTTCAATACCTTTAGTCATATTTGGAGGAGATGTGGTTCATCCCTTGGGCACAATCACACTTTCGCTGACTATGGGGGCACCTGTGCAATAGGTCACCTTAATGACAAATTTCTTGGTTGTCGACCATCCTTTCATCTACAATATAATATTGGGATCCTCTGCACTCAATGCAGCTCGAGCTATCACTTCTACCTATCTTCTAAAGGTCAAATTCCCCACCTTAAACGAAGTAAGGGAGATAAAAGAGAGATCATATAGTGGCTCGTAATTGATACTTAATGGCCTTGAAGGGCAGAAATGAGGGATGAAAGACCTTAACCATATAAGATCTTGATATGAGGGATGCAGACCCACAGATTAGCACACTAGAATAAGAGTTACTTTGTAACACCCCGGCCCGTTATACGGCCCTAGAGTGCTTCTACACTTGTATAATAAACATGTCTCTAATAAACATACATATCCCACCCGCTCTGAATAGGGACATACGGGTGTTTCATTCTGAATTGTAATCTCATGCACAACGAAAAATATAACATTCATATGGAATCAGTAAGACAAACCAGAGTTTCTAACTGACTTATTTCATATATTCATTCAGACTTAAAACATAACATGTTTGTACAATCCCCAAAAAGATGTTTTGCACTAAGTCTATTACATATACAAAACACTTAAGTAAGCTAAACACAATACAACCTTCCAAGTCCCTCTATCAACTAGGACCGACGTCCTGCAGGACCTGAAACAAAGGTTGTATGTTGGGGTGAGACACTTCTCAGTAAGGTGGAAGATATTACAACAATGTATGACAATACGTATTCAAACCAGTAGAAAGCAGTTACATATATAGCTTATTCTCAATACTGTAATATAGAAGATATAGAGATATAATTCTTGTGATAGATAATTAAGCATCGTTGCAAGTAAGAGTTCCCGAGGTTAGGGTAGGGTACAAGCCTATACGCTGTACGATCCCTTCGCTCGGTACTCAAACCTGTGACTTTGCCCATTTTAATTTTCAAATCATAAATATGTTTATTTAGAACATTGTCCAGCTTAGAAATATCATAACTCATTCCAACACTAGCCCTTGGCTTCGGGTTGTGCAATTTACTATAGTCCGATTGAGCTCACCTGGTCCATTAATCCACCAGTGGCACACACTCCAACCTAGCCAACTATCTCGATACCCAAACTGAAAATCAAATACGTGGTTGCACTGTATCCAATATCTAGCAATGGAACCACGCTTTTAAGCTTTCTAAGGCCTCATATAACGTTAAGCTTTTTAAGGCTCTGATATAACATTGAGCTTTTAAGGCTCTACTAGTAAAAAGCTACGGTTTCAAATATCATATATACAATTTATAATAAAATGAATTAACTTGTTTCAAAATACACAAAATCACCTATACAGTTCCAGTATTTTTACAAACGCATTCAATCATACTATGGTATAAATCGGCGCACACATTCTCGATTTAGCCCTTTTCACATATATAGCTCAGTATATAACTGACACCTGTTTTCTACATTTCTAGATAGCAAAATGGAACTCCAATTCCCATAGTTCATATACATATTTAAACAGAATCACATATTCCATTTCATATCATATGTCACACTGGTTTGGCCAAAAACCGCTATATAACATATAACCCGATAAATATCATTTAAATGGAAAATAAGGGGTTCAACCATCTCCTACGTTAAGATTAATACAAATAAAGAAGTTTTGAAAAGTTTGGAGATTATACTTGAAAACCCTCCTTTTTATCAAAATCGTAAAACCGGTATTTTTACCCGATGAAACTTCGCAAATAAGCAGTCAATACGTGCATATAAATATAAGCTAACTTTTTAGCGATTTATTTTTCTAAAAAGACCGATGTAAACAAATCCCCTCACCTTTTTTCGAATTTCAAAACACAAGCTATACAACTCCCAAAACAGCGAACCGAGTTCTCAAAACCAATAAACCGAAGAACAATACTTTAATACAATCCTATTTACTACAAATTTACCGGACCAAAAACGAACTTAGACCCTTACCTCGATTTCGGGATAAAACCCGAAAATCCTAAAAATGAAGATCTAATTTGCTACAATCATAGAGGTTTTCCCCCTGATCCATGTAGTAACGTTGGATCGTGGATTCGGGTGATGAACAACGAAGGATCGAAGAGAGAGAGAGAGAGAAAGAGAGAGAGAGAGAGAGAGAGAGAGAGAGAGAGAGAGAGAGAGAGAGAGAGCTTTTGTGTTTCTTAACCATGAAGCAATGAAATAGATATTTATAATTTAGTTGACTCGGCTAGACTCGTCGACGAAGTGGAGCACTCGTCAACGAGAAGAAGAAGGGCATTCGGCGACAACATAGTTGGCCTCGTCGACAAGCCTGAGATTCCAAAATTCCAGAAATCTCTCGGTATACTCTCGTCGACGATCCTTTGGACCTTGCAGATGAGTCACAGAGGAGACTTTGTCGATGAGAGAAGGAGCCTCGTCGACGAACCCTGCTGTTTTCACCTTTTCAAATTCCTTCCCTTTTTTCTTATTTTACGTGTTCGGGTCTTTGCAATCTCCCCTACTTATAAAAATTTCGTCCTCAAAATTTATTAACTGTTTCTAAGCACAGCCTTACCTTATAATTCAGTTTTACAGAAGATTCGGCAGCCACCCACATAGCAGCTTCGAGCCAATTTATTACATACCCTCACATATGGCGGAGGATACCGTGGTTACAATGTGATGCTTTGGGAGATTACAATACACATACAAAAATCTCCCGAAAACCATATCTCAAATAACCTGAACCACCTATTCTACTATACATACATACATTCGAACTTACTTGTCTCACTCTAACTATCTCTAAATAACTGAAGGTACTTCTAGCTTAACTCTGACTCTAATTCCCATGAAGCTTCCTCCACTGTGTGATTATGTCATAATACCTTCACTAACGGTATCTCCTTAGTTCGTAACTGCTGTACTTTATGATCTAATATCTGTATCGAAACCTCCTCATATGCTAAAGTATCACTGATCTCTAGAGGCTCATAACTCAACACGTGCGAAGGATCTGACACGTACTTCCTCAACACTGATACGTGAAACACATCATGAACTGTGGATAGTGCTGGGGGTAATGTCACTCGATAAGCAACAAGGCTTATCCTTTCTAGGTTCTCAAATGGCCCAATGTACCGAGGGCTTAGTTTCCCTTCCCAAACCTCATTACTCCCTTCATCGGAGCAATATTCTGGAATACCATATCTCTTGCCTCGAACTCTAGCTCTCGGCGGCGAGTATCAGCATAACTCTTCTGCCAACTCTGAGCTATCCTGATTCTCTCCCTAATTAGCTCGACCCTTGCAAAGGCTTGCTGAATCAATTCTGGTCCTAGTATCTGCTGTTCGCCTACTTGATCCTAGTATAATGGAGATTGACACCGATGACCATACAATGCCTCATATGGTGCCATCTCAATACTGGCCTGATAGCTGTTGTTATACGCAAATTCCACAAGGGGTAGATACCGTATCCAACTATCCCCAAAATCCAATACACACACCCGCAACATATCCTCTAATGTATGAATAGTTCTCTTCGACTTTCCATCTGTCTGTGGGTGAAATGGCGTACTGAATGTGAGTTGTGATCCCAAGGCATCCTGTAGACTCTTCCAAAATCGAGAAGTAAAGTGAGGGTCTCGATCTAAAACGATAGAAATTGGGATACCATGGAGTCGTGTTGGCCTTACAAGGCTTAAAATCTTGTTTTTACGCTAACAAACAAGTATAACTTAACATGCTTTGTTTAAGTGATGTATTTTTAGGACTCAATGATGAATGCAAGGTTAAAGAATTCATGAAAGCTTATAGTTCAAAGAAGAATGATCAATATGAAGCTTAAAGCATGGACTCAAAAATGGATTTAAAGATAAAGTTTGAAGATCATGAGAGCATGAGGATTAAAGAGAACTTGATGAAAGCTCAAAGAAAGATGAAGCAAGCATAAAGATCTCAAGGAAATCAAGAATTGAAAATTTGAAAGAGTTTATAGGAAATTTCATGTAAGTACTTCAAAGAATTTCAATACGGATGCATGAAACTCTTAGGTAAATTTATTGGACTTAGATATCCTTGAACATACTTGGAAAATATTTTAATAAGGTCAAAAATTGTTTCAAAAAGGTTAGAATATTTTTTGGAATGAAAAGCACCAAAAAGAGGATTTTCCAAATGTTGTCAATTTTTCTACATCCACATTGAGGTGCATTTTTCTCTATCCAAAACTCTTTATTTTAAAAAGTGTTCAACATGAAAGTTGTAGGATTTCCTCTTAAAATTAATTTGAAACCAAGATCATAAAATTTGGAGTTACATAAAAAATGTTATGACTGAAACACTGAAAGGTACTTGAAATTGACACCAGCCTGACAGCAACCTGACACCAGCCTGGGTGGTCCAAACAAGCGACTGCCTGTGTCCTGGCAGGTGACTACCACCCTAATGCCCCTTTAGAATAAACTAGGTAGGCGACTGACCAAGTCAGCTAGTCTACTGCCACGCAGCCGTTTTAAAATTTCTCTAACGGATAAATTTTTTAAATGTGGTTGCTTGGGGCTCAAACTTTGTAAAAACTTGGGAAATACTCCAAGTCACTTGGGGATCAAGTTACATACCCTTTCAAGTCTATAAATAAGCCTCAAATATCATTGAATCAAGGCACCAAGAATTCAAATTATGCAAAAATTCAAAATCTCTCTCAATTGCTCTAAAATTCTCAAGGCTCTATATTGCTCTCAACTTGCACGAATTCAACTGAGTTTTTTACTGATCTTATTCCACCGGAATTGTGCTACAAATTTTAAATCTTTCAATCATTGAAAGAGTTAATCGGTGATATACTTCATTGACCTTCAAGTTAATTTCCATATTATTTTTTACTTTGAAGTATATTATAGTTTTGAATTGTTGTACTAATCAACTCTTTTAGGAGCAAATTTTTTGTACACAAATATTTGATTTGTATCTTTTAGATTAACAATTCCAAGGGTTGTTTGGATCGTTGGCTAAGTAAGGGGATATTGTTTAGAGAGGCGGGCTCTAGCCTATGTAAGGAGTGACCGAGCGAGGGTACATCGTTTGGAGAAGGCGGGTTCTAGCCTTAACCAAGGAGTGTTGTAAAGGTTTGATCCTCCCGTCAAAGGAACATGTTTAGTGAATCCTTTGGTGGTTTTCCATAGGCGAGGACGTAGGCTAGGTATAAGCCGAACCTCGTAAAAATCTCCATCTTACTCTCTCTTTCCCTACTTTTTATTTTCAGTATATATTTAAATTGCGTTGATGGTTTAAATTGAAAATCATATATACTACGTATATTTGGGAATCAAGTAAACTTAAAGTTTAATTTTGATTTGGGTTGCAGAAACCGAAAGGGAGTACATTGGTTATACCATATTTTGCGGAAACCATACAGGAGTACGTTACTTGGTTAAACATCCCAATGATAAATTAACTGAGAATTTAGTTGAGTTATGAATATTGTGAAGAGTGTAGATATTGTGTTGATTGGATGTTATATTGCACATCATATTGAAGAAGCAAAACAATCAATACAGGGCTTTATATCAGCAAGTACAAATTTTATATATACAGGGCTTATATAAACAAACAAACTATTTTAAGTGCTGCAGGTAACTTGTGCTTGGCAAATCATTCAGTTGTTTGTTTTCAAATTGTGGATGATTGGCTTGGTTACTTGAATGATTGGTTTGGTTTCTTGGTTGTTTACATAGTTGTGTTGATTGATTGAATTAAAAGAACTAAGTTCTTGAGTGATTAAAGAATTAAACAAACAAGTCAAGAATTAGCTCAAAGAAACAAAATAAGGTTAAGGAATTAAAAGAAATTTTTATAATCCAATTCACCCCCCTCTTGGGACTACACCTTGTTTTTCAAGTTGTACAATCTCCTGCACATATAGCTCTGCCAACCTATTCAGAGAGTAGTTGACTCTGATTGGAATGAAATCTACAGTCTTTGTCAGCAGATCTACCCCAACCCATATAACATTATGCCCATGCACAGCCGTACGTAACCTCGATATGAAATTCATCGCGATATGCTCCCATTTCCACTTGGGAATGTCAAGTGGCTAAAGGGGTCTTGCTGGCCTTTGGTGATTTGCCTTGACCTGCTGACATGTCAGGCACTGCTATACAAAATGGGCAATCTCTCTTTTCATGTTCGACCACCAAAAAGATTCCCTAAGGTTTCTGTACATCTTTGTACTTCCAAGATGTATGATGTAGAGCGAACAATGTGCCTCCTCCAGAATGACCCATTTAATCTCGGTGTCATTCGGTACACAAATTCCTTCCCTTTTTTCTTATTTTACGGGTTCGGGTCTCTACATAATTAGCATCCCTATACAGGAAGACAACTAGAAAAAATATGTCCAAGTAGGGGCCTAGTTGTCAGATTCATTGAAAACAGAACTTATAAGGTTGCTGCGCAAGTATGCAGACATCTTCACCTAGTCTGCTAATAATATGCCAAGAATCGACCCCATAGTTATTGAGCATAGGCTTCAAGTGGACCCTAACCATCGTTTAGGGGAAAAAAAAAAAAAAGCAAAGGAACTTTGCTCTTAAACTAATCAGGGTATTTGATGAGGAGGTAACAAAGCTTTTGAAATATAATTTTAATAGAGAGGTCAACTACCCTAAATGGCTCAGCAATGTGGTACTAGTAAAGAATTCAAATGGCAAGTGGCAAACTTGCATTGATTTTACATTTTTGAACAAAGCGTGCCCTAAAGATAGTTTTCCCCTTTCGAGAATTGATTAGTTAGTAAACTCCACATCTGGTCACGAGTTCCTGAGTTTTATGGATGCATACTTAGGACATAATTAGATCTGCATGCATCTTGAGAACGAAGAAAAAACCTCTTTTGCCATTAAAAGAGGACTTTACTACTATAGAGTAATGTCGTTTGGCCTGAAAAATGTGGGAGCAACTTATCAGAGGCTGGTAAACAAGATTTTCAAAGATCACCTGGGAAGTACCATGGAGGCTTAAGTGGATGACATGTTGGTAAAGAGTTTAAGATCTGACAATCATATGAAGGATTTGAGAAGAATATTAATTTGAATTACTTTGTAAGTATGGAATAAGGTTAAAACTAACCAAATGGGCATTCAGTGCCTCAACAAGGAAATTTTTAGGGTTCATGGTGACCCACAGAGGAATAGAGGTGAATCTTGATAAAATCCAAGCCTTGATGGAGATGCGTGCTCCACAAATCAAGAAATAAGTACAAATTCTAACTAGAAGGATAACATCTCTAAGCAGTTTTGTTTCTTGTTTAGGAGATAAATATTTTGTGTTTCTCTAAGGTTCTCCGCAAGGTAGGAAAATTTGAATGGGGAGAATAGTAGGATTAAGCCTCTAGACAGTTAAAACAATACCTTAGATCATCAACCCTATTAGCTAAGGTAGTTATCGGAGAAGACTTGTATTTTTATTTAGCTTTTATGCATTGTGCAGTGAGTTCAATCCTAGTCTGAGAAGAAGGCGAACCCCACAAACCAATATATTACACTAGCAAGGTGTTGTGGGGGGGGGGGGGGGAGAGAAAAACTATTCACCAGCAGAGAAGTTTGCCTTCACAGTCCTATGTGCAACTATAAAGCTGAGCCCTGACTTCCAAGCACACCAAGTTACCGTGTTGACCAATATGCCTCTAAGACAAACCCTACAACATCTAGAGTTGTTAGGAAGAATAATGAAGTGGTCAATTGAATTGGGAGAATTTGACATCTATTATAAACCATGGTTTGCAATCAAGGCACAAGTTTTTGTCAACTTCATTGTTGAGAAAACTTCTAAAAACCTGGAAAATGCAGAATTTTGGATGCTCCATGTGGATGGATCCTCAAATGGAACATAAGGAGGATCAAGTTTGATTCTTATGGCACCAAGTGGGTTTGAGGTGCAATATGCACTGAGGTTGGAGTTTTCAACAACAAATAATGATGCAAAGTATGAAGCTTTATTGGTAGGGCTACGACTTTCAATGTCCTTTCAAGTAAGAAAACTCCAAGTTTTGAGTGACTCTTGGTTGGTAGTAGAACAAGTGAAAGGAGATTTTGAACCTAGAGACCCGAAGATGAAAAAATATCTAGAAAATGTATTCAAATATATCAAGGCATTCTCAAAGTTCAGGGGATTGAGAACAGCAATTACAAAATAACTTAGGGACGGATGGTGACCAAGCGATAAGAAGGAATCATTGAAACTCAGGAGGATTAAAGCAACCAAATACACATTAATAGACAAAGAGATGTATCAATGATCTCTCACATTGCCATACTTATTGTAAAGACCTGGAAAATTTAATTTATGAAAATAATAAAATAAAAATAGAAAGAGAAAGAAAAAGAAGGAAAAGAAAATTTGAAGGGGCACACAGCAAGGACTCATCGATAAGTGCCCTACACTTGTCGACGAGGAGATCTCGAGAGCCAAGGAATTTCAGAGTATTTAAGGATTCGTCAACGAACCCTTGTTCTCATCGACGAGTGTTCTTCTTTGACTCGTTGACAAATCTTATGTTCTTGTCGATGAGTACGGCCGATTACACAGCTTATAAATATATCTGAAATCATTTTTTTCATGAAAATTCCATTCCTCTCGCTCTCTCAGTTAGGGTTGTGGTTCTCCTCACTTCTCTCCTTGATTTCTCACTTGATTTCAGCCCAAATCAACTATTAAACGTGATTTCAGAATCCCGACGGTGATTCTCTGTGGATTAACCGGAGTAATTTCGTGATTTGGGGTTCCGAGGCACCACCCCAAAATCAGGGTAAGAAACTTGTTTTTGAATTTTGTTAATTATTGAAGGAGTATGGGCTAAGGAATATTGAATAGAAATTTTCTGGGGTTAATTGGACTAGATTAGGGTTTATGAAGACAAGGGTTTTGCGCTTACGCCGCAGGTGTGGACTAGGATCCCTACAGGCTTATTTTTAGGAATCAGGTAAGAGGATAGATTAAGTCAGATATTTTTAGAAAGTTTACCATTTGATATACATTATTTGATTTATAAATTTATTATACGAAGTAATGTAGCTTTGGGAAATTCTAATGTTTGAATTGAGGAAACCTTAGAAACAGGTTCAATATTATTTTTTAGTGAAAATATAAATTTTCCAAACAGATAGTGTAATACAATGTAGCACTCACTGGTGTGGCATGAGTGTGAATATTGTACTATAAATATTAGCATGATAGAATATTTCATGAATACACAGATCAAGCATGATTTAATAACGATTTTAGGAAAATTATAAATAGTATAGAAATTATTATATTTTCAGTATATTGTGATAATTCAGTCGACCCAAATGCCGTGATATTTTAGTCAGCCCAGATGCTGTGATTAGATATATTTATAACAGTTGATTCGAAAATATTATTATGACAGATATGATATGACAGTTAAATTTCGTTTCCTAATATGATAGATTTTACGTGAATGATTGGAAATTGTGAAAATACTGGCATTGTTAGAGTAAGTGTAGGAAATGGTCTCGATGGATGGAGATACGTAACGCCTTGGTGATGAAATTACAGAAAAGGTCTGGAGGGACGAAGATATGTAACACCCCGATGACAATTGTGATAAAGGCAAAGGGGGACAACGATACATAACACCCCAATTCTCAGGACTTAACCCGAGGGCTTGTTGATGCGAAGGACGACAATATGTAACACCGCATGGCTAGATTGAGGGACGACGATACGTAACGCCTCAATCTCAGAAAATGTGAACCGTGAATAATCATGTGGGAATAATTTCAGTGTTATACAGATATAACAGACGATTTACATGTACACAGAAATTTATTACGATACTGTATGCTTATGTTAAGTAATTAAGTATGAATTACCAAATTTATAAGTATGAGTACAAATTTTCCTGACTTATCAGATACAGTTAAATATGTTACAACAATTTATGTACAGTATATGTTTATAACACAATAAGAACTCATGTGCCACACACTGATGTTAACCTATCCCGCTTACCGAGCGGTGTCTCACCCTAGAAATTTAAACATTTTAGGAAACCTAAACAGATGAGTGGAGTGAGCTCTGAGATAGAGATAACTGTTAGTGCTACCTTAGCTGAAGGGTAAGTAGTTGAGTCGAGATCCGGGTGGATTTTGTCTAATCCCTAGGATATTTATGGTCCTTTTGGAGATGTATATGTGTTTTTATGGACATAGTAGAATTCTGGTATTGTATATAAGGTTTGGGTATTTCATGGTTTCCGTTGCATAGTTAACGTATGCATGGAAAGATTTATCCCCGATATTCCTTTGGGTTTGGGTTGACTTTGTTTATGTTTTATGGTATCAAAATTATTGTTATTAATATTATATGGAAAAAAATATAGTAGAATAGTGGGGTCATTACAATTGTGGTATCAGAGCCTAGGTTACTAGGTTCTATCAACTTTAGTGCACAGCGGAAAATAATACCAGAGTATAGGAATAAATCTTGAAAAAGGGAAGGAAATGGATATATCAGGATTTTAGTAAGTTAATGTAAAAAGTTAAGATGAGAATTTAGGGTTTTGTTCCACAGTCTGGAGGCAAGATTTTCATAGTGGTTTTTGTGTTTTTCCTGGGGTGATGATTTCAGGAAAGTCATAGTAAACTATCGTTGAATCTTGTTTCTAAATTATAGGACTGAATCTTAAATTAAGAATAAGGACATTAGATTAAGGGGGTGTGAGAAGATATTACAAGATTCCTAGTTAGATAAATGTATTAGTTATATTATCAAGATAGGGTCCTCAGAGTATGTTTATTCTCTTTTCATGATAAACCTTGGGAATGGCAATGCTCATGCTAGTGGTGACGATGGCGCAAGGTCCTCTAGTACGGGCGACAACAATTCTGATGCACTCCTACGGAGTGTAGGTTAGCAGGTCATGACTGAGATAGCACAAAGCTCTAGGGAGCAGGGATGCCCATCAGGGGACCAGGGCTGCACGATTCAGCAGTTTACTGGTATGAATCCTCCTGCCTTTTCAAGGAGTGTAGACTCGATTGTGGTAGAGAGCTGGGTATAGGAAATGGAAAAGTACTAACTGTACTATGTTGCACCGACGAGCAGAGGGTATTGTATGCCACATACAGACTGACAGAAGAGGTCGAGCGTTGGTGGTCAGCTGTGAGACTCCTAGAGGAGCAGAGACAGGTACCGGTAGCAATGACCTGGAGCCGATTTAAGGAGATGTGTTTTGATCGATATTTCCTCACCACTATTAGAGAATCTAAGGTGGAGGAGTTCTTGAATTTGACACAGAGGCATCAGACAGTCTAGCAATACGCGAAAAAATTTACTGAATTGTCCCGTTTTGCCCCGTACGTAGTTTCTGATGAGGTGAAGAAGGCAAGAAAGTTCGAGTGAGGTTTGAGGCAAGAAATCTTTGAACAGGTGGTAGTTTTGAAGGTGCAGAATTTCACAAAATTGGTGGATAGAGCCACCGTAGTGGAAAAGAGCAGGAAAAAGAGTGCCGAGGTGTGAAGTTAGAGGAAGAGGCCCACACCTCCTGGATTTCAAGCAGGTTCTAGCTAGAGCCCATGGATGAGAGGCAGATTCAGCTAAGGACAGAGACAGGAGAGTGGAAGTTGTGAGTTTCAGGGCCAGTAGACTTACCTTATTTTCTTGAGTTGTGGCAGGAGGCACGCGGGAGAGTGTCGAGTGGGAAGGGTTGTCTATTATCAGTGTGGTAGACCAGGACACTTGGCACAAGACTATCGTGCACAACCAAGTGATGTTCTCATTTCTAGACCATTTTGGGGAAACACTTAGGCACCCTGAGGTGGTCAGCAAAGGAATACCGCGCCAGTGCAAGTCTATGCATTGACACCAGGAAATGCTGAGGCAGCTGGCGATATGGTGACATGTACTATGTTGGAAATGGTGTGATCCCAAGAGGGGGGGGGGGTGAGTTGGACATTTAAAACTTTTCGACTAATTTAAAACATTTCGCTGATTCATCCCAATTCATATCCCATTCAACATATATACGTGCATGTAAAATGAGTTTAACAATGAAAGCAAACATACACGTGTGCAGTATCTTATTTAAATCAAATATGTGTATGTAAATAATTTTAACATTAAATAAACATTCATACACATGTTGAAATTAAAGTGCAGGAATTTAAATAAGATAAAGAGAGCGACACCAGATCTGTTATCGAGGTTCAGTTAAACCAGCCTACGTCCCCATCTTGCGCATGGCCCTTAAGGATTCCACTATACCTGCTCACTTAACCGAGCGGAATAGAACCCTTTTACACCCTCTCCTTATGGGGCGAGGAAAACCCCAGTTCAATTTCAGGCTGAACCGAATTGGTCTCACTTACGGGGTTGAGACTCTCTAATTCAATTCCAAGTTAAACTGAACTGGTCTCATTTACGAGGTTAAGACTCCCCAGTTCAATTAACAGGATGAACCCAACCATACAATAAAATATTTTTGTACATATAATAATGTTTCTCAAATACAAGCAGAAATGTACACAATAAAGCTCTAAAATGTATGCACTCTCTTATGATATGATTTGAACTCAGTAGAGTAAAGGGTGCATTTCTAAATAATCAATGCACAAATATATGTATCAAAATATGAGTATTATGTTCTCCTATAAATATTTTTGCAAATAAAGAACATTTGAAGGATCTAGGAATCTAAACTTAATACAATATTTGTGTTGTAAATAATTTCTCCCAAAATATTTATCAAATAAATAACTAGGAGAAATGCAAGCAATACTCTCAAAAATTGATTTTCAAAAGATAAATAACAAGTGAGAGTATATGCATGTAAATACAAATAAAATGCTCAAAATAAAATACTTTCTTTAGAAATGATTTTGAGAGAAAACAAGTGAAAGAGAGTTGGAGAGATTTGTTTAAAATATTTTTCCCCAAAAGAATGATTTAAACCATAAAAAAATTATTTTGGGGGAACTTTGATTAACAATGGATTAGAGAGAAGATTTAAGGTAATCAAAGTTGGTAATCTGGAGTTATGAGGGGGTATTTATAGATTTTCTGAAAATTTTGACTGCTAGGGATACACTCGGTATTTTAAAAATGATTAATTAAATTTTAATGACGTTTTAACACTTTTAAAAAATTCCAACCTGAGATGATCGACCGTGGTCGACCGTGGAGCTAAGTTCGGTCGACTAGGGAATTTTTTAATTATAGGTTCAGTCGACCAGACTTGAGATGATTTCCAAACCTCCGAGGTTTGGTCGACCAGATCATTTTGAACTACGAGTTCGGTCGACCGGGAGGTTGGCGTTTCCTATATGGAGGTTCAGTCCATTAGGGCGTTGCCCATATAATTTTGGTCGGTCGACCATGAGGTCAACTTGTTGACCAGAGGAGGTTAAGCCGACCAGGTCTTGTCTATATATATCTGGTCGGTCGACCGAACATACCACCCTTGGGCATTTCGATCTTTTTCCCTTTATTAAATTGTTCCTAATTATATAATGTTTATTTCAAGACTATGGGGGACATTTTTATGCAATATTCAAGGTCATAAGGTCAATCTAATGCCTTTGAGAAATAACCCTAAAAATCCGGCATCGGTCGACCGAAAGGAGCCTTAAGGTCATTCAACCCCTATGGTCATTCTATGGTCATCTGAGCATTTAAAACATATCATGCAAGATGTATGCATTATTACAGACCAGATATAAAAATGAATGCATATACAAGTAAAAACAAATGTCTTCTTTATCTTCTTTGCTCTTAAATCTTCATGGAAAATGCCAGGAGAGTGTGAGCTTTATGTTCTTGCTGGTATCCATTTTTTGGTATCTTACGTTCGTGCTGAAATAAAAACTTGTTCACACACTAAAAGCACACATAATATATTGGTGCTTTATCAGTATTAAAATAGGGATCGAACTCAAAAGGTCAACATACTATTAATATGCCTTCAATCAAAGTTGTTGTTTTATTTGACTTAGGGGCCACAAATTCTTTTGTGTCTATGGGGTACGTTAAGTTATGTGGGGTAGAAACTTAGTTGTTAGACATCGAGTTATCAGTAGCCACACCGACAAGGTTAGTAGTGAGGTGTTGAAGGGTGCTCAGAGGCTATCCAGTAGATATTCAGGGGAGAGTATTTTCAGTTGACCTAATAGTGTTAGGCATGCATGGGTTTGATATGATTTTGGGAATGGACTGGCTAGCCACCAACTATCGACCATCATCTAAAAGAGGTGATATTCAGACCTTCTAAAGAGCAAAAGTGCATATTTGTGGGGTCGCGTGTGCATTCCTCACCACAGCTAGTATCAGTCATTCAAGTGAGGAGGCTACTCTTGGATGGATGTTAGGGGTATATAGCCTGTGTAAAGGAAGTGCTAGAAAAAGAATTGAAACTTACCGATATCCTAGTGGTGAAGGAATTTTCAGATGTCTTTCCAGAGGAGCTACCTGGATTGCCTCCCTAATGTGAGATTGAATTTGCCGTTGATTTGATTCTAGGGATGGCACCAATTTTTAAAGCTCCCTATACAATGGCTCCAGAAGAGTTGAGAGAGTTAAAAGATAAGTTGCAGGACTTGTTAGATAAGGGATTTATCAGATCCAGTGTATCGCCTTAGGGAGCGCCAGTTCTATTTGTGAAGAAGAAAGACGGGACGATGAGGATATGCATAGACTACAGAGATATAAATAAAGTAACAGTTAAGAATAAGTATCCTCTTCCCCTTATTGATGACTTGTTCGATCAATGCCAGGGTACACGATTTACTCAAAGAT